>NC_073377.1:82046471-82370757 GCF_028641065.1 Leucoraja erinaceus
GGGACATGTCTCTACCAAAGCAGAGAGAGACAGCCGCCTGAGCTGCATTTAGCAGCTCCTGGAGGAGAAGGTCCACCGGGAACAGCAGCGCTCCCGGCGAGACAGGACAGGCACCTCCTCCATAGTGTCGTATCAGGCACTGCCCTTTGCTACCCTCATACCACGGGTTGGAGCAGGAGGCTAGCATTGGTGACCAGGGCAGGGCTGGTCTGCAAATGGGTCAGGCGGACAAAATCGGGAGTATGCATGAGGTGCAGGATCAGGAACAGCTGTTGGGTGTGGTGGACCGCTTCGTAGCAACCCCACGGGCTGGAGCACCGCCGGAGCCAAAACAATGGCAGCCAGCAAGAATATACAGCACCAGAGAACTGTGAGGCCCTTAAGGGGAATAAGCCTAAAACAGCAAAATCTGGAAGTTGTGGGGGCCTTATGCGGGCATATAAACTCAAGCTACAGCGGATCCGAAGGCTCCTGATGTCAGCTATCACAGTCTATGCTCGTTCTGTGGAGATAACGAGATGAACACATGCCACCAGAAAGTGCTGGTATTAAGGTGTACCACACAATTCGAACTAAACAATCTCTGAAGGGAAATATAACACCTGCCCTCAATCTCAAAGATGCAGGCTTGAGCAAAGCCCAGCAGCGGAGGCAGACTCACTGCTATTTGGGAGAGATCTGAACAAAAAGCTGAAGGAGATCGAAGAGGCATCAAAAACCTTCGGCATCATGAGGGCAGGCCCCGGGACGAGCAAACCACGACTTTCGATACCCAAACAGCAGCACCTCACGGCATCCACCAGTCAATGTCTAGAATATGGGACTGGTGAACGCTTGGGGCCGCACTATCCCCAAAGATCTTTTAGATCAGGGCCCGCCGCGGACCCCCTGGAAAATGCGCCTCCCCCCAACGTCGCCAGCACGTCCTCAGAACAAAAGCACTCAGAAAACAGAAAACACAAAACCGCCAATAACCATGGAGGTAGGTGGGTCTGGTTCCTACCAGCATATAGAGCGCTTTCTTGGACTATCTTGGCTTTCATATTAATTCAGTCCACGTAACTATAATGTTGCCAAGAGACAACATAGTTGAATTGGCACAAACAAGCACAAATTAATGGTCAAACTGCCAACTACTCGACAAATAACAGAGTAATTGGGAAAATATGGTACCATTTCTGTCTACATCATTCAGATGTTAGTATCAAAAACAACATATAGGTTGTCATTGAGCATCTCATGAAGTTACCCACTGAAGTAATATCAGAAAGACAGTGGTGGGGTTACCACTTATACTGGGCATTAATTATCTAAAAAATGTTCGGGTGAATTTTATGAGTTTTAAAGCACTTGCATGTATGGGTATAAATAGACTACACTATGGAGGTGGCCTATATTAACCATATGGCAGCATAAAGTCGGTATCATATGACAAGTTGGTCAAACCAATTTGGCAATGGTATATCCATAGATGTATTTGACTATCAACAACTTACCTGGCCGGTAAGCAAAATACAGTGACAGACACCAGGTCACATAATATTAAGGACAACATCAATTAGATGTTTTCATATAAAGTTTAACAAAACTATCAAGCTATATGATGCAACAGATATTAATGCATTTCATTGTCACTGTACTGCACACTGACAATGACAATTAAAATGGAATGTGAATCTGATATCGATTATTTGCATTAACGCTATATCACCAGGTGTTCGGGGATGTCCTATGTATGTCGCGGGGGAAACCAGACCCTGGGGCAGTGGAATCCTCATTAAAAAAATTCTCTGGGACAGATAGTTCCAGCAGAAAGATCGTCAGCTATATATATTAACTTTTCTGACCTATAGGTCATGTTGTCATTCAAGAATGTAATTATAATATTGATAGACAAATGCGTTCACGCTGCATTGGTGAAATTAATTCTATGTATTTTTCCCTTCTGCCTCACCAATCGAGAACAACGCACAGTACAAAAGGATTCTGCTTCAGGTATTTGATAGTACCTGACGGACTTACGCAGCCCTTGTTTCACGTCACGCCATGACATGGCTGTTGAAACTTGGATGGTGTTTTCCAGTACCCAGAATTATTAACAATCGGAGCCGGGCACAAGTCAACTGTGCCATGAGAAAAATAAGCTCCTGAGCTGCAGATTCTGCGCAAGCCTCTGGGACTGGGATTGTTATACTGAACAATCGACACCATGTCAGCATCCTTTTGAACATCCACTGGACTACAACACTTGTCCAGCATCAAGAGAAGTACTGCAAGGATACAGGGAAAACCTACTCATCCGATACAGGTACTACGAACTGGAATTCCTGGAGAACCTTCATCACGATGAAGGATTCGGCTACAGTACCATCAACACAGCTAGAATTGCCCTGCCTGTTCTTTTCCAAACAGCTACAGGACAACAGGCCATGGGGTCACTGGCTGGTGGTAAATTTGAAGGGTATTAAAACTCTAAACCCCTAGACCAGGTACACCCATATATGGGATGTCACAGTGGTTAACCATACTTCAGGGGATACCCACCAGCCAGAGCCCTAAACCTGAACCTTCTATGCACTAAAAACATATGTTGAAGGCACACGGAGCAGCACAGAGGGTCCAGTCACTACTCCTATTTTCAACTGGACACCATGCTCACAGCTTCAGACCAGATCTCTATCATTTGTCCATGGAATGGTCAAACCAGACCAGGAACACCTTATCCAGTCATAAAACCCGGGCTTACCCGCCAGAAAACACGGTAATGTGCCAAGACCCTATTACCTTACATAGACACAACCTAATTATGCGAGGGAGATGAAAAGCCTTGTGGGTTGGTCACAAAAAACCTTGTGGTCGGGTAACAAGCCTTTTTTGAAATGGCTCAAGCAGGTTAAAGCTCCTGGGATAAAACTAACATGTACAAAGTTGTCATCCCACAGGAGAAGCTTCCACGTCAACGGCAAAAGAATGGACGTGCCTGTAAACCACATCCTGGCTACAGCAGAATAGTGGGGGTAAAACGTTCAGAGAAATAATTTATTATAAACTGTTGACAAAACCTGTGTTTTTATTTGCAGGAAAGATTCCAATCTGCAAATATTCAAATTAGCCAAGGGGAGCATTTAAAATTCTTCAGTGTTATTGTAAAAATACCATTGTTTTTTCTATAAACAGAATCATTGGTTGATTATGATAACACGCTTCCTCCCTCAAAGGCTTCGGCAGCGAGTGATATAAAGCTGTTACACGGTTTGAAATCACAGAAGCTTTGAAATCTTCACGTAGTCACTCACGTGACTCCGAAGTAAAATAGTAAGATTAAACGAGAACTTACCAGTTTGAAGTTTGATCTGTATTTTATGAGGAGTTACGATGAGGGTTTACGTGCCCTCCGCTCCCACCCTCATTACATGGATCAAACTGATAAATTGATGTCTCTTTATTCTTTACTATGTTACTTCAAATCTTGTGTCTATCTGTGATTCCACACCGCTGCTTTGAAGTATGCCGCAATGCGTCCTGGGGCGGGCTTCTTCACGTTCATCTCTGACAAACATTTCACTGATCACCCACATACTAGTTCCATGTTATCCAATGAAGGGGCAATTTACAGAAGAAAATTAACCTACATCTTTGGAATGTGGGAGGAAAATGGAGCATCCGGAGAAAACCCACACAGTCATAGAGAAAATGTAGAAACTCCGCAAAGACAGCACCCATAGTCATGATCAAACCCGGATTTCTTGCACTGTGAAGCCACCCAGCTACGGAGAAAAATCACCATCTCCACATAATCTGCTAAATTCACAGTGTCATCTCCCAGGCTGAAAACCCTAGCATTGAGGTCCAGATCACACTGAGCCAGTTCTGATGGTTTGCAAACCTGACACCAGACTCCAGAAACAGGCACTCGATTCAAAGCTCCATCACAGCTAAGAATCACCAGCTGGACAAAGGAAACTCTCATGAACTACAAAATCCCCGTTGACTCCTAGGTAATTTTGGCCCACACTACTCAAGATAATAATGTCTGTTCAATGTAATTATTCAACTAATAATAATAATAATAATAATAATAATAATAATAATAATAATAATAATAATAAAAATTGGCCTTTATGGCAAGCTGCAGATTGCACTGTGTAAAATGGTGCCAGAATCAGGTGATTATTGCATATGGACTCAGTGGGCTGTTTCCTTGCATGGGGTGGGACCCAGATGATGGAGGACAACCCGCCACAGACCAATGATGGAGAACCTACTGGTAGGACTGGTAGGCTCTGTTCACACACCGCAGAATCCGAACTCGGGCCCGAGCTACTGGCATTGATGAGAACCACGGCGCCAAGAATGCGGCTGGACGTGGAACATTGAGGTCATAGTCCCTGGGGGTCAAGGTGGACGGGCCGCGTCATGGAGAACAAAGGGGACCCAGCATGGGGAGCCGCTGAGAACACAAGGGACCCGCCGTGGGGGGGCCGCCGACAACAAGATGGACTGGGAGGGGGAACAAAGAAGGGACCAACAATATTTAAGGTACTTTTGAACCTTTGTCGGTGCCTTGTGACAGCTCTTTTGTGTACTGTGTATGCAAATTTTTAAAAAATCACTGTACCTTCAAGGTACATGTGACAATAAAGTATCTATGTATCTTTCTACATATCTATCTATCTATCTATCTATCTATCTATCTATCTATCTATCTATCTATCTATCTATCTATCTATCTATCCCTTTATGTATTGTACCAGGGGCGCGGCACGATTGGCAGCCCCGCAAACAGTCTGTCTGTTTTCTCGCCTTTTATTTAATTTTTAGTGTGTGTTAAAAGTTCGTGTAAATGTTCTCCGGTTTATTTCATATGGGGTGGGGGTCGGGGGATACTTTTCTTTTCAGTTTCTTACCTTGCTGGAGATGCGATTATTTTCCAGATCGCATCTCCGGTCGTTCTGCAGCCTACCATCGATGGAGCTGGAGGCCTCCTCGGATTGGCCTTGAGACCCACCACAGGCGTGGACTTAACATCGGAGTCGATCCCTTGCCTGGGCCTGCGGACTTTACCATCGGGAGCTCACAGTCTTGAGATAAGCCTAGTCGGGAGCATCAACGTGCGCGGAAGGTTCAACCAGGCCCGACCCGGGGTTTGATCGCCGGTGCGGGGAGCTGACATCTGCAACAAAAATCTTTTTTTGCCTTCCATCACAGTGAGGAATGTGGAGGAGTCATTGTGGTGGATGTTTATGTTAAAATGTATTTTGTGTGTGATGCAGGAGCTGATCATCCCGATGCGGAGGGCCCAAACGCCGCTGGCTACGGGAGTCAAGATCGTCCCGTCTACTGAGGGCTTTAGAGCTTAGGGAAGAGATTTGAACTTTTTTTGCCTTCCATCACAGTGAGGAATGTGGAGGAGTCACTGGTGTGGATGTTTATGTTAAAATGTGTTTTGTGTGTTCTGTTGCTTTTTATTTGTATGACTGACTTGGCAAATGAAATTCCTCATATGTTGAAATGACCAAATGGTGGAGCAGACTTGACGTGCCAAATGGCCTAATTCTGCTCCTATGCCTTATGGTCTTAGAAACATAGAAACATAAAAAATACTGTAGGTGCAGGAGTAGGCCATTTGGCCCTTCGAGCCAGCAGGGCCATACAATATGATCATGGGTGATCATCCAGAAACAGTACCCCGTTCCTGCTTTCATCCCATATCCCTTGAATCTGTTAGCCCTAAGTGCCACATCCAACTCTCTCTTGAATACATCCAGTGAATTGGCCCCACTGCTTCTGTGGCAGAGAATTCCACAGATTCACTCATCTCTGGGTGAAAATGCTTTTCCTCATCTCAGTCCTAAATGGCCTACCCCTTATTCTTGAACTGTGACCCCTGGTCCTGATCTTAAAAGTAGATTTCTAGTGCAACAAGAACTAACATTTGAAAGAAAATAATTACATTAAATAACTATTATGATTACATACGCTCAAAAAATATATCGCTTTATAATACCACCAAGCTGAGCCACACTCAGCTTTGTACACAACATTCTAATCTCCAAACCCTTTAGAACTACCAGAGATAGTCAAGTCAAGACAAGATAGACACTCCGGGAACCGCACGGAAACCTTGGGTGGGGCGCAAAGTCTCCAGAGGTTTCCGTTCAGGTTTCCTAAGCGGGACAGGGGCTTCACTCTCTGCAGCATCTCTGGAGAGAAGGAATGGGTGACGTTTTGGGTCGAGACCTTTCTTCAGACTGTTAGGGATAAGGGAAACAAAAGATATAGAGTACTTCCTTGCAGGGTTGCCATCCTCTGCAACTCAGTACCATTTGTTCTAAATTACAACTCTTATCTATGGACTCAGGCATCACTGCAGGCATATTTCTGACCTGCTGTACAGTAGGCATGGTTTGATGAGGAAGATAGACAACTAATGATGGTTAACATTTCGACAGAGAGATTTGATAAA
The DNA here is from genome assembly GCF_028641065.1 of Leucoraja erinaceus. Taxonomy (NCBI): domain Eukaryota; kingdom Metazoa; phylum Chordata; class Chondrichthyes; order Rajiformes; family Rajidae; genus Leucoraja; species Leucoraja erinaceus. The sequence goes on from NC_073377.1 coordinate 82,052,938, forward strand.
AAGCCAGACAAACCATTCCAAAACTTACCTTTTCATGCAATGCAGGCAAGAATGAGTCAGTTCATGTACACTATTAACTTGTATGATGTCAGTGATGAAACCCGCTGTCATACACAAAAGTAATTATAGCCAGCATCTCATTTCATGAACGAGAGACCCATTTGAAGTGCTACATATATATTGATGGGTACAGCAGAACATAACCAATGGAGGAATACTGTAGCTGAGAGACACAGAGGGAATAATTCTCATTCAATGAATATAATTATCAGATTCAGGACAATTTCTGACGAGACTAATAATGTGGTGTGAAGTTATGGCTTATATCTTGCCTAGGTAAGGTCTGCTGTATGATTTTACTGGTTTGTATACAAAATAAAGCATCAAGAGTCAAGAGTGTTTTATTGTCATATGTCCCAGATAGAACAATGAAGTTCTTACTTGCAGCAGCACAACAGAATATGCAATCATAGTACACTGTAAACAATATAATAAATTTCACCGCACCTATGTACATGTGGCAATAAAGTAACATTGCAATGAATTCAGCATGAGCATGTAGAAATAAGTCAATCACCAGTTTAAAATATATCAAAAAATAAAGAGGGAGGAGAGATGTTAGGATATCTTGTTAGGATATATACCAAGATTTTATATGTATTTTATGATATTTAATATGCAATGCATTTTTAATGTAATGTTGCCCCTTGTCTGGACCTTGAGTCTGTAATAAAGTTTGTTATTATTATTATTATTATTATTATTATTATTATTATTATTATTATTATTATTAGGATAAATTATTTTGTTTATGGATTTTGGTTGATTAGTTTGATTAGTAGGACTGGGTGTTACAATCCCTAATATATTATTATTATTATTTCACTACAATTAACGTTCTTGGGTATGACTAGGTGAATTTGCTAACAATCAGACACATTTTCAGTTGTGTACCTCAATGTCACTGGGAGTTTCGGCCTTTAATCACAAGACACCCTCAGTTGAGGCAGGCCCACCGCAGGTTGATCAGACCTGGGTGTGTGTCTTATTGTTAGCCTCGAGATGGTCACGTGGCAGCCCAGACAGCATCTTTCCTCTTCAGCCACAGCCAGTGACTGCTCCGTTTGGCGGCATTGGCAAGTTCTTTTATTGCCCTCCTTTGTGCCTGCCCTTTGACTCCTACTTCCTTCAGGAGCCTTGCGGTGGAACTGGCTACAAAGCCCCTGCACCTCACCTCTACTGGACACACCCTTACACTATAACTTCTCTCCTCTGTCTCTGCTGCAAGGTTTGAATATCAAAGTTTTTTCCTTTCATAAGCCTTGTCCACCACCTCTTCCCAGGGGACCGTCAGATCAATGATGAAAACACACCGACAGGAGTTGGACCAGAGAACGAGGTCTGGTCGCAGGTTGGTAACTGCGTTTTCAACTAGGAACGAAAGCCTCAGGCCTAGGTCAACACGCATTTCCCAGTCCCTGGCTGCGTTCAGTGGGCATGAGTTGAGAGGCGAGGGGTTAGTCTTCCGTTTCTCTCCTTCCCGGATGAAGGACGGTATTTGCGGGAATGTTATCTGGGCATTGATAGGCATGGTGTTGGGGGTAACTCTCTTGCACTCGAGTGCAGCGGCCAAACACCTCAGCACCTGGTTGTGTCGCCAGGTGTATCTGCCTTGTGTTAGGCTGGTCTTACAACCGACCAGGATGTGCTTGTGGTTTGCTGGAACTGCACACAGGGGGCAGGCAGGATCCTCTCACAGCCAAAGATTTAGGTTTGTGGCAGAGGGAAGGACATTATAAGTGGCTCTGACAATGAAGCTCAACTTATTTGACTCCATGGTCCACAGCTCTCTCCATGTGATCCTCCTCTCAACGCCAACCCACATCATCCAGCGACATTGTTTGGCTTGGGATATGGCTTTGGCGCACCTGGCTGCTTCTTCCTGGTGGTGCACCTCCTCCACCACCAGGTGCCGATGTTCAGCTGGAGTAGCCTTTTGCCAGTTAGGTTTCATTGCTCCCAGGCCAAAGCTCCCTCGGCCTTGTTGGACATGGCCCACTATGTCCTGGTGTTGGAGGATGGATTTTGCGTCCAGTACCACTGCTGTGGTGTTCATTTCTTCCCTGTTGCTAGGGTTGGAGCGACACCTCTTATTATTGGGTCCAGGGATTCTGTTAGTGTCATGTCCAGCCTCACTTTGGCACATTTGTATTCCTCCACCAGGCTTGAGACTGGCAGTGAGAGGGCTCCATTCTCATAGAGCCCTATGCTGCTGAGGCATCTCTGTAGCCCAAGCCACTTCCTCACTTGTGAGTTCACCAGTCTCTCCAGCTGGTTGACATGGAATAAAGTGACCTCGTAGATGGTAATTGGCCACATGAGTCGGGGCAGTAGACCGGATTGAAGGCACCAAAGCTTCAGCTTCCCTGGGAGAGCAGTGTTGTTGATTTGCTTGAGGCCACTGATTGTATCCTGCCTGAGTTGTTCCACCTGTTCTGCATCCGATTCAGATTCAGATTCAGATTCAGATTCAATTTTCATTGTCATTGTCAGTGTACAGTACAGAGACAACGAAATGCATTTAGCATCTCCCTTGAAGAGCGACATAGCAAACGATTTGAATAAAAATAAATAATAAGTGTCCGGGGGGGGGGGGTGATTGGCAGTCACCGAGGTACGTTGTTTAGTAGAGTGACAGCCGCCGGAAAGAAGCTGTTCCTCGACCTGCTGGTTCGGCAACGGAGAGACCTGTAGCGCCTCCCGGATGGTAGGAGGGTAAACAGTCCATGGTTGGGGTGAGAGCAGTCCTTGGCGATGCTGAGCGCCCTCCGCAGACAGCGCTTGCTTTGGACCGACTCAATGGAGGGGAGCGTGGAACCGGTGATGCGTTGGGCAATTTTCACCACCCTCTGCAGTGCCTTCCGGTCGGAGACAGAGCAGTTGCCATACCATACTGTGATGCAGTTGGTAAGGATGCTCTCGATGGTGCAGCGGTAGAAGTTCACCAGGATCTGAGGAGACAGATGGACCTTCTTCAGTCTCCTCAGGAAGAAGAGACGCTGATGAGCCTTCTTGATCAGAGTAGAGGTATTGTGGGTCCAAGAGAGGTCATCGGAGATGTTGCCTCCCAGGAACCTGAAGCTAGAAACACGTTCCACCTCCGTCCCGTTAATGTGGATGGGGGTGTGCGTGCCACCTCTGGACTTCCTGAAGTCTACAATGAGCTCCTTGGTCTTCTTGGAGTTAAGGGCCAGGTTGTTGTCAGCGCACCATGCTGCTAAGTGCTGGACCTCCTCCCTGTAGGCCAGCTCATCGTTGTTGCTGATGAGGCCAATCACCGTTGTATCATCTGCATGCTTGATGATGGTGTTAGTACCATGTACAGGTGTGCAGTCATAGGTGAAGAGGGAGTAGAGGAGGGGGCTCAGCACACAGCCCTGAGGAACGCCGGTGTTCAGGGTGAGGGTTGAAGAGGTGTGCTTGTCTAACCTCACAGACTGGGGTCTGTTGGTTAGAAAGTCCAGTATCCAGTTGCAGAGGGAGGGGTCGATGCCCAGATTACCGAGTTTGGTGATCAGTTTTGATGGAATAATGGTGTTGAATGCTGAGCTGTAATCGATGAACAGCATTCTTACATAAGTGTCTCAGTTGTCAAGGTGGGAGAGGGTGGAGTGAAGTGCCGTTGAGATGGCATCCTCCGTACTCCTGTTCTTGCGGTAGGCAAACTGATAGGGATCCAGTGTGGGGGGTAGGCAGCTTTTGAGGTGTGCCAGGACCAGCCTCTCGAAACACTTGGTGATGATGGGGGTAAGTGCAACTGGGCGGAAGTCGTTGAGGCTTGCCGCAGTGGAGTGTTTTGGCACTGGCACGATGGAGGTGGCTTTAAGGCAAGTGGGGACAACTGCTTGGGCAAGTGACAGGTTGAAGATGTCAGTCCAGACGTCTGTCAGCTGCGCAGCACAGGCCCTGAGCACGCGCCCGGGGATGCCGTCAGGGCCAGCAGCCTTACGTGCATTAGTCCTACTCAGTGCCACGTACACGTCGTAGGGGTGAGTGTGAGGGGTTGGTGATCGGCAGGTAGCACAGCCTTGATGGCTGTCTCTAGATTGTCCCTGTCGAAGCGGCCATAGAAGTGGTTAAGCTCCTCAAGGAAGGAGGCGTCGCTGGATGTGGGGGTGATGTTGGAGGGTCTGTAGTCCGTGATGGCCTGGATGCCTTGCCACATGCGTCGGGGGTCGGAGTTGTTGTTGAAGTGCTCCTCAATCCTGAGCTTATGGCAGTGCTTGGCCTTCCTGATGCCCCTCTTCAGGTTAGCCCTGGATGAACTGTAGGCTCGAGCATCGCCTGACCTGAAAGCGGTGTCCCGTGCTTTCAGCAGTAGCCTGACCTCGCTGTTCATCCATGGCTTCTGATTCGGGTATATGGTCACCTGTTTGAGGGAGGTGACACTATTGATGGTGGAGTTTATAAAGTCCAGAACAGAGGATGTATAGGAATCAATGTCCGTGTGAGAGTCAAGGGTGGCCTGGGCTGCAAACGCCTTCCAGTCAGTGTTTCCAAAACACTGCTGAAGTGTGAAGTCCGCTTCCTCTGACCAGACTTTAACTGTCCTTACAGTTGGTTTAACCCGTCTGATGAGTGGGGAGTACTTAGGGAGCAGGAACAATGAGAAGTGATCAGACTGACCAAGGTGGGGGAGGGGGATGGCTTTGTAAGCTTCAGCCATGTTGGTGTAGACTTTGTCCAGTGTCTTGTCTACTCTAGTGGGGAAGGATACATGTTGGTGGAATTTGGGGAGTACAGTCTTCAGGTTGGAGTGATTGAAGTCACCCGCAACAATGAAGGCTGCCTCGGGGTTGTGAGTCTGTTGTTTGCTAATGGCAGTATGCAGCTCTTTCATTGCAAGCTTGGCATTAGCATCAGGAGGGATGTAGGCTGCAGTCACAACAGTGGAGGTGAACTCTCTGGGCAGATAGAACGGTCTGCATCTAACCAAGAGGAATTCAAGGTTAGCTGAGCAGTGACTCTCGATGATGGTGGAGTCCGTGCACCATGCTTTGTTTACATAAATGCACAGACCCCCCCCCCCCTCTGGTCTTACCAGAGTCTGATGTCCTGTCCGCTCGGAGTAAATGACGCCCCGATAGCTGGATGGCGCTGTCAGGAACGTCAGTGTTGAGCCAAGTTTCAGTGAAGATCAAGATGTTGCAGTCCTTGATCCGGTTGTGGGAGGTGATTCTTAGCCGGAGTTCATCCATTTTGTTTGCCAGTGAGCGCACGTTGGCGAGGAAAAGGCTAGGAATCGCTGCCCTGTGTGGGGCTAGCTCTAACCTGGCCTTTAACCCACCTCTGCGTCCCCGGCGGTGTTTTCGTACCCGTCGCCGTCTGTTGGTGCTTCTGGTGGGCCGAGCTGGCTTGGTGCGCGCTGGTGTTCTGCCGCTCCGTTGATCCGCGTCTGCGTTACTCCGCAGGCGGTCTTCAGCCCAGCGGCTCTGCTGATGGTCTCCAGCCCCGGGGCTTACCTGGCGTTCTCCAGCTCCACGGGTCGGGTGGTGGTCTCCAGCTCCACGGGTCGGGTGGCGTTCTCCAGCTCCACGGGTCGGGTGGTGGTCTCCAGCTCCACGGGTCGGTGGTCTCCAGCTCCACGGGTCGGGTGGCGTTCTCCAGCTCCACGGGGCAGGTGTTGGTCTCCAGCCCCACGGGTCGGGTGGTGGTCTCCAGCTCCACGGGTCGGGTGGTGGTCTCCAGCTCCACGGGTCGGGTGGTGGTCTCCAGCTCCACAGGTCGGGTGGCGTTCTCCAGCTCCACGGGTCGGGTGGTGGTCTCCAGCTCCACGGATCGGGTGGTGGTCTCCAGCTCCACGGGTCGGGTGGTGGTCTCCAGCTCCACGGGCCCGGTGTCGTTCTCCAGCTCCGGGACTCACCTGGCGTTCTCCAGCTCCGCGGGTCGGTTGGGCTCCGGGGATCGGGTGAGTACCGGGAGTCGGGCCAGGAGCGGGGGTCGGGTCAGGGCCGGGGATCGGGCGAGAACCGGGAGTCGGGCGAGAACCGGGAGTCGGGCGAGGACCGGGGGTCGGGTCAGGGCCGGGGGTCGGGCCAGGACCGGGGGTCGGGTCAGGGCCGGGGGTCGGGCGAGAACCGGGAGTCGGGCGTGGGCCGGGAGTCGGGTGAGGACCGAGGGTCGGTTGGGCTCCGCGGGTCGGATGGCGGTCTCCAACCCCGCGACTCACCTGGCGGTCTCCAGCTCCAGCTCCGCGGGACGGTTGGGCTCCGGGGATCGGGTGAGTACCGGGAGTCGGGCGAGGGCCGGGGATCCGGTGAGGGCCGGGCGTCGGGCGTGGGCCGGGGGTCGGGTCAAGGCCGGGGATCCGGTGAGTACCGGGGGTCGGGCCAGGGCCGGGGGTCGGGTCAGGGCCGGGAGTCGGGCGTGGGTCGGGAGTCGAGCGTGGGCCGGGAGTCGGACGAGGGCCGGGGATCCGGTCAGGGCCGGGAGTCGGTCGAGGACCGGGGGTCGGGTGAGAACCGGGGGTCGGGTGAGGGCCGGGAGTCGGACGAGGGCCGGGGATCCGGTGAGGTCCGGGAGTCGGGCGAGGACCGGGGGTTGGGTGAGGGCTGGGAGCCGGACGAGGGCCGGGAGTCGGTTGGGCTCCGCGGGTCGGATGGCGGTCTCCAACCCCGCGACTCACCTGGCGGTCTCCAGTCGGGTGTTCTGTTGCTCTGATGAGCTCAGTCGGAAGAGGGAAATTGTCCAAAAAGTTGTTGCAGCCGCAGGAACCGAAGTCCAGAAGTTCCTGTCGGCTGTACGAGATGAATACAAGACTGCTCCGAATGAGCAGCCTTGAAGCAGGTAAGGGGATCGTTGCTGTTTTTCCCATTCTAGGGAGACACAGGGCGTCGCGGTGTGCCCGCGCCGCCACCATTTTGGGGCTTGGATGGGGATCCTTGAGGTATGTGGTGTACCATCGCCCGAGGCTTTTGACCGGCTTCTCCAGGACAGTTGGTATTGTCTCGTTATTGATGCGGAACCTTTCATCAGTGAGTCGGCCTTTGACGATGGAAATACTGCAGGATTTGCTGGGTTTAATCTCCATTCGTGCCCATTAGATGTTTTCCTTGAGTTTATCCAGCAGGCGTTTGGTGCATGCTTTTGTTGTTGTTATTGGGTCATGTCATCCATGTACGCCCTGATTGGAGGAAGACGCAGCCCACTCTTCAAGCGTTCCCCTCTGACCACCCATTGTGATGCTCAAATGATGAACTCCATTGCCATGGTAATAACCAGAGGAGAAATGGTACAGCCTGACATTATGCCTACCTCAAGGTGCTGCCAGGCGGTGGTGTTGTCCTGTGTTGTGTGTTGTGACGAAGAACTGGAAGTCCTGGAAGTAAGCTTTTACCAGCTTTGTGATGACCTCTGGAACCTGGAAGAAATTAAAAGCTGCCCAAAGAGTCTCATGGGTCACCGAACCAAAGGCATTGGCAAGATCTAAGAAAACCACATGCAGATCTCGCTTTTCCTTCTTGGCAGTTTGTATCTGGTGCCAGATAACGTTTGCATGTTCCAGACATCCTGAGAAACCACGAACCCCTGCATTCTGCACTGAGCTGTCAATTAAGTTGTTGCTCTGCAAAAATGCTGAGAGTCTTTGGGTCACAACACCATAGAAGATCTTTCCTTCCACGTTCAGAAAAAGCTGATCTGGCGGAATAGGCTAATGGTTGAGGAGTTCTTTTCTTTGGGAATTAAGATCCCTCCTGCCCTTCGCCATGCCTTAGGCATGATTCCTCTCCCCCATGCCACTTTCATTAACTTCCAAAGGTATTTCAGGGCACCAGGGGTGTTCTTATAGAGCCTATATGGAATGCCATTGGGCCCTGGGGCTGATGCTGTTCTTGCCCGTTTGACTGTGTTCTCCACCTCCCATGTAGGAGGGCTTATGTCTATCTGGTGCTCAGGTGGGTGGATAGGTGGCATGTCATCTGGAATGGTGACTGGCTCATGCCTCCGGTAGTCAGAGTATGTCTTCCTCTGGTGCTCCTCCAGTTCCCTTACAGGTACTCTCTGGATTCTGCTCTTCTCCTTGACAAAGAGGCTTTTGACAAACTTACACGGATCTCTGTAGAAACTTGACCTCGCCCGTTCTTTCTTCTTGTGTTGCTTTCTCAGGCATTCTCCCCTTCGCAGGATGGCCAGGCGCTGCTTTATTTCTGCCTGCAGTGCCCGAGTCCTTTCCTTTCTGCCTCTGTGGCCTTCCTCCACTGTTTTCTCAGCTCCCTCCTTTCTTTCACCAGTCTTTTGATCTCCTGCTGCCTCCTGGACTTGTACTGTAATGCTGGTTCCTTCTGTGTCCTCTGTTTCATGACCTTCACTCCAAATCTCTCCGCCCCATAGTTGTATATGGTGTCTCCCATTTTCTCCAGTTTTCTTTCCACACATCCCTTCAATCCTTCCAGAAGATGGACGAGGTCAGTGTTAATGGTCTCCCACTCTTTCCTCTGGCAGGATTTAGGCCACAAGATTTGAGGCTTTTTCCCTTTCATTTTCTTCTCTACCGCTGACTGTGGCTGGTTGGGCTCTGGACTCGTGTCCGTTGGTGGTACTGTACCTGGTTGAGCTTCACCTGAGGTGCTGATACCCTGTGGACTGTGGTGGGTATCCTGCCACTGGGCTTCACTCGACTGATTTGGCCCACCTCTTAGAAAGTAATGGTCAATGCGAGACCCCACACCAAGCTCTCTCAGGCACTTTTTCCTGCCCTGGTGGATCTTGAGACCTTTCTCTGATGTTATCTTTTCACAGCCACAGATACAGCTTCGTAGCTTATGTCCTGCCGGTGCTGCTGCTCTGTCAATTGCTGTGCTAGTTGTAATACTCACAGTATTACATGGAAGTTTAAAGATAGAATATGTCTTCGCACAAAGTGATTTCGTAGACCATTGTAGAGCAAGATGGGAAAATAGACATTTAGATGCAGTCAGGAGGATGAGGGGAGATCTTACAGAGGTGTACAAAATCATGAGAGGAATAGATCGGATAGACACGGATAGGGTAGGGGAATCGACATCCAGTGGGCATACCTTTAAGGTGAGGGGGAAAGATTTAATAGGAACCTGAGGGGTAACTTTTTAACACAAAGGTGGTGTGTGTATCGAATGAGCTATTGGAGGAGATAATTGAGGCATGTGATATCGCAGGTACATGGATAGGACAGGTTTAGAGGGGTATGGGCCAAATGCAGACAGGTGGGTCTAGTGTGGATTCGACATCTTGGCCATTGTGGGCAAGTTGGACTGAAGGGGCTGTTTCCATGTTGTAAGACTCTACGACTATGCAAGAAATTCGATTTCTGCATATGTTGATTTAAAATATGCCAATAAAATAAAGAAAAAGAAGAGATATTAGGAAAGTTTAATTTGTTTATGTTGTTGTTGTAACATGGAAGTTTTAAGAAAGAAAGAATATCTCTTCTCACAAAGGAATTTAGACGCAGACTATTATAAGGCAAGATGGAACCATTATTTATTCTGCCTAACAGAGATGAATGTACACTTAGAGGTGTAGAGAACTGAGAGACAATGGAAAGTATTAAGAATGTGAAAAATAAGATAAGACATGGAAGGTGCAGGTTTAGATTTCGAGGAGATGAGCTTTCTAGATGTGTGTTTAAACGCTCTTCACAGGCTACAGAACATCATTGACGGTTGACATAAATGAATGTGCTTTTGTTCTTGTACACCCAGAGGCTATGAGCAGAATGCTTCCAAGTGTTTCCAACTGTGCTAAGAAAACATTATGTTAAATTCTCCAGCATTGAAACCATAATTAGATGGAAGAGATTTTGACAGATCTAAATCAGGTCCCTCCTTCAACCCATCTTTTTGAGCTTTATTTTCAGGTGAAGACTACAAATGGCAGCCCACTTCTTTGGTGTTCTGCTGTCTCTTTAACTGCCCATGTGGCCTGCCCAGTGCAGCAGTGGAGGACTTACTGCCTGATTCTACAATAAGAACACAAACATTAGGCTTGTGGAGCGATAGTCCCGAAATGAGGGCGAGGAGCCAGGTGCTTCGGGGGAGGTATATTTAATAGTGTCCTTCTTGTCACCAGAGGAGTCTGCAAAGAGGAAGATGGCACCTAAACCCTTGCCTTTTATCCCTCTAGCTAAGGGCCGCCTCTGGACTCAACCATTCCCGTGCCGAGGGGTTTGATAGTGGGAATGGCCCGACCCTTGGGAGCTGCCACAGGCTGTTGTTATTGATTACTGTTCAACATCATCATCCTCTCTAAACTTACCATCGAATTCAGAGAACTGGGTCTCTGCTTGGCCCTATACAATTGAATCCTCAACTTCCTCGTTTGCAGACCACAATTTGTACGAATTGGCAACAACACATCCTGCTGGATAACTTGCAACGTTGGAGCTCCTCAAGGCAGTGCTCAGAGCCCTACTCTACTCTCCCTATACCTACGACTGTGTGGTCAGACACAATTCCAACACTATCATTAAATTCGCAGATGATACCACCATTGTTGGACGAATACCAGATTCTGTACCAGAATTAAGCCTGGATTAGGGGTATTAACTATAGGGGGAGGTTGGACAGATTTTGTTTTCTCTGGAACACTAGAGGTTGTGATGAGACCCGATTGAGATATACAACATTATGAGAGGTATATCTAGGGCAGACAATCAGAACTTTTTCCACCAGGTTGGAAAAATCAAATACTAGAGATCATGGCTTTAAGGTGGGAGGGGCAACATTTAAAGGAGATATGCAGGACTACCTGGAATATTCTGACAAGTGTGGTGATTGAGGCAGATATGATAGTGACATTTGAGAGACTTTTGGATAGGTATATGGATATGCAGGGAATGGAGGGATATAGATTATACTAGACTAAGTCTAGTATAACTATCAATGCAAGGAGCATTCGTAATAAGGTGGATGAGTAGAATGTGCAGATAGCTATTGATGACTATGATATAGTTGGGATCACGGAGACATGGCTCCAGGGTGACCAAGGCTGGGAGCTGAACATCCGGGGATATTCAATATTCAGGAGGGATGGGGTGGGGTAGCGTTGCTGGTTAGAGAGCAGATTAATGCAATGGAAAGGAAGGACATTAGCTTGGAGGATGTGGAATCGATATGGGTAGTGCTGCGAAACACTAAAGGGCAGAAAACACTAGTGGGAGTTGTGTACAGGCCATCTAACAGTAGTAGTGGAGTTGGGGATGGCATCAAACAGGAAATTAGAAATGCGTGCAACAAAGGTAAAACAGTTATAATGGGTGACTTCAATCTACATATAGATTGGGTGAATCAAATTGGCAGGGGTGCTGAGGAAGAGGATTTCTTGGAATGCATGCGGGATAGTTTTCTAAACCAACATGTAGAGGAACCAACGAGAGAGCAGGCTATTCTAGATTGGGTATTGAGTAATGAGGAAGGGTTAGTTAGCAGTCTTATTGTGCGTGGCCCCTTGGGCAAGAGTGACCATAATATGGTTGAGTTCTTCAATAGCATGGAGAGTGACATTGTTAATTCAGAAACAAGGCTCCTGACCTTAAAGAAAGGTAACTTTGAGGGTATGAGAAGTGAATTGGCCAAAATAGACTGGCAATTGATTCTTAATGGGTTGATGGTAGATATGCAATGGAAGGCATTTAAAGACTGCATGGATGAACTACAACAATTGTTCATCCCGGTTGGGCAAAAAAATTAATCAGGGAAGGTAGTGCATCCGTGGATCACAAGGGAAATCAGGGATAGTATCAAAACAAAAGATGAAGCGTACAAATTAGCCATAAAAAGCAGCCAACCAGAGGACTGGGAGAAATTCAGAGTCCAGCAGAGGAGGACAAAGGGCTTAATTAGGAAATGGAAAATAGATTATAAAAGAAAACTGGCAGGGAACATAAAAACTGACTGCAAAAGCTTTTATATATATGTGAAGAGAAAAAGATTAGTTAAAACAAATGTAGTTCCCTTACAGTCAGAAACAGGTGAATTGATCATGGGGAACAAGGACATGGCAGACCAATTGAATAACTAGTTTGGTTCTGTCTTCACTAAGGAAGACATAAATAATCTGCCGGAAATAGCAGGGGACCGGGGGTCAAATGAGATGGAGGAACTGAGTGAAATCCAGGTTAGCCGGGAAGTGGTGTTAGGTAAATTGAATGGATTAAAGGCCGATAAATCCCCAGGGCCAGATAGGCTGCATCCCAGTATTAAGGAAGTAGCCCCAGAAATAGTGGATACATTAGTGATCATTTTTCAAAACTCTTTAGATTCTGGAGTAGTTCCTGAGGATTGGAGGGTAGCTAATGTAACCCTACTTTTTAAAAAGGGAAGGAGAGAGAAAACGGGGAATTACAGACCAGTTAGTCTAATGTCGGTAGTGGGGAAACTGCTAGAATTAGTTATTAAAGATGGGATAACAGCACATTTGGAAAGTGGTGAAATCATTGGACAAAGTCAGCATGTATTTACGAAAGGTAAATCATGTCTGACGAATCTTATAGAATTTTTCAAGGATGTAACTAGTAGAGTGGATAAGGGAGAACCAGTGGATGTGTTATATCTGGACTTTCAGAAGGCTTTTGACAAGGTCCCACATAAGAGATTAGTACACAAACCTAAAGCACACGGTATTGGGGGTTCAGTATTGATGTGGATAGAGAACTGACTGGCAGACAGGAAGCAAAGAGTAGGAGTAAACGGGTCCTTTTCAGAATGGCAGGCAGTGACTAGTGGGGTACTGCAAGGCTCAGTGCTGTGAGGAGGATGCTCGGAGGCTGCAAGGTGACTTGGATAGGCTGGGTGAGTGGGCAAATGCATGGCAGATGCAGTATAATGTGGATAAATGTGAGGTTATCCACTTTGGTGGCAAAAACAGGAAAGTAGACTATTAGCTGAATGGTGGCCGATTAGGAAAAGGGGAGATGCAATGAGACCTGGGTGTCATGGTACACCAGTCATTAAAGGTATGCATGCAGGTGCAGCAGGCAGTGAAGAAGGCGAATGGTATGTTAGCATTCATAGCAAAAGGATTTGAGTATAGGAGCAGGCAGGTTCTCTACAGTTGTACAGGGTCTTGGTGAGACCACACCTTGAGTATTGCGTACAGTTTTGGTCTCCTAATCTGAGGAAAGACATTCTTGCCATAGAGGGAGTACAGAGAAGGTTCACCAGACTGATCCCTGGGATGTCAGGACTTTCATATGAAGAAAGACTGGATAGACTCGGTTTGTACTCGCTAGAATTTAGAAGATTGAGGGGGGATCTTATAGAAACTTACAAAATTCTTAAGGGGTTGGACAGGCTAGATGCAGGGAGATTGTTCCCGATGTTGGGGAAGTCCAGAACAAGGGGTCACAGTTTAAGTATAAGGGGGAAATCTTTTAGGACCGAGATGAGGAAAACATTTTTCACACAGAGAGTGGTGAATCTCTGGAATTCTCTGCCACAGAAGGTAGTTGAGGCCAGTTCATTGGCTATATTTAAGAGGTAGTTAGATGTGGCCCTTGTGGCTAAAGGGATCAGGGGGTATGGAGAGAAGGCAGGTACAGGATATTGAGTTGAATGATCGGCCATGATCATATTGAATGGTGGTGCAGGCTCGAAGGGCCGAATGGCCTACTCCTGTGCCTATTTTCTATGTTTCTATGTTGCTATGTAAGTGGGACCCGTTGGGTCCCATGTTCACACGGGAGGGCTGGTCCCCCAACGCAATATTCCACCTCTGCACTAATTCCAATATCGTTGGCCAATGGGGGGTCTGGAGCGCTAGTATTGTGGGCTGGCGGGACTGGTTTCCAGAGGGTTAGTATGGACATTGTGGGCTAAATGGATTCTTGGGGTGGCAGCTCAGTCACTCCAGCCTGATGTGCTGGCAGCTCACTCACGGCTGGTGGGCTAGCAGTTGACTCACGACTATTCCTTTAAATTCCATTTTAAGCAGGGTGCAAGGCCACCAAATTCAAGTGCAGTTTCCTACCATTTCAAGCAGGGTGCAAGGCCACCAAATTCAAGTGCAGTTTCTTATCACTTCAAGCAGCGTGCAAGGCCACCAAGTTCAATTGCAGTTTCATACCACTTCAAGCAGAGTGCAAGACCACCAAATTCAGGTGCAGTTTCCGACCACTTCAAGCAGGGTGGAAGGCCACCGAATTCAATTGCAGTTTCCGACCACTTCAAGCAGGGTGCAAGGCCACCTAATTCAAGTGCAGTTTCCAGCCACTTCAAGCAGGGTGCAAGACCACTAAATTCAAGTGCAGTTTCATGCCATTTCAAGCAGGGTGGAAGGCCACCAAATTCAACTGCGATTTCATGCCTTCTCAATCAGGGTGCAAGGCCACCAAATACTAGTGCTGTTTCATGCCATTTCAAGCAGGGTGCAAGACCACCGAATTCAAGTGCAGTTTCCTACCACTTCAAGCAGGGTGCTAGGCCACCAAATTCAAATGCAGTTTCATACCATTTCAAGCAGGGTGAAACCACCATGAAACCACTATAAACCCACATAAAACACCACATAAACACCACAAAAACACCACACTCACAGGTCAGTAAACAATCAGTGAGTTCAGTTGATTCACTGCTCAGACAGAGTCATGACCTCTCCCTCCCCCATCTTGCAGAGACTGAGCCACACCCACACTTCCGGGTTTCATAATCCCTTCCCCATCCCACCAGAAGTGGCTTGGCTTTCATAGAAACATAGAAACATAGAAACTAGGTGAAGGAGTAGGCCATTCGGCCCTTCGAGCCTGCACGGCCATTCAATATGATCATGGCTGATCATCCAACTCAGTATCCTGTACCTGCCTCCTCTCCATACCCCCTGATCCCTTTAGCCACAAAGGCCACATCTAACTCCCTCTTAAATATATCCAATGAACTGGCCTCAACTACCTTCTGTGGCAGAGAATTCCAGAGATTCACCACTCTCTGTGTGACAAATGTTTTTCTCATCTTGGTCCTAAAGGATTTCCCCCTTATCGTTAAACTGTGACCCTTTGTTCTGGACTTCCCCAACATCGGGAACAATCTTGCTGCATCTAACCTGTCCAACCCCTTAAGAATTTTGTAAGTTTCTATAAGATCCTCCCCTCAATCTTCTAAAATCTTTCATGGCGTGAATGATAGGGGAGAGATTCTCAACATGTTTTTAAACACTAATAACACTTTTATTTTTCATTGATGGGAAGAATCCTCTGCACCTGATGAGCGGAGGGGGCTGAGTGAGATGTTCAAAAATCAGAGCCGTAAGTGGTAGTGTTTCACCTAAAATCAATATACAGTGCAAACAAGAAGTTGTCAAGTTTACACCAACAACCATTTTTGCAGTGCAATATTTCAAAGCAACCAACACCAACAACCATTTTTGCAGGGCCTGTTCTTGTGTGCAGTCTTTCTATGTTCAATGCATTACAGGTAACGATGATTCAGAGTACAGAAGTGATTTTGATCATCTGATTGAATAGTTTCAGAACAACATTCTTGCTCTCAATGTCAGCAAGACCAAGGAGCTGATAGTTGACTTCAGGAAGGGAAACCCAATCCATTAACCTGTCTTTATTGACAAAACAACAGTGAAGAAAGTCAGCATCTTCAATTTCCTGGATGTACATAATCTCTAAAGATCTGTCCTGGACCCAGCACATTGAATGAAATCACAAAGAAAGCTCTTCAACACCTCTATTTCCTTAGAAGATTAAGCAGATATGGTATGTCATAATGCTCCTTCAAACCCCTATAGGTGTAGAGTAGAGAGTATACTGACTGGTTGCATCAAAACCCGGTTGAGTAACTCAAAAGCACAGGAACAAAGGAGGTTGCAGAAAGTGAAAGTGCCGATAGCAGATAACAAATACTGACCTCCCAACCATCGAGGGGATCTACAAGAAGCACTGTCTCAAGAAGACAGCTGCTATCATCATAGACCCACACCACCCTGACCACACTCTCATCTGGCTTCCACCATCAGGATGAACGTATAGGAGCCTGAAAATTATGACCTCCAGGTTCAAGAACAACTTCTTCCCAGCAACTATTGGGCTTTTGAACACTGCACACCACTAATCATGACTCTACCTCAGCAACTATGATCTACCATGGACTTTGACTTGGTTGTGCACTGGTACAGACTGGTTACCTGTTGGAATGATTATTAATTTATTGTATCATGGGTTATTGTATATTTATGTATGCGTTCTTGTGTTAATGTATCTGCAAAGTTGTAGCAATTAAGAATTTCTATTCTGAAGAAGGGTCTTGACCCGAAACGTAACCCATTCTTTCTCTCCAGAGATGCTGCCTGTCCTGCTGAGTTACTCCAGGATTTTGTGTCTATCTAAGGTTTCTTTGTTCCATTGTCAGTACATAAAACAATTAAATTCTAGACATTTGACTCGACTCCTCTTCAGCCGTAAAGTGGTGCCTCTTGGAATCTGGAATGTTGCCAGGATCCTGTTCTACATATTTAGACCCTTAACCCAAGAAAACAGTTTGGGGTCATGATAAATTCAGAGAGATCGCCGTATGTCTTTACCATTATTGCACTCTCAGTGGAGAATCTTTTGGATTTTAGACATTAGAGTGTGAAAACAATCCGTGCCGATAGCAATCTTACTGTACACTAACACTATCCCACACACTAGGGACAATTTTACAATTTACCAAAGCCAATTAGCCTAGAATCCTGTGCTTCTTTGGAATGTGGAAGGAAACCGGGGCATCTGGGGAAAACTCATGTGGTCACAGGGAGAATGTACAAACTCTGTACGGACAGCACCTATAGATAGGATTAAACCCAGGCCTCTGGAGCTGTAAGGCAGCAACTCTACCTTTGTGCCATAATGCCGCCCAATCCTACCCTATGCTTTTCAGGATGAATTTCTCTTTGTTACCCTTTATATATAACTTTTTTATGCACTTCCGTATCTCACTCTGGATTTGGGTGGCTTCCTGTTGAATTTGTGGTTATTACAGTCTAAATAAATTATAAGATAGACACAAAATGATGGAGTAACTCAGCAGGTCAGACAGCATCTCATGAGAAAAGGAATAGGTGATGTTTTGGGTCGAGGCTCTTCTTCAGGCTGAGAGTCAGGGGAAGAGAAATGAGAGATAGACAGTGATATAGAGAGATATAGAACAAACTAGACTAAGTGGGACCCATTGGGTCCCAGCTTCACACGGGAGGGCTGGTCCCCCAAAGCTATATTCCACGTCTCCACCAATTCCAATAATGCTGGCCGGGGTGGGGGGCTTTCTGGAGCACGAGCATGGGTGTTGTGGGTCAAGTCAAGTCAAGCACAGCGAGTGCAGGGCAAACAATCAATTTCAATCCATTTCAAGTCATCAATTCATTTCAAGTCAAGTCAAGTCAAGTCAAGTCAAGTCAAGTCAAGTCAAGTCAATCCATATCAAGTCAAGTCAAGTCAAGTCAAGTCAAGTCAAGTCAAGTCAAGTCAAGTCAATCCATATCAAGTCAAGTCAAGTCAAGTCAATCCATTTCAAGTCAAGTCAAGTCAATCCATTTTGAGTCAAGTCAATCCATTTCAAGTCAAGTCGTCATCAAGCATGGCACAGGATAGGAGGAATCCTGATTCCGAAAGAGAAGGAATCCACAGATATCAGCCAATTCCGCCCTATCAGTCTCCTAAATGTAGAGGTTAAGATCTTCTTCAGCATCATAGCTCAGAGGATGACCAGCTATTCAGAGAGAAACAACCTTGTGGATACAAGTCCAAAAAGCAGGCATCCCAGGGTTCTCTGGATGTCTCGAACATACCAGCATGATTTGGCACCAAATCCAGACTGCAAGAAAAGAGAAAGGGAGATCTGCATGTCATTTTCCTTGACCTTTCCAATGTGTTCGGAACTGTCCCTCACAGTTTCCTCTGGGCATCCTTTGACTTCTTCAGGATACCAGAGACTATCGTAAGCCTTGTCAAGGCTTATTTTCAAGATCTTCAGCTCTGTTTCACCGCGCCTGACTTCACAACCACATGGCACTGCATTGAGATTGGCATCATGGCGGGGTGTACCATCTCCCCATTGATTTTTACAATGGCCATGGAAGTCATCATAAGGGCCTCCAAGTGGGTAGTGGGTGGCGAGCGGCTGAAGTCTGGAGTCCGTCTACCACCCATCAGGGCCTACATGGATGACATGACAATCATCACAACAACAGCACCTTGCACCAGGCACCTCTTAGGGAAGCTTCAAGGGAACATCACTGGGGTCAGAATGAAATTCAAGCCATCCAAATCAAGAAGCATTTCTATAATCAAAGGCAAACTGACAGATCAAAGGTTCTTCATTGATCAAGAACCTATCCTGTGTCAGAGAAACCAATCAAGAGTCTGGGAAGATGGTATAACTCTAAACGGAAGGACACTGTTCAGGCTAATGAGTTTAGTCAAGAAGTTATCAAAGGTGTGGCAAACATTGACCGATCCATGCTGCCTGGAAAGCTGAAAATCTGGTGCCTGAAGTTTGGGTCATTACCTCGCCTTATGTGGCCACTAACCATGTATGACATCACCCTCACAAGAGTCGACAAGATAGAAATAACAATCAGCTCTTTTGTGAGAAAGTGGTTGGGTGTTCCTCGGTGTCTGAGCAGCGTAGGTCTGTATGGTCAAGGGGTACTCCAGCTGCCTCTCTCCAGTCTCACAGAGGAGTTCAAGTGCACTAAAGTCAGACTAGAGATGACCCTGGCAGATTCAAGGGACACTGTCATCGGAGCTGCTGCTCCAACCCTGGCAACAGGAAAGAAGTGGTCGGCTAAGAATGAGACACAGCAGGCAAATTCTGTTCTCCCCCAAGGCGACATGATAGAGCAAATACAACATGGAAGAAGTGGCTTGGGGCTTGGCAGAAAGCCCCCTTGCTGGAACAAGGCATCATCACTGGAGCAGCCGAAGTCCGCTGACAGGAGGAGTTGAGTAGGTGTGCCAAGGCTGTGTCGCAAGCTAAAAATGGCTAGTGGATGAGGTGGGAGTGTGTGGAAAAGAGGCAGTTCAGCTGGAAGGACATGTGGGAGATAGAGGTGAGCAGGATAAGTTTCCTCATTCAGGTAACCTATGATATCCTTCCAAGCCCAACAAATCTCAACCAATGGTGAAGATCCATCATGCCCCCTGTGTTCAACACCAGCCACACTTAGGCACATCCTCACTGTGTATAAAGTAAGCCTCTCCCAAGGACAGTACACCTGGAGACATAATCAAGTGCTCAAATGCTTGGCAGCGACTCTGGAACGCAGGAGAACAGCCAACACTGTTCGGGAGTGGGAAACAAGGCAATGGAAAATTCCACCAAGGACCAGGTTTGGACAGCTGGAGACAGCCCAGGATTGGCAGTTGCTGGTGCATGTGGACCAACGGCTTACAGTTCCATCAGAGATAGCCATCACCAACTTGAGGCCTGATATTGTCCTCTGGTCGAACTCTCAGCACATGGTGTACTTAGTGGAGCTCACAGTCCCTTGGGAGGATACTGTGCAGGAAGCCTTTGAAAGAAAGAAACTGCGATACACAGAGCTTGCAGCGGAGGCAGAACAGAGGGGCTGGAGAGCTAAGATCTGCCCAGTAGAAGTTGGATGTCGAGGATTCGTGGCAACATCAACCGTAAGACTGATGAAGGACCTGGGGATCAGCGGACAAGCCCTACGCCAGGCCATCAAAGAAACATCATGGGTGGCTGAGCAGAATAGTGGCTCTGGCTGAAGAGGAAAGACCCCATTTGGTCTCCCAAATTGCCGACTAGACAGATGCAGAGGGAGGTGGTTCTGGGAGGCCAGAATGCACCGCTGAGCCTACTGGAGACGTCGTGGGTTCAATCAGCGAAACGTTGAAGAAAGTAGGTGCCCACTTGATAACCCCAATGACGTGTCTGTCTAGCCTTTCTCAACACCGGAGGAGCATAGGTGAGTGCAGAAGGCTCCCATCACCACTGGGAGCAAATTGACAGATGGTACTTTGGATTTTTAATATCTTGTCCTGTATATTTGGTAAC
Organism: Leucoraja erinaceus; assembly: GCF_028641065.1. NCBI lineage: Eukaryota > Metazoa > Chordata > Chondrichthyes > Rajiformes > Rajidae > Leucoraja > Leucoraja erinaceus. Next base: position 82,072,974 of record NC_073377.1, read on the forward strand.
ATCAATTTCAAGTCAAGTTAATCCATTTCAAGACAAGCTAAGTCAAGTCGTCAATCCATTTCAAGTCAAGTCAAGTCAAGTCAATCCATTTCAAGTCAAGTCAATCCATTTCCATTTTTCATTGCAGTTTCAAGCACAGTGCAGGCCAAACAACTCATTGCATTGTCATTTTAGTTCCATTTTGCATTGCAGTTTCAAGCACAGGGCAGGCCAAACAACTCATTGCATTGTCATTTTATTTCCATTTTGCATTGCAGTTTCAAGTACAGGGCAGGGTAACCCACGACCCCCCCCCCCCCCCCCCCCCCCCCCCCCCCCCCCCCCCCCCCCCCCCGCCCCCCCCCCCCCCCCCCCCCCCCCCCCCCCCCCCCCCCCCCCCCCCCCCCCCCCCATTACCTTCATCTTGGTGATTGACAGGCGAGAGGATCAATCAGCTGATCTCAAGATTTTTTTAACATTCATAACTTTTTTATTTTTCATCAATTGGAAAAATACTTGGGGTTGTACCAGAGGAGGAGGACTATGAGTAAGATGGCCAAAAATCATGGCGATATAAGGTAGATTTTTTTTCTAAAATCAATATACATCATGGACAGTGGTCAAGATGAGACTTTTACTTATATAGATGTATAAAAGATATGCAAAAAAATAACGATGCTAAAGGAAACAGGTCATTGTTAGCTGTGGGCTAGATGAAAACCAGTTACAATGAGACTCAACAAGATGACTTTGTAAATTATAACATGGAGACCATAATTTCCTGCTGATCTGTGCCAGACTGAATTAAATCTAGAAGGTTTGCAGGACAGGCTTTCCTATAAAAATCAATCTGCCTATGCATTGTTGGATCACTGTTGCACAGGTGAAAGTCTCAGGTTTTCACAATGAGTTACATTATAAACTGACTGATTTCAGATCAATGGGCTGTAATTTAAAAAGCTTGGTGAGTTAATCCCTAAATATCTCTGATCTTTTGGAAATCTCACAATGCACTGATCTTTTTCCATGATGGAAATAACGTGATCTGCAAATTCTCTTATCTCCTTTCATACCCTGAACATATCTACATAATAAGGCACTGGAGTTTATAAAAGCCATATGCTGCAATGCCTGGAAATTTGAAACACGAAAATGATGGAAACCAGGCCTGCAAATCAGGGATTATCTGCAGAAGGAAACAAAGCGTTCTGTTTCAGATTGAAGATCTTTCATTAATTCCGTCATCAGATCAGTTCTAGAGAAAACTCTCCACCCTTGGATATTAAATGTGTGGCTCCCTCAAGAGTTCCAGCATTGTCCGGCATCTTGTATTAGTCTTTACTCATCTGTAAAACATTTATTATTCCAGTCGTTTCTTTAAGTCTACTTTGTGGAGTTTGAACAATACTGCTCTTGAGAAGTTACATCACTGGGGATTAATATCTTGCAGAAATATCTAGCCATTCTCAGCTCTGACGTTAGTGAGTCGAGCTCCGACGTACCCACTACGTTCATTCTCTGTGCTTACCACGAGTTCAATTATTTAAAAACTCGGGAGAGCTCTTGAATGAACTCGTACTGTGGGACAGGGCCATTACCTTGCAGTTCACTGGATTACATTTTGTCCACTATTTTTTGACCAAGTGGCTAGACTATACATATCGAACTGCAGTCTCAAGCTTTTCTCCTTGCTGTTAACCATGTGATTTTTTTATCATTTACAAATTGCTTTATCATGCACTCCCCATTTTAGTCTAAATTAATAACATGTACTACACAAAGGCATTTACTGTACAGATTGTTCCACCATGAAATCTGACATTTTAATTAATAGTTGTAACATGACTTTTTCATTGTGTCTCACTAACGTAATTCTTTAAAATTGTTTGTACACCTAGGGCAATTTCTTCAGTCCACGTTGTGTTATTTCCCTGATAGAAAATAATTTGCATAATAGGGGCAGCAGAGCAACGCAGAGCTGCTGCCTCACAGCGCCAGAAATTCGGGTTCGATTCTAACCTTGGGTACTGTCTGTGCAGAGTTTGCATGTTCACCCTGTGACCATGAAGGTTATCTCCAGATGCTCCTGTTTCCTCCTGCATTTCAAAGATGGGCAGGTTAGTTGGTTAATTGTCTTCTGTAAATTGCCTCGGCTTTGAAAATTGCTCCTGGGATAACATAGAACTAGTGTGAACAGGTGATTTAATGTCACCACGGACCCGGTGGGCCGAATGGCCTGTTTCCACGCCATGTCTCTAAACTCTAAGCAACATCTTTCATAACCCCGAAATCTCGCAAAACATTCACAGGCAATGAATTATTCATAGGTAAGTAAACTGGATGTTCCTGGCAGCTTTGGGGGAAAAGATGAGCAGCAAATGTTTTGATGATATTGATTGAGTGATGAATGATGTTAAGAACACCCACCTGCTATTCCTGCAGTGGTGTTGCAGTATATTTCACATCCACCTGGAAGGGCAGATAGGATCTTTCTTCAGCTCGTCATGTGAAAGGCAACACCTCTGACAGTACAATAATCCCTCACCACTGTACTGAGGCATCAGCCTGGATTATGTGTTTACGTTCCAGGGAGAGATTGAACCTGTCTGAGAGATGACAGTGCGAACACTGAGCCAAGGTGTTGACTTTGTACTTTAGCTGCAGATCAAATCTGAAATCCTCACTGAGCCAAAACAACCATTGGTGGCTTTCACAGTGACTGTGCACTGAAGCCTGGAGTTAGGGGAAGGATGCAGATCTGCCATTCACAAGAGTAATGAAGGCCACAGTCAACAGAAATTTATTTGAAGTATATACTGTGAGAAAAATAAATCTTACTATTACAATTCATATTACTTTATTACCAATAGATTTATTTGTGGCTATGTACAATGAAATTCCTGCCTTTATGTGGCTAGTGGTGTGATACATCATTTGGACAGTGATTTCATCCATTTAATAACTTAATGCATGAGTGTGTAGGCACATAAGCTACTCACTCTGTGCATGACGGAGCACTTCCCAAATCAAATTAGAATATACAGCTGGCTGAAAATCAAAGGCTGAAGCCTTTACACTGAAGTAATCCCAGTCAAGGTGTAATTTCATGTACAGGAGATCCATTTCTGTTCCATATACATGACAACAGAGGTATTGCAAGCCTAGCTACTGCAGACATCTTTATACATTATGAGAGAAAAATAACTCTCAGTGTTTAACTTTATATACACACGTTATAAAAGATTTATTAATTCATCTGTTTGATGAAAATCCTTCTACATGTAGGTGCCTGTTTCTGCAACCAGGTATCTCTTTAAGAATAATTTGCTTCCCCTGCGTGAAATGGTTTAGGAAGTTCAACAAAACTGATGATCATTTTGGATTAACTGTGGTTAGTGCATAATGCAGATTAACTTTTGCATCTGGTATGTGCGGAAACTGTAAGTGAGGAGTAATGCTTGCTCATGCGTTAAATTTCTAGTTACATCAAGAAAACAACATGCACATGACTTCATAGTATTAATCACCTTGCAACATTTTGTGGTTGTTTTATTGAATTTTCCAAAGAGAAGTCTGGTAAATCCATTCAAAGTGGTTCTTCAGTGTAGCAATGTATCCTTGAAACAATTAAACATTTATAATGCCTTCCTGATACATTTGTCTTATTAATACATTATAAATAGTTTAAACATTAACCAAATATGAGGTAGCAGTGTGTGGGAAGGAACTGGAGTAATTCAACAGGTCAGGCTGAAGATAGACACAAAATGCTGGAGTAACAGCAGGACAGGCAGCATGTCTGGAGAGAAGGAATAGGTGACGTTTTGGATCAAGACCCTTCTTCAGACTGGCAGCAACTAGTTTTACTCAGCTCCCAACTATGGATGCCAATAGACAGGATATGTATGGAAGTAAGCACAACTGGTACTAATATCATTAAAGGTTTAGCCCGAGCAACTGAAGATGAACCTTTATCCTGCATTATCATTGTTTAACATCCGGTTAACAATCTGGTGAAAATAATCTGGAAATTCTTGTCTTTTTGATAAAGAATATCTAAAACTGCACATTTAATTGGCCTTGTGCAAATTAACGACTGTGTTGATTTTGAGCCCTGTGTCCTTAATTATAAAACACAAAATGGCATTGACATTTTTATGGCTAATCTGTGTACATTGGCACTTACAGTGAATTGTCTTTTCCAAATCCTAGCTGCCACTCTTCATCATTCAACAGCTTTCCATCATGTGTGGATATATTCTGTGTTCATCCTTCCCGATATGCACGCCTTTACCTTGTTGACTTTAAATTATATTCACTTCAAGTTTCCCCATTCTGAAAACACATCTGCTCCTTTTCTTTTTCGAATCCTGGTCGTAAATTCCCTACTTTTAAAGCATCATAAAAATTTGTTAATCAACCAAGGTTCCAAAAAACCACAGTAACCATTGCTGAAAAAAAACATAAGGCAGAGTAAACTGCAACAAAAGACTCAAATAAGCCATGACATTTGATGAAACATACTTGATTTTATATGGTTTCATCTTCTTTAGACATAAGATATTTTGGAAAGTATATCGATTTTTTTTTAGAGGAAATGAGCGTGGCATCATAAAATGGGAATGTTGTGACAAGCAGGGTGGGTTGCCCAACCTCAGTTGAAAATATATCAATAAGAGGAAGGTAAATGTGTGATGAATTGTGAAAAGGTAATTGGAGCTTGAACTCCAGAAACAAGGCTTTTAGAGGTAGAAACAAGCAACTGCAGATGCTGCTTTACGAGAAAAGAAAAAAATGGTGCTCAGAGGGTCAAACAGCATATCTGGAGAACATGAATAGGTGACGTTTCACCTCAGGACCCTTCTTTAATGATTCATTTAGAGGTAAGCAGAACAAGTTAAATCCTTAAATTACTAATCTACTCACATCTTATATAAGGCAGGGAACAGAAGCACAGCTAGGTGATCAGATTTCCCAAAATGTGGTCGAGGGACAGAGTGGTAGGCATATTTTTATTGATAATTAGCAGTGGTTGAGGGTGTTTATGCCCCTGGTGGGACAAGAGACATGCTGGTAATACTTTGGTAGTACACCCCTGAGGTTAGCTTGATAGAAGTCTCTGGCTACAATGACCAGGGATTGGGGGTGTTTTGGCTCGAGGCTATTTATAATAGAGTACAGTTCATCCTGAGCAGCTTGATGTCTGCGTGGGGGGGAATATAGATTGCTGTCGGGATAGCTGAGGTGAATTCCCTCGGCAAGTAGTAGGGACGGCATTTCACAGTCAGATAATCCAGGTTCAGGGAGCATGAACTCGCCAGGACTGCTACGTCTGAGCACCACAAGTTATTGATTAGAAAGCAGACCCCACAATCTCTAACCTTGTCCAAAGACACTGTACGATCCATCCAGTGTAATGAGAAGCCCTTGGGCTGAATGGCACAGTTGGCTACTTCATTGGTGAGCCATACTCTGTGAAACAGCACACAGCAGTCTCTCACCTCTTTGAGGCATTCCCTCTCTCTCCGTCACTCCCCCACTCTAGCCGCCCTAATAGTTTTACTGTTCATATCCCTTTGTTATCATCTCCTCCACAGCCAACAATGGACCTTTGTGAGCTCCTTGGCCATCAGTTCCGGCTCTAATTTGTTCTGTACCTTTTCATACTTCAAGTTTCCCTCTGCTCTGAATCTCATTCTGAAGAAGTTGTCATTAATCTACAATAAGATTGGTCAAATCAAATTAGAGTAATGATGTGGAGGGAGAATTCCTGAAGTATGTATGTGGTGATCTTTATATGTTTATTTTGACCAATATATTGGGGACTTGACTGAGAGCAGTCTATCCCAGATTTGCACAAAGTCCGCGAGCATTGCCACTTTCATTTCTCTGCACATCTCGTATGTGTATGTGACGAATAAACTTGACTTGACTTGAGGATGGACACAACAAGCTGGAGTAACTCAGCAGGTCAGGCAGCATTTCTGGAGAAAAGGAGTAGGTGACGATTCGGGTCGAGACCCTTCTTCAACAATAATTCTGCAACAAGCTTTGAATAACAAACGGTGTCGTGTGTGGTCCATTAGGGAACATAATTGCATATTAGAATTCTTCATTGAGGAGAATGAAGTAGTTGCATGTGAAAATAGGACCCTGAATCTGAACAAAGCCAACCTCAAAGGTATGAGGAATTAGTTTACAATGATAGATCAAGAAACTTTACAAAATGGGTTGATGGTGAAAAGCAAATGGCAATATTTCATGTTCAAAGACAAAGATGCCTCAAGTATGGCCAGTAAAGGAAATTAGGCAAGGTATAAAATCCAAAGAGGAGACACTTAAAGATGCCAGATGAAGCAATAAGCATGAGGATTTGGGGCAATTTAAAAGTTAGCAACAGAGGACAAAAATGTTGACGAAGAGGGTGAAGGATGGAGCAGGAGAGTAAAGTTGCATGGTACATAATAAAACACCTGTAAAAGCTAGAAATATGTGAGAAGAAAGAAGTTTAAAGTGTACTCAAAATATAGGTACAATCAGAAATAAAGAATATTATAATTATAAACAAAGGAATGACAGGATAATTAAATGCACACTTTTCTCACAGGGGGTACATGTACATTTCTAGATATGTTAGGGAACCAAGGGTTTACAGAGAGGAAGGAACTGAACAAAAAAAAGGATAAATAAATAAATATTACAAGGGAATATGATGGGACTGAAAGATGACAAATCCCCAGGGTCTGATAAATGTACACCCCAGAGTTCAAAAGATGTAGTCCTAGAAATAACATTGATGACCTTCTCATGCATTTCTTTAGAATTTGGAACAGTTCCTGCAGATAGGAGGGTAGCAATTGTAATACCACAAATCAAAAATAAGGCATGGCAATACAGAGAATTTCAGACCAGTAGGCATGACAATGGGCAGAGAATATGCTGGAGAATATTATAAAAGATGCAATAGGGGACAGATGAAAATTGATAACAGGATCGGTAAGGAAAATCAGACTTTACAAATCTATTGCAGCTTTTGAGGATACAGGTGAATAGATAAGGAAGCACCGGTGGATGTATGTGTTTAGACTTCCAGAAGGCTTTTTATAAGGCTCCACATAGGAGGTTGATGTGCAAAATCAAGGTACATGGAATCAGGATTAATATACGGTCATCGATTGAAATTAATTTTGCAAAAAGAACTCAGAATGGTAAATAGTGACCATGGGGTACACTTCAGTTATAGATCATAGGGGATTCAATAGACAACAGGCAATGACTGGCAGAGTTCAACCTTAATGGAACAGCCTCTGAGCTATGCAATCAGTGCAGTTGAGAAGGGGGGTCCTGGGTCAGTCATCAGAAGATGTCAGCAGAGAGATTGCAGTCAACAAGAGTGACCTTGTCAGTCACTAGGAGATATGTATGTGCAGGGAGGAACTGCAGATGCTGGTTTAAACCAAAGATATACACAAAAAGCTGGAGTAACTCAGCAGGCCAGGCAGCATCTCTGGAGCAAAGGAATAGGTGACAATCATTGATCATGAAGGGGGATATGACAATTCAGGATTCAGCTCGTAATTTGGAGAATGGTAGAAGGAGCTTATTGCAGAGCCAGCCATTATGTGAAAGTTGTCGTCAACTCTCAAATCAAATAAAAATTTGTCAGCATAGGATAAGAATATATCAATATTTGTCATTTATTAAATCGCTGGGTCAGACTCCACAACAACAAATGATGGGTCTTTCCCACCCCACCAAAAACATAAGAAGGTACAGGAGAAGCACCCATTCTACAATGTATAAGCTGGTGTATGCCTTCAGAGTTAGTAATGATTAGTTAGTGGAAGAGTCAAAGTTTCTTCTATTGCTATCCCTTCCCTACAATGTAGAATAGTACTAATGACATTTAAAAGACATTTGGACAGGTACATGGGTGGGAAACGACTAGAAGGATATGAGCCCAACATGGCCACGTGGAACTAGTGCATGGTGCATCTTTATCGGCATGGGTAAATTGGGTTGAAGAGCCTATTTCCATGCTGTACAACTCTATGACCATGACTCCACATCTTCATTTCCCTGCTAGTTCTGATCTTTTCCATATTCCCTTTCCTTACACACAACATTGCAAACATATGTTCAAAAGCCTGCTGGTAGCTCAAAACTATAAAATTAACCTACTGAAACCAATCAACCAATGAAATGTTTTTGGTCACAATACCTAGATGACCGTCACCTTACCAAAATGAAAGCTACGTTTTTAGTTTTGCAAAAATCAGAATTGGTAACTTGGTATTCAGTGAATTGTGTGAGAGAACAGTAGTTTTGCTTAAAACTCATAATTACTATTTTGCATAAAGAAAAGTTTGTATTTTTTATGGATACTCAACAGCTAACATACAGTGAACTTTCCAATGCAATTGGTGGCTACCAGAAGCCCTCGTTCATTCCCTGCAGTATCATGGATAAACACAGTGGTGAAGCTGCTGCCTCAGTGCCAGAGACCCAGGTTCAATCCTGACCTCAGGTGCTGTAATTGTGGAGATTTACACATTCTCTGTCACTGTGTGTTTCCTCCAGGCACTCCAGTTTCCTCCCACACCCCAAAGATGTGTGGGTTCTTTGGTAATTGGACTCTGTAAATTGTCCTTAATGTGTGGGTGAGTGGTAGAATCTGGGTGAATCAATCACAGTATGGAAAGAATAACAAATTGGATTAGATTAGTGTAGGGTTAAAGTAAATGGTTGGTAGATGGTGAATATGGACTCAGTGGACCAAAGTGGGACTGTTTCTGTGCTGTCTCTCTCTGAAAAAAGCACTCTGAACACTCCACACCTCGTTATTCTTCCTTTGACCTAGTCTGCATTACAGTGCCAGTGTAAAAGCAAGAAAATTAAAACTAACAGGGAATATCTTTGGGTAATCCGTTCTCTGACCCTGAAGCAGATCGAGCAAAGCTTCAGGTATGATATGATATGCCATTCATTGTCACTATACATGTACAGTGAAACTGAAAGCTGCTCGTACTCAGTGCATACATACAATTTAGCACAAAAAACAAGAAACAGAAAAAACAACAAACAGAAGGGAGATGGGGGGGGGGGGGGGGGGGGCTAGGTGCACAAATTCTGCGGCGCTACATACATATATACATATATACAGATGGAAGTCCGTGTTGGGCGGTGTAGTCAGTGCATGTGTGAATTTGAATTTATAGTAGATATAATTCTCGGAAAGCAACTATTCCTGAGTCTGTTTGTCCTGGATTTGATGCACCTATAGCGCCTTCCAGAGGGCAGCAGGTCGAACAGTCCAAACGCAGGATGGGAGCTGTCTTTGATGATCTTCTTTGCCCTGCTAAGGCAGCGGGAGGTGTAGATGTCCATCAGGGAGGGGAGAGGGCAGCCAATGATCCTCTGCGCTGTCCTGGTTACCCTCTGAAGCCTCTCCCTGTCTGCCATGGTGCAGCTGCCATACCATGCTGTAATGCAGTATGTCAGCAGGCTCTCGATGGACGAGCGGTAGAAGGTCAGCAGCAGGGTAGAGTCCAGGTTGTGCTTCCTGAGGACCCTCAGGAAGTGCAGCCGCTGCTGAGCCTTCTTGATGACCGCTGTCGTGTTGTCCGTCCAGGAGATGTCAGCAGCGATATGGACGCCGAGAAACCGGAAGGTGTTGACCCTCTCCACACACTCGCCGTTGATGTGTAGGGGGGATAAGTCGGTGCTGTGCCTCCTGAAGTCGACAATGAGCTCTTTTGTTTTCCTGGTGTTCAGAGCCAGATTGTTTTCTGAGCACCAGGTTGTCAACTTCAGGTTCCTTGCAGACACTGCTGTGTTTTTTATGCTGAGATACTGGTGCTTTTGAATGCTGCGAGTGAACCTCCATCCCATTTGCTGGTAAATTATTTTAGAGTTATTAATGCAGAGTGAGGAATGTTTTATAACATCTTAGTTCTAAACCTTTGCAGCTTACAATGATTTCCCATGTGTTAGTGCAAAAATAGATGTTTTGAAAAAATTATTGAGAGCAATTTTGTTTTAATTACTGTTCATTACTGATAAAGCAGCTGTATGAAAAAAAATGTTAAATGGAATCCTAAAGGTTGCTTTGAAGAAATTGTAGCTGGCAATCTTCCTATTGTCTGATTAAGGAAGATGGCAGAAGTAGAGGGATATGTTCATGTAATCAAATTGCTCATAACTGCTGAAGTGAGGTGTTTTTCAGCATTGAAGATGGTAAGATGAGGTATTAGATGATGCATAGACTGACCTTCAAAAATCATGTGAGGTAATTTATCTCCCGTTTGCTGCTCAACTGGTACGATGTGGCATTGATTCCTGTCACCGTCTCTTGCTTTCTTAGCTCGTGTCTTCATGCAAACTGACTTGAGGGACAGGGCACTTGATATCCCTCATATTTTCCACATTTTCCAACAAATCTCCCTAGTGCAGCACACAGAATTCCAGCAGATTAAATCCCTCAGCCAAACATTATTCATGCTTCCACTCTGCAGCATTCATCGAGTTGTCAAAATCTTGCTTTAATTAGTGTAGTCCACTAACAGATCAGGGCACTTCGGCGGAGATTGCTGACTTCATGCAGTAACCATGCAGAGGATGATGTCCTCCTGCAGAGAATAACGGAACTGGGTTATTTGCACACGCTATCCAATATAACCATTAAAATAAGGCAAATAAGGCAGTCTGAAGACGCATCCAACCCAAAACATCACCTATCCATGTTCTTTAAGGTTGCTGCCTGACCCGCTGAGTTACTCCCGCACTTTATGTCCTTTTTTGTCGAATAGCATCTGCGGTTGTTTGTTTCTATAAATTCAGGATCTGGCACTATAACTGCATTACACTGTACCATGGTTGACTGTGGAGCAACAGATTCCTGCCCCTTCAAGGTCAAAGGCCACTTTAAAAAAATCCATCAGCATCTACCTAATAATGGACATTGGACTTTCTCTCTGAAACTGCTGTGCCATAATACTAGTGACTTTTGTCCACGCTCTGTAGTTTTCCCTTTGCTCCACCCATTGTACTTAAGATTGGCTTGATTGCATTTATATATATAATTATATATAGTATTATCTGACTTAATAGACAATAGACAATAGACAATGGTGAATATGATGAACAGACTTGATTGGATATCATGCAAAACAAAGCTTTTCACTGTAACCTAGTACACATGACATAATAAACCTAAATCTAAACTTAACCTAAACCTGACCACAGTCTGTGGACCATTTAACAGTGACGAACCATTCATGGCATTGAGAATTGTAGGAACATAAAAAGATGCTCAACAACTAATACATACGCAAGTGATGACCACTTTATATAGTAACAGTTGGGACTGTCCTTCAAGCCATTGAATGAGGTATTGGACTTTGTCTCTGGATCTATTGTGCTATAATGCAGCAATCTGAAGTTAGCTGAGGTGTAACCTGCTGCGTGGTCCTCCACACCAGTTGTGATCGGTTAAATTAACTTTGCTTACTGATTGTCATTATGACTTGGTTTATTTCTCTGCTTCAGTAGGTCACTTGTTATGTCTGTATAAACACTTTTATAAAACTCACAGCCAGTACACCCCTCATCACATGTTTACAGCCATGTTGATGACAGTGGCTTAGTGGCATAATAATAATAATAATAATAATAATAATAATAATAATAATAATAATAATAATAATAATAATAATAATAATAATAATAATAATAATAATAATAACGAGACAACAATACCAGTGTCTCCACAGCTGGGATTCGTAGCATGTAGTGCTAACACTTATGTTTGACAAGGCCACAATAATTACATTTTTAGAGTCATTTATCCTGCAAATGAATTTATACATGTGATTTCTTAGGATAGCTTCTAAATTACTACCTCCTGCAGCCACAAACATGTTACTGGCACTACACCATCTAGGTTTCCTTAGCAGTGTTCTCATGGCATTGTTATATGCCACCTTTAGCATAGAATACATTATAGCAAACTAGGAAACAAGTGCTCCAGAGAAGAGGTTAGTTCTACACCTGACCAGCCTGCAGTGGCACAGCAATGTAGTAAATGCACCAGAAGTCAAGTCAAGTTGTCAAGTTTTTTCGTCACATACACATACGAGATGTGCAGTGAAATGAAAAGTGGCAATGCTCGCGGACTTTGTGCAAAAAGACAAACAAACAAACAACCAAACAGAATCACATATTCTTTACATATTAAATATTGTGGGTGGAGGGAAAAAAACAGCAATTTTTAAAAAAGCAGTAGAGTGGTACAGTAAAAGTTAGACCCTGGTGAGATAGGAGTTTACAGTCCTAATGGCCTCTGGGAAGAAACTCCTTCTCAACCTCTCCGTTCTCACAGCATGGCAACGGAGGCGTTTGCCTGACCGTAGCAGCTGGAACAGTCCGTTGCAGGGGTGCAAGGGGTCTCCCATGATTTTATTGGCTCTGGAGTTGTACCTCCTGATGTATAGTTCCTGCAGGGGGGCGAGTGAAGTTCCCATAGTGCGTTCGGCCGAACGCACTACTCTCTGCAGAGCCATCTTGTCCTGGGCAGAGCAATTCCCAAACCAGATTGTAATATTTCCGGACAAGATGCTTTCCACAGCCACTGAGTGGAAGCACTGGAGGATCCTCGGAGACACTCTGAATTTCCTCAATTGCCTGAGGTGGTAAAGGCGCTGTCTTGCCTTACTCACGAGTGCTGCGGCGTGTGATGTCCATGTCATATCCTCAGAGATGTGGACTCCCAGATATTTAAAACAGCTCACCCTATCCACAGTATCCCCATTTATCCTCAATGGTGTCCTCGGATGATGTGTCCTCCTAAAGTCCATGATCAGCTCCTTAGTTTTTTTGATGTTCAAGAGGAGGCTGTTGTCCTGGCACCAGAGTGCTAGATCAGCCACCTCCTCCTGGTAGACCTTCTCGTCGTTGTCTGAGATCAGGCCCACCACCCCAGTGTCATCAGCAAACTTAATTATTGAGTTGGAGTTGAACCTAGCCACACAGTCATGTGTGTACAGGGAGTACAATAGGGGGCTGATGATGCAACTCTGGGGCGATCCTGTGCTCAGGGTGAGGGACTTCGATGTATTCCCTCCCATTTTGACTACCTGGGGCCTGGCGGTGAGAAAGTCCAGGGCCCAGGCACACAGGGGGGTGTTGAGCCCTAATTCCAGCAGCTTCTCGGCCAGTCTGGTGGGGACTATCATGTTGAAGGCTGAACTGAAGTCTATGAACAGCATCCTCATGTAGCCCCCCTTCTGGCTGTCATGATGAGAGAGAGCGGTGTGCAAAACCTGGGAGACCGCATCGCCCGTGGATCTGTTCGCAGAAGCAAAATATTGCTGATGGGTGGAAACCTGAAACAGTGTAGAAAACGGTGAAGATACTCAACAATCATCTATAGATACTCCACATCATCTATGGAGAGAGAAACAGTCCTAAATATTTTGGATTGATGTAACCTTTACTGAACTATAGAAGTACCAAGCGACTAAAACTGTAACATAGGCCGCTTTGACACGCAACAACTGTCATCAGTGTACAATACCAGAACTATAGAAGCAAGTTATATGGATCATTAAGTATTATCAGCTAATTATCCATTGGATCAGGATGTCATACTTTATTTGTAGCTCTGAAATGCACCCAAACATATTTTCTCCTGATTCCTTCGGGTTTTTTTTTTCAATCATACAATCTGCAGACACTGTCCAACTCCCCACTTACACTTACTTCCATCACTCACTTTTCAGTTCACTGCTGCATTACAAAATATTCACCCTGCACCCTGTTAGCCAGGGCTCGATGGTGCAATAGCTTCCCCCCCCCTTAAACTCAACAATGAACTGGGAGAGAGCTCAGGGATTTGCAGCTGGCTTACCTCACATCGCTCTGTGCAATAGTGTTACCATGAGAGTACCAGAACACCAGCTGGAGCAATTTGCCAAGGGGAGAATTATCACTCTATTTAAAGGCAGAACAGTCTGCCAGAAAAACAGGAATGCATGCAATTTGTGAATGAGAGCTCTGGGCGGCACAATGGTGCGGCGGTAGAGTTGCTGCTGTACAGGAGCAGAGACCCGGGATCAATTTTGACTATGGGTGCGGTCTGTGACTGCTTGGGTTTTCTCCGGGTGCTACAGTTTTCTTCCACATTCCAAAGATGTGCATGTTTGCATGTTTGGAGGTAAATTGGCTTCTGTAAATAATGTATCAAATATGTGGGATAGAACTAGTGTACGGGTGGGTGATCGCTGGTCAGCAGATTTGGTGGTCCAAAGGGTCTGCTTCCACACTGTATCTCTAAACTAGAAAGCTCTTCTATTTGGTCAAATCTCACCTTTCCCCCAATGTTTAGTTCATTTATAAACATGGCAGATTAGCTATTGGGAAACATGGAACATTCCCAATATAGCCGGTGTTCAACATCTCTCATGAGACTAGAATGTCTAAGTTACACAGATAGAAACAATGACAGAATGACCATGCACGATAGTATCCTCAGAATGACCATGCACGATATTACTGGTTTGCTGAAACAAATATACAAATATCTGGATCATTCATAGAGCTGCCTATAAAATGCCAATTAATGCCCTAGATCCTTGGTTGTGCTGCACACCACATATATCCATCATTAAGAGGAGCTCACTTTTGAAGGACTCAGAAGTTCCCACTGAAAAAGAAAGTTCAATGGAAGGTGAAGAAAGCAGAAGAGAGAGAAGTGCCGCAATGCTCTACAATCAGAGATATGGGTGAGGAGTTAATTGGGATCTGCTCATTTTCTGCTTTGCAAACTTATGCAAAGCTCCTTTCCAACAAACCTTGTGACAACCTTCATATCCCTCTTAATCCCACATTAAAGAGCCTTAGCACTATTCATCCAACTTCATTATCAGTGACACAACAGCATTGCAGACTCAGACACTGCAGTTAAAGCATATTGTAGCTTAAGGATCAAAATGTGGAAAAGGTCATGCATTTAATTACTAACACAAATTAAGCAATGTTAACCCAAAATGGAAGAGTTTAATACAGGTTAGATAATACAATGCAAAACAAAATCAAATCACTTTATTTGAGTTAAGCTGGGTGTTTTGGATGCGTGCTTCATATTTTATCCCTTTTCCATCTTTATTGTTGATCAGTTAGGTGGTTTTGGATCTAAGAAAATCCACAAGTTGAATTAGAATTAGAATTAGAATTAGAATTAGAATTACCTTTATTGTCATTCAGACCTTACGGCCTGAACGAAATTTCGTGCCTGCAGTCATACATACAATAATACAATAATAATACAATAATAAACAACAATAAACACAAATTAACATCCACCCATCAATCTTAGGGCTGCAGTCTCTTCCCTCCTCTTCGGGCGATGGTACAAACAGTCCCGCGGCTCACCGAACCCCGCAAACGGGCCGGCTCAAACACCACGGCCCGGGGTGGTCGAAGCTGCCGCCCTGCAGTCCAGCGGACGCAGCCGCTGGCCCGCAGCTAAACCCCGGACTCAGGTCACCGCCGCCAGAACGCCGTCCCAGCCACCGGAGCACCGTTCCAGCCCCGAGCCGGATCGCCCTCACGTGAGTGCCGTTCCTCCATCGAGCTGGGCCGCCCCGACGGGAGCGCCATTCCACCCTCGAGCTGGGCCGCTCCGACGGGAGCGCCGTTCCTCCCTCGAGCTGGGCCGCTCCGACGGGAGCGCCACATCCCCTCATGGGAGAATCTCAGCCTCACGCCAGGCCGCCCACACGGGAGCGTCACAGCCCCTCACGGGAGCGCCGTTCCAGCCCCGAGCCAGACCGCCCTCACGGGAGCGAGCCCAGGGCAAGTCCTGACTGGCTCTGCCTCCGGAGTCTCGAGGTCGCCAGCTCCGCCATTAGGCCTCAGCGCAGACGGAGGCAAAGAAGGGGGATATGACAAAAAAGTTGCATTCCCCCGAAGAGAGAAACAGCAAGCCCTGTTTCAACCCCCCACCCCCACATAAACACAACCTAAAAACCAAAAACTTTACTAGAAAAAACAAAAAAAAAACAGGCCCCTT
The DNA here is from genome assembly GCF_028641065.1 of Leucoraja erinaceus. NCBI lineage: Eukaryota > Metazoa > Chordata > Chondrichthyes > Rajiformes > Rajidae > Leucoraja > Leucoraja erinaceus. The sequence continues at coordinate 82,089,022 of NC_073377.1, forward strand.
CGCCTACAATGCCCGTGTCGAACATGATGCCAATTTAAACCAATCTAATTTGCTTGCACATCATCCATAACCCTTCATACCTTGCATATCAATGTGCCTATCCATAAAGTCTCTTAAATGCCACTACTGTAATCTGCTCCCACCACCAAGGACCAAGGAAGTTGCATTCACCAAAAATATGGCCTGGGAGTGCTTTCCCTCCTTTCATCCAGTCCCATCTATCATGTTGACCAGAAAGCAGGGAGCATATTAGAAACTCACCAGCACCATACCACTGTGAAATTTACATTCAACCTAAACTAATTTTTTGAAAAACCTGACCAAGTTGATGCCAAAGCCAATAATTGTAAAAAGTGTCTATAATCATATTACCACCAACTATAGGGAAAATTGGGCATGAGACACAAAAATATTGCAGATGCTGGAATCTTGAGCAAAACGCAGTGCTAGATTAACTCAGCAGGGCAGGCAGTATCCTTGGAGGGAATGGATAGGCAACGTCTCGGGTCGGGACTCTCCTTCATACGGGCATGACATGAGTAACTCCACAAGTTGTTCACCAGGTTTAACATTAGTGCTGAAGAGGCCAAAACATGACAACCAAAGTGCAACAGGAAGATTGAATTTCCAGATTGGAAAACAAATCAACAAGGTTGTATGATGAAACATATTTTAATCTGGCTTCACATAACTGACATTGCATAATGTATTTTAAATTATCACCCGTGACCCCAACCTTTGATTTTTCTGTTTTTAGATTTGATGCAGCATTTTCATATTAATATGAATGATGTATCTTAATCTAAATTTCAAAATCCTTTACTTGTCAATGTGGAATCTGGAGACAATGTTTTATCTGCTTTCAAGTTCAAGTGAGTTTATTGTCATGTGTCCCAGTATAGGACAATGGAATTCTTGCTTTGCTTAAGCACACAGAAAATAGTAGGCATTTACTACAAAACAGATAAATGTGTCCATATACCATAATATAAATATATACACACATGAATAAATAAACTGGTAAAGTGCAAATAACAGAAATTGGTTATTAATAATCAGAGTTTTGTCCGAGCCAGGTTTAATAGCCTGATGGCTGTGGGGAAGTAGCTATTCCTGAACCCGGTTGTTGGAGTCTTCAGGCTCCTGTACCTTCTACCTGAAGGTAGCAGGGAGATGAGTGTATGGCCAGGATGGTGTGGGTCTTTGATGATACTGCCAGCCTTTTTGAGGCAGTGACTGCGATAAATCCTCTCGATGGAAGGAAGGTCAGAGCCGATGATGGATTGGGCAGTGTTTACTACTTTTTGTAGTCTTTTCCTCTCCAGGGCGCTCAACATGCTGAACCAAGCCACGATGCAACCGGTCAGCATGCTCTCGACTGTGCACCTGTAGAAGTAAGAGAGAGTCTTCCTTGACAATCCGACTCTCCGTAATCTTCTCAGGAAGTAGAGGCGCTAATGAGCTTTTTTGATAATTGCGTTAGTGTTCTCGGACCAGGAAAGATCTTCAGAGATGTGCACGCCCAGGAATTTGAAGTTCTTGACCCTTTCAACCATTGGCCCATTGATATAAATGGGGCTGGGTGTCCCCCTCCTACTCCTTCCAAAGCCCACAATCAGTTCCTTGGTTTTGCTGGTGTTGAGGGCCAGGTTATTGTGCTGGCACCATATGGACAGTTGCTCGATCTCTCTTCTATATTCTGACTCATCCCCATCAGTGATACGCCCCACAATAGTGGTGTCGTCAGCGAACTTGATGATGGAGTTCGCACTATGACCGGCTACGCAGTCATGGGTATAGAGTGAGTACAGCAGGGGGCTGAGCACGCAGCCTTGAGGTGCTCCCATGCTGATTGTTATCGAGGCTGACACATTTCCACCAATACGAACAGACTGTGGTCTGTGGATGAGGAAGTCGAGGATCCAGTTGCAGAGGGATGCGCAGAGACCCAGTTCTGCGAGTTTGGTAACTAGTTTGGAGGGGATGATTGTGTTAAATGCCGAGCTGTAATCAATGAATAACAGCCTGACATATGAGTTTTTGTTGTGGTCCAGTGCGGAGTGGAGGGCCAGCGAGATCGCATCCACCATTGATCTGTTGTGGCAGTAAGCGAACTGCAGTGGGTCCAGGTTTTTGTCGAGGTAGGAGTTGATTTGCTCCATGATCAACCTCTCAAAGCACTTCATCACCACTGGCGTTAGTGCCACTGGTCGATAGTCATTGAGGCACGTCACCTTACTCTTCTAGGGCACTGGTATAATTGATGCCCTTTTAAAGCAGGTGGGGACCTCAGACCTCAGAAGTGAAAGGTTGAAAATGTCCGTAAAAACTCCCGCCAGTTGGTCCGCACAGATTTTTAGAACACGACCGGGTATACCATCAGGACCAGGTGCTTTTCGGGGGTTCACCCCTCTGAAGGATTTCCTGACATCGGCCTCTGTGACTGAGACTGAAATGCCATCACAGCGAATGGGGGATCGAGAAGGCACATCAGTATTCTCCCTGTCAAAGCATGCGTAAAACGCATTGAGCTCGTCAGGGAGTGATGTTACACCGACATTCAAGCTGCCTCCTGGTTTCGCCTTGTAGGAGGTGATTGCATTCAGGCCCTGCCACAGCTGCCGAACATCTGTCTCGTCCTCCAGTTTGGAGCAGAAGTCCCTTTTGGCCTTTTTGATGGCCTTACCAAGGTCGTATCTGGTCTTCATGAAGGCCACTGTATCATCGAACATGAATGCCCGGTGACTGGTCTTCAGGAGAGTGCGGATCTCAAAGTTCATCCAAAGTTCTCGTCCACCAGTTTTTGGAGCAGAAGTCCCTTTTGGCCTTTTTGATGGCCTTACCAAGGTCGTATCTGGTCTTCATGTAGGCCACTGTATCATTGGAGGTGAATGCCCTGTGTCTGGCCTTCAGGAGAGTGCGGATCACAAAGTTCATCCAAAGTTTCTGATTGGGAAACACTCGGAAGGTTTTTGTAGGGATGCAGTCCTCCACACATGAAGTCTGTAACGACTGTGGCGTATTCGTTCAAGTCCGTTGCCGAGTCCTTGAACATTGCCCAGTCTACACAGACTCCAAACAGTCCTGGAGTTGTTCTTCTGGGAGGTAGAAGGGACGGCACTTCACCGCCAGATGTTCGAGGTGTGGAGAGCTGGAATTGGACAGGACTGCCACGTCTGAGCACCAGGCAGAGTTGACCATGAGGCAGACGCCTCCTCCTCTCCCTTTCCCAGATGCCAGTGTACGGTCCATACGGTGGATGGAGAACCCTTCAGGCTGGACCGCTGAGTCTGGGGAGCTGGGGGTGAGCCATGTCTCTGTGAAACAGAACACAGAGCATTCCCTCAGCTCCCATTGATAAAGCAGTCTTGCCCTTGTTTTCAAGGGACTGTACATTAGCCAGTAGGATAGTAGGGAGAGGGGGCCGAAGGCCCCTGCGCTTCATTCTGACCCGAAGTCCTGCCCGACGGCCACGTTTCCGGACACAATGGAGGCTTCCCCTTTGTTTCCAGGTACTGTACTTGCTGTACCTGCTGTTTCTGCGAACCTGCGCTGGAACGGGGATTCCCTCACAGACGGCAGCTCCAGCTCCGTTGTTCCTGGAAGATCCAGCCCGTCGGCTCTGGGGGTCATCCCGAGGTTTCAAGGTACAGTACCTGTGATCCACAGTCGGGTCGGGAGTTCCACAGCCAGCGTGGGAAAATTTAAAGTCCGGGGTTCCCGCAGCTGCGGGAGATCGCGAAATTGCGAGAGCCTTGAGGTGATCCAGCAGCTTGTCCGAAACTGCACCGATTTCTGCCGTTTTTCTGATCCAGGTAAGTTGTTGGAAGTTGTACTTGAGCCTTTTCTTTTCCGGAGCTCCACAAAAGTTGCTGCAGGCAGGTGCCATCTTGCCAAGGATTTTTAATTTTTAATTTTTCCTTGATATTTCTACATGCAAAAAAAGCATACTGCAATCACAGTATTGGAGTTCTATTATGATTCAAGCCATGAAACATTTTTATTGCATTGTAACAATGCTCCTTTAACCTCAGCTGCAAATAACGACCTCCCTCCTTAACTAAATGACATACCAAATTGCTGAATGCTTACCAGACTTTATTGTTTGTAGTACAGGCAACATTTGCCCTGTACCTTATTGAATTGAAAGGTTATCCTAAAGAAGCCATACACTCTAAGATACAAGGCTTCATGAAATTTTAATTGGAAGGAAATTGATAAATACCTGACTTTCATTCTGGTGAGTCATGAGCTGCAGCTATAAGCTATTCTGTAAGCACCGCTTAATGACTTTGCTTGAGGAAAGTCAAGGGGTTGTGCAAAGAGCCGCATCCCTCATTCTAATCAATGTCAAGCTACGCGGCAGAGGATCAGGAACTAACACCAAGTTTGTTCGAGGCAAATATATAAAGGTTGTGCTATGCCAAAGATTGCAAAAACAAAAAAATCAGCATTTACTTTGTGCCAGCAAAGCTTCAAATCATCCACTAAGAGAACAGTGATGCATTTTCCATATTCAGAGGCTTGCTGAGTGTTATACTTGTCAGACATCTGTCACTGAATATCACATTCATTCTGAAAATAATACCAATAATGAGAGCACCAGCTCTCTTTAATCTTACGAGCACTGACTATTCTCAGTGACTTTAAAAATATATATTAGAAAACTGGCACAGTATATTTCTGAAGTGCAATCCCAACATTGTATTTATGGTTACTGTTTCAAAAAAAACATGTTTCATTGGCTTTTTGGTATTTTGTTAGGCGATGTGCAGGATAAATTAATCTTATGGTTCGTTATTCTTGTAGTAAAAATTCCTAAATAAAAATTTATGAATAGTGAATTATGAAGATTATTGATTTGAATTTCAGGACAGCACCGAATTACACAAATCACTTTGGATCAGAAATGCCTCAGAAATTTATGCTGTAATCATAAGATCATGAGACATTGGAGAAGAATTAGGCCATTTGGCTCATTGAGTCTGCTCCGCCATTCGATCATGGCTGATCTTATTTTCCCTCTTAATCCCATTCTTCAGCCTTCTTCCCATAAACATTGATGCCCTTACTAATCAAGGACCTATCATTCTCCACTTTAAAAATACCCAGTGACTTGGCCTTCACTGCTGTCTATGGCAATTAATTCCACAGACTTGACACCCTCTATCGAAAGATATGTCTAAAGGTATGATTTCCTCCACCTAGTAGGATCAACCACACCTAAAAATGTCCCCCACCTAATGTTTTTGTTTATCTACTTAGAAGGCAGGTGCAGGATACTGAATTGGATGATCAGCCATGATCATATTGAATGGCGGTGCAGGCTTGAAGGGCCGAAAGGCCTATTTTCTATGTTTCTATGTTTCTATCATGTCATCACAATAGGTTTAAGGTGAAGCGGAAAAGATTTAATAGGAATCTGAGGGGTAAAATTTTCATACAAAGGGTGGTGGGTGTATGGAACAAGCTACCAAGGAGGTAGTTGACGCAGGGACTATCCCAACATTTAAGAAACAGTTAGACTAGTACATGGATAGGACAGGTTTGGAGGGCTACGGACCAAATGCGGGCAGGTGGGACTAGTGTAGCTGGGACACTGTATCACTCTATGACTCTATAACAATAAAAATATATAAATTGATTTGGCATGAATGCTTTTAAAATAAGATAAAATAAGCACATGTCAGAGAAGGGATAAAAGGTTGTGCTGATATATGTAGATGATGGGGAATGTAAGGATCCAGTGTAGAATATACTTTGAAGGGACCACTTGAACAATGTGGCCTGCTTCTGTGCTGTAACTTTAATTAATTTTATTGTGAGCCACCAACCTTACATTTTGCCTGAAATATTATGCAATAAATAGGAAATATATCATCCATTGATATGGAATCATCTATCTCAAATGAATAAATTCCAAATAGGATGATTATTTATTTATGGCTTGGGATTAGTTCCTGGTCCAGGCAGTGTATGATGCCCTGCCCAGCCCATCGAACCGCTTCACCTGGGGCAAAGCGGAATCCCCAGATTGCCCGCAATGCTCAGGCAAGGGGACATTGGAACACATCCTGAGCTGTTGCCCAAAGGCTCTTGGGCAGGGCCGGTACACTTGGCGTCACGACCAGGTTCTCAAACCCATTGCAGAAGCCACCAGCATGGGAATCAGCAGCTGCAGACGAGAATGCCCCACCACCCAGATGATCACCTTCGTGAAGGCCGGAGTGCAGCTGCCAAGAACCACAGCAGCCAGGAATCTGTCAGGAATCCTGGCGACTGGGCAGGACTGGCAGCTTTCTGTAGACCTGGTGAAACCGCTGAAGTTCCCACAGCACATTGCCACGACCACCCTGAGGCCAGATATCCCCCTGGTCTCAGAGGCGACCAAAAACATTGTCTTGTTGGAACTGACAGTGCCGTGGGAGGACCGTCTGCAGGAGGCCCACGAGAGGAAGAAGACCAAGTATGAAGAACTGGTCATAGACTGCCGCAAGCAGGGCTGGAAGGCAAGGTGTATGCCCATCGAGGTTGGCTGCAGAGGTTTTGCAGGGCAATCGCTCTACAAAGCCTTGAATGCACTGGGCATCAACGGAGTGGCAAGGAGAAGGGCCATCAAGAACACCACAGAGGCAGTGGAAAAGGCATCATGATGGATCCGGATCAGGAGAAGAGGTCCATGGGGAGGAGCGAATGCCACCTGAACACAAGTCGTGGTCTGATCAACCACGGCTGGGTCGCCTGGGTGAGGGTGTCTGATGTTGAAAGACCCGAAACACCCAATGACCCCAGGTTACATCACTGATGATGTGTTCAGGAACATCTATCGATGTATTTGTATCAATTGAGCTGTACTTCTGGCCCAGTGTTAACCTGTCTCCTGCTCTTCAGATTCAGTGTAGTCTCTGCATTTATCAGTGGAGACCATATAGGCTTTCATCCTGCCATCTGGAGGTGCAGCCCCAAACGTATTCCATATCATACGGCGAACTAGCAAACAGTTTATTATTATCACTGGCAAGGTGAAATGAAGATATCACAGCTAAAAGATATTGTTTTTCAACTAAAAGTTAACTTTATAAATGTCATTTTGAAATTAAATGGATGTGTCTAATTAATATTGGAGATTTACATTAGCACCAAGAGCTGTTAACAAAGTACTGAACATTGGAAGAAAGAAATAGTTGGCCTTGAGCATTGGCTGGGCATCTCCAAAGGCAGTCTTGGGCAGCACCAGCAGATTTCCACTGGAGCTGTTGTCACCAGAAACAGCTTGTAGAGCTGCTGCCTCACAGCGCCAAAGACCTAGGTTCGATCCTGGCCTCCGATGCTGCCTGTGTGGAATTTATACGTTCAAGTTCAAGATCAAGAGAGTTTATTGTCGTGTATCCCTGATAGGACAATGAAATTCTTGCTTTGCTTCAGCACACCAGATCATAGTAGGCATGAATACAGAACAGATCAGTATGTCCATATACCATTATATAAATATATATGATATATATATATATGATATACCATTATATACTGTAAACACATGAATAAATAAACTGATAAAGTGCAAATAAACAGATAATGGGCTATTAATGTTCAGAGTTTTGTCCGAGCTGAGTTTAATAGCCTGATGGCTGTGGGGAAGAGCTATTCCTGAACCTGGTCGTTGCAGTCTTTAGGCTCCTGTACCTTCTGCCTGAAGGTAGCGGGGAGATGAGCTCCCTTGAGCCTCACATCCGCCATGTCATTAAAACCTCCTTCTTTCACCTCCGCAACATCGCCAAAATCAGACCCTCTCTCACACCTCCCACTGCTGAAAGACTCATCCATGCCTTCATCTCCTCCCGACTGGACTACTGCAACTCACTTCTCCTTGGCATCAGCTCCACCTACATCAACCGACTCCAACTGGTCCAGAAGGCAGCCGCCCGACTCATCACCCACACCAAATCCTGGCATCACATCACTCCAGTCCTCAAACAACTGGCTTCCCATCTCCCACCGGATTACCTACAAAATCCTGATCCTCACCTACAAAGCCCTCCACCATCTGGCCCCCCCATATCTCACTGACCTCCTCTCCCCCTACCAACCCTCACGGTCGCTCAGATCCGCATCAGCCGGTCTCCTCTCCATCCACAAATCCAACCTCCGCAGTTTTGGGGACAGAGCCTTCTCCAGGGCAGCTCCCAGGCTCTGGAACTCCCTCCCCCAACTGCTCCGCAATTCCGTGTCCCTCACCATCTTCCAGCCCCGCCCCAAGACCCATCTCTTCACCTCTGCCTATCCTTAGCCCCACGTCCCCCTCCCTTTTCATCTGTGCTTGAATTGCCTCATATTGTGTTTTGAATTGAATTCTGTCTTTAATTTGTGTAATAGTCATGTCTCTACTATTTATTTCATTCCGCTTATATGTTTTTCCTCTACTTGCTAAATTTTTGTAAGGTCCTTGAGGCTTGAAAGGCGCCCATAAATAAAATTTATTATTATTATTATTATTATTATCAGTTTGTGGCCAGGATGGTGTGGGTCCTTGATGATGCTGCCAGCCTTTTTGAGGCAGCGACTGCGATAGATCCCCTCGATGGAAGGGAGGTCAGAGCCGATGATGGACTGGGCAGTGTTTACTACTTTTGTAGTCTTTTCCTCTCCAGGGCGCTCAAGTTGCCGAACCAAGCACGATGCAACCGGTCAGCATGCTCTCTACTGTACACCTGTAAAAGTTAGAGAGAGTCCTCCTTGACATATCGACTCTCCGTAATCCTCTCAGGAAGTAGAGGTGCTGATGTGCTTTTTTTTATAATTGCATTAATGTTCTCGGACCAGGAAAGATCTTCAGAGATATGCACATCCAGGAATTTTAAGCTCTTGACCCTCTCCACCATCGACTCGTTGATATAAACGGGACTGTGACCGTGTGACATCTGACCGGATCTCAGGTTTCCTCCAACAAAGATGTGAGGGTTTGTAGGTTAATTGGCATGTGCAAATTGCCCATAGTGTGTAGGGAGTGGATAAGAAATTGGGATAGCATAGAACTAGTGTAAACGGGTGATCAATGGCTGATGTGGACTTGGTGGGCCTGTTTCCATGCTGTATCTCTAAACTAAATCCAGAAAGCAGCCTCTTGTGCCTCTCGGATTAATAACTCACTTTGTCAGTCACCTTTGTTTTAAATGCATCCACCAAAATCATGCACCCTCCATTGACAGGGTTGCTATTGGTTTCCTCAGTGAATGGTGATAGTTAGATAGGCAGTGCAAAAACTCACAGAGATGTGACATGATCACTCCCACTGTGGCCCCATTGTCTGCATTGCACAATTGATTCTCTAATCAGACACTTCCTAGACATGGAACACACGTTTGGAAACCATACACTTGCACTGTCTGATTTTCCTTGCCGATTAATGGAAAAAAAGGAGCTCTGGACAGGCACTTTCGAACCAGAGACATTTCCCCACCACAAGCACTACTCGTCGCTGTCTGTAGAGTGTAGAAATGAACTTAAAATTAGCATGTGAATCAAATGTATTTTCAAGGGAAAAAAATGAGTACCTGGGGAGGTGCTACGGCATCCTGCACTGAAAGAGCATTATTTTCTTCCAGCTAAATAATGGGATCATTTTTCAGTGATACTTGCTGGAAAGATGTTTTTCTATGGATGTTAAGTGAGGGCAGCTGGAAGCTTGCTTGGGACACTCTCCTCTGATAGCCAACCCGTGAAAGATTTTGTTTGAACCAAGAAGGGGTTGAAGGAGGTTGTCTTTGATACAGTGAAAGGAAATATTATTTCCTCCAGTTATGTAATCTGTGGCAAAGAGTTATCAATTCAAAATTGTCACTGGGAGATACTACAAGAAAGAAATGTGGGACGTCTTCCCCCTGGGGCAAAGATTATTTCAATCTTTTTTTGGTGATTTAATGATTACTTGAAACTGAGCAAGACAAATGATCTTTGAGAGAGAGCAGTGCGAAATATCCTACATGGAGAATGCATCATGGAACAACTTATACCCGACATTAATATATAATTCAAACAAGATTTGCAATGGGTTTGCAATTTGCTGGACCTTATCTGACTGTTCCTGTCAAAGAGAAATTAATTCACAATTCACTATTTAAGCCATAATTTCCAGGAGAAATGTTGATAATGATTTGATCTCTGGTGCATTGAATGGCTGTTCTTGCTTGTGCTTTGATATTGCAGACCTCAGGGGTCACATGAGGGCATCAGGGACAGATCACAATCAGTTGCAGTGGGAGAAGGAGGAAGGCTCATAAGCTGGAGAGGTTGAGCTCGACCAGGGTGAATTGTTAGGGATGGGTTACCTGTAGCAGAGTAACACGAGAGGAAATTATTTAACTTACATCAAATGGATTCCAGTGCTGCACTCCATGTTCTAAAGACTTGGCCAAACAAGGTCTCTTCAACTAACTCCAAAGCAGGCCTCAGGTCTGATACGATTACATGCTCTGTTTTTTTTCACACAGAGTGGTGAATCTCTGGAACTCTCTGCCACAGAAGGTAGTTGAGGCCAGTTCATTGGCTATATTTAAGAGGGAGTTAGATGTGGCCCTTGTGGCTAAAGGGATCAGGGGGTATGGAGTGAAGGCAGGTACAGGATACTGAGTTGGATGATAAGCCATGATCATATTGAATGGCGGTGCAGGCTCGAAGGGCCGAATGGCCTACTCCTGCACCTAATTTCTATGTTTCTATGTCTCTATGTTTCTATGTTTATGCACAAGTTTAGTTTAATTTAGTTTAGAGATACAGCATGGAAATAGGCCCTTCAGCCCACCGAGACCGTGCCAAGCAGCAATCACCCGTTCACACTAGTTATATGTTATCTCACTTATTTATTCACTCCCTATACATTAGCAGCAATTTACCGAGACTAATTAACCTCTGTGAGAGGAAACTCACGTAGTCACAGGGAGAACATGCACACAGACAGCACCTGATGTCAGGATCTGACCCGGGTCTCTGGTGCTCTGAGATAGCAGCTACTCGCACTGTGCTGCCAAACATTCCAAATGTGGATGAAAATGATGGAATCACATCCAAAAATGATCAGTGAGCTTTGGACCCCACGATCATGCCTGGTTGCCTCAGCGTGTAGGTATATCTTAAGCATGGAGACGATCAAAATGAAAATTGTAGACATCAAAGAGCATACAGTGAATTCACAATTACCTTTTAAAAACATTTATTCCAGGAGATTGTGTGTGGAATATATAGAATTTCTGGACACGTATTTGACTCGGCATATTTTAGGTATCTTACTGAGCTATACAAACTGCAATCTGTCATTTCCTACCTCACCTGCTCTATTGGTACCAGGCAGAAACTAACAACTGCAGATGCTGGTTAATACACAAAAGGAGTAACTTTGTGGGTCCGATATCGTCCTTGGAGAATATGGATGGGTAACATTTTGAGTCAAGACCCTTCTTCAGACTGAAATGTTACATCCACACTCTCCACAGATGCTGCCTGACCAGCTAAGTTATCCTAGCACTTAGTGTCCTACTGTCACCAGGTATGGAACCCCATTAACAATCACCTAAATCCAGCAAAGAGTTACTGACATTGCAAAAAGAAAACAAAAAAATGCTACAGTGTTGGAAATAGCAGCGAATGACAGAACAAAGCAGAAATGTCCAGTAGAAATCCAGTCTCTTTTGACGGGGCAGATCAAGCTGACAACGGGCTGGTGGTTCTATATAGTTGTAGAAACTAGGCGTGGTTCCATATCATATTGACCTGAGCAGCTGGATACACTTCATATCTGGTTCCTCAACTCCTAATACACCTGGTGCAAGTCCACTCATTTGTATGAGGTTGCCGACTGACAAACTTCCCATCCCACCCATTCCAGTTTTCACTGATATCCTGTCCCCTTGGCTCCACACGCTTCTCACCCATCGTACGCATTTGAAGCAATTATGCAGGGAATATGCATATATGGCATAAAAGTACAGATCTCATGAAATCATATAGGATAATGTACACTTCACCTGCAGGTATCTGGCCCAGCCATCATAACACCAGGCCTGGGCGATCAAACCTGAGAAGTATTAAGTTACTTCCATCTGCTTATCTTGATAATGCAGAACATGGAATTCTGCATTGATGGATTTTCCATCCACTTTTATTGCTTGATCAGTAATTTACATCCTTATCTGATTTGCGTGAATCAATAGTTCTCTTTTCAGTCAGCAATATAATAAATCTGTAAGAGTTTTGCATTTTATGTTTTTGCTAGATCAGAGATCTTGGCTGAGTGAGTCAATTGCAAATATGGACCAATGTTGGACCATTACAAATTAAAAGGTGGCTCCATCTCGGCTCTATTCCGCATTGCTGCAATCTTGAGACCAATATTCAACTCACTGAAAAGTAAAATTAATTCATGGTGCAAAATGGACAAACATTATAATTCCGCCTTCCGTTTGGTCGCTATTCTTGTACATTAAGTAAAAGCATGAAATTCTTTACACATATCTCAATCATTCCACTAGGTTTCCACATTTTTGGAAATGTTTCACAATTAGGATGTGCAATGCACTCAAGCATAATGTGGGGTGAGAGATTGCAACCTTCACCCTGTTTCGACAAATGCAATCAACCTTGCATGCACAATCAAATAAGATCAAATAGAACAAATTATCCTACAACTTTAGGCTGTGCACGCCATACACAAGAAGAAGAAGCATAATGCAAAACACTCTCAGCTCTGAAAATGTGGCTGTGCCTCATTTTGTTTAAATCCATGTATAATGCACTATCAATATTGGTTGGAAAGTAAGTATCATGGTTTTCAAAATGAGGAAGAATTTGAGGGGAAATTACCCATGAGCATCCCAATTTGAGATCAGGATTTCCGAGGTGAAAACAAGCTCCTTATGTTATGGTATAATTATGTATTTTAGGGCCCCTCAGCATACCACCCAGAGAGTTGTGAATTAGTGGAATTCTCTGTCACAGAAAGCAATGGAGGCCAATTCACTGGATGTTTTCAAGAGAGAGTTATATTTTGCTCTTAGGGCTAATGGATTCAAGGTATATGGGGAGAGATCATATTGAATGGCAGTGCTGGCTCAAAGGGCCGAATGGCCTACAGCTGCACCTATTTTCTGTTTCAATGTTTCTATAAGAAGTTAAAAGATGCAAGATTGATTTGGCATCTGAAAGGTAAAATGCTATTAAATTCATGTGGATGTAGAAAAGGCAAGAATGCTCCTTTGGTAATTATTAACCTCTTCATTTTCACAGTCAGTCACAAAGAGAACACCAGCCTGTGTCCTCACACAGTCACAGGAGGCCACTGTGGTGAGATACACAGCTTAAAGTTAAGCATAGAGTAGGGAAGATTGTAAAGTCTCAACAGGTACCAGTCCCTTGCCCACCTTGTTCTGATGAGATCCAAGGTCTTGTTTAGATCAGATAATTATCTTTGTTCCTGAAACCAAAAATCTCTCCCCCACTGTTCCAAACCTTGGTGTTGCATCCTCTTCAATGGTATTGCAATGTTGATCAGTTCAGTGCCATAACATTGAACGCAATGCAAAAAAACAGACAGCCTCCAAATAAAAGGAATGGTGACTGAGCTGACTCATTAAAAAACAAAATGAACAGCTTATTGATTCCAAGCTGACTCAGGAATATCAGTTTGCCATTCAGGTCTATATAAATTCATAATAAAAGCTTAAACCACAAGCAGGTTACGTGACTAGAATTACCCTGTTCCATTTTTACATGTATATTTCATATAATCAAGCTTTGGTTCAGATAGTGTTTCTATTTTATTGAAGCATATAATCTTTCTGTCAATAAAATAAGCAATTTGATCACAGTCACTACTTTCTTTACTCGGAGCAACATAAATCCTATTCAAGGTACAGTGCATTCAGAAAGTATTCAGACCCCTTCACCTTTTCCACATTTTGTTACGTTACAGCCTTATTTTAAAATGTATTAAAATCTTTTTTTGTTTAATCATCAATCTACACACAATACCCCAGAATGAAGAAGTGAAAACAGGTGTTTAGAAATTTTTGCAAAGTAATTAAAAAGAAATAACTGAAATATCACATTTACATAAGTATTCAGACCCTTTGCTATGACACTCAAAATTGAGCTTAGGTTCATCCTGTTTCTATTGATTATCATTGAGATGTGTATACAACTTGATTAGAGTCCACCAGTGGTAAATTAAATTGATTGTACAGAATTTGGAAAGGCACACACCAGTCCCACAGTTGATGGTGCAAAAACTTCCGAGATAGGATTGTGTCGAGGCACAGATCTGGGGAAGGGAATAAAACAATTTCTGCAGCATTACAGATCCGGAAGATCACAGTGGCCTCTGTCATTCTTAAAAGGAATGACTTTGGAATCATCAGGACGCTTCATAGAGCTGGCCGCCCGGACAAACTGAGCAATCGGGGAAGAAGGGCCTTGGTCAAGGAGGTGACCAAGAAACCGATGGTTACTCTGACAGTTCCTCTGTGGAGATGGGAGAACCTTCCAGAAGGACAACTATATCTGCAACATTCCACCAATCAGGCCTTTATGGTAGAGTGGCCAGACGGAAGCCACTCCTCAGTAAAAGGTACATGACAGCCCGCTTGGAGTTTGCCAGAAGACATGAGAAACAAGATTTTCTGGTCTGATGAACTCTTTGGCCTGAATGACAAGCGTCACGTCTGGAGGAAACCAGGCACCGCTCATCACCTGGCCAATACTATACCTACGGTGAATCATGGTGGTGGCAGCATCATGCTGTGGGGATGTTTTTCAGTGGCAGGAACTGGGAGACTTGTCAGGATCGAGGGAAAGATGAACGGAGCAGAGAGATCCTTGACGAAAACCTTCTCCAGAGTGTTCAGGACCTCAGACTGGGGTGGCGGTTCACCTTCCACAGGACAACGACCCTAAGCACACAGCCAAGACAATGCAGGAGTGGCTTTGTGACAAGTCTGTGAATGTCCTTGAGTGGCTCAGCCAGAATTGAACCCGATCGAACATCTCTGGAGAGACCTGAAAATAACTGTGCATCAAAGCTCCCCATCCAACCTGACAGAGCTTGAGAGGATCTGCAGAGAAGAATGGGAGAAATTACCCAAATACAGGTGTACCAAGCTTGTAACATCATACCCAAGAAGACTTGAGGCTGTAATCGCTGTTAAAGGTGCCTCAACAAAGTACTGAGTAAAGGGTCTAAAAACTTATGTAAATGTGATATTTCAGTTATTTATTTTTAATTACTTTGCAAAAATTTTTAAACAACTGTTTTCACTTTTTTATTATGGGGTATTGTGTGTAGATTAATGATAATAAAAATGAATTTGATCCATTTTAGAATAAAGCTGCAACGTAACAAAATGCGGAAAAAAGTGAAAAGTGAATGCACTGTATGTAGAAATACAATGGTTGGGTATGTGAATTGGTATTCCAAAGGTCATGTCAAAGGATAACACGTACTTCTGCAGGATTCATGCAAAAGAAAAATCCTCATTATTGCTCAAAACCCGTGGTTCACAAATATGCTTCCTCCCAGGCTTTTGGATAGGAAACATATCCACTTACAAAGTACCCGCTGGGAATGGAGGGGTATAGATTCGCGTGCAGGCAGAGGAAACTCATTTAACTTGACATCATGTCCGGAATGTAAGGATATAGGAGTGTAGGGATGTAATGCTGTGGCTCGATAATGGGCCTGTCCCACTTAGGCGATTTTTCAGGCGACTGCCGGCAACTGTCAAGTTGGGGACAGGGCCAGCAAGGGAAGCACTGTCTGAGTGAAATTCACACGGTGCAAAGTCAAGGTGATACAGGCACACAACGCGACGAACAGGAAGGTTGGCGCTGTAATTAAGATGGTGAAAGCACATTGTACGGTAAGTCCTTTAAAAGAGGGGGGGAGAGGACGGGGGAGAAAGGGGAGAAGGGGGGAGTAGGAGTGGAGAATACTTTTAAGAAGCCAGAGATACACGGCTGTGAAGCTTGGCGGACATTAACATTACCGGTTGGTTATCCTTGGTTCTGAAAACTACTGCTTATTCTTTTTTCCCCAATGAGCCAATGAAATTTACCAGTCAGCACCGGCTACAACCTACAAGAACCTACGAAAACCTTCGACCTGGCAACCCACTAGGACCTCCTGGCGACCCATCTACGGCACGAGAATTCTAGCTACTCTCCATGGCGGCTTCAATCTGGTCGCCGCTAATTTTTCAACATGATGAAAAATTTGCGGTGACCATAATGAGGCCGCGACTAGTTCCCAGAATGTGGGAACTTTTCACGACCATGAAGGCAACTCCCCGGCAACCACCCGCGAACATGTGGTGACCATGTGGCGACCGCAGAGTCTCCTGCAGTCGCATAAAAAGTTGCCTAAATGAAACCATAAGGCGCTGGTAAGACCGCTTTTGTAATATTGAGAGCAATTTTGGGCACCATATCTGAGGAAGGATGTGCTGGCTCTGGAGAGTGTCCAGAGGAGGTTTACAAGAATGATCCCAGGAATTAGTAGGTTAACCTATGATATGCATTTGTCAGCACTGGGCCTGTACTTGCTGGAGTTTGGAAGAATGAGGGGGGATCTCATTGAAACATACAGAATATTGAAAGGCTTGGATCGATTGGATGTGGAGAGGATGTTTCCACTAGTGGGAGTGTCTAGGACTAGAGGTCATAACCTCTGAATTAAAGAATGTTCTTTTATGAAGGATATGAGGTGAAATGTATTTAGTCAGAGGGTGATGAATCTGTGGAATTATTTGCCACAAAAGGCTGTGCAGGCCAAATCAGTGGATATATTTAAGGCTGAGATAGATAGATTCTTGATTAGTACGGGTTTCAGGGGTTATGGGAGAAGGCAGGAGAATGGGGTTAGGAAGGGAAGATAGATCAGCCATAATTGAATGGCAGAGTAGACGTGATGGGCTGAATGGCCAAATTCTACTCTTATTCCTTATGAGCTTATGACTTATGAATTTATGGCATGGACATTGCGGGCTGAAGGGCCTGTTCCTGCACTGTATTGTTTTATCTTCTATCTTCTTTGTTCTTTAACTCAAGTTGTATGTATTGTCTCCTACTGTTCTGCTCTCTCAGGCAAGGTGTAAATTTCTCAGCACAACCCACATTCTGAGAACAAATCTTTGTTTCTCTGTTACGATATTTGGAATTCCTAGTTACTCAAATCTAACCCCAGGCTGCTTATTAGACAAATCACTCTGTGAATTCACACAAGTTCTGAAATGCACACAAAAGTTGGCCCATAACAATTTGAAGAGATTAATGGAGGGACACCTTGGATGAGAATTCAGACCACAGGAAGGCTTAGAGGAACTATTCTTAAGCTAACCAAAGATTTAAACACTTCACTGATCATTCCATTGTATATGTTCCATTCAGAAGCATTTGTTACCCTTGGGACTGAAGAATCTTGCATTTGAGTAATAGTGACAATAAATGGCATTCTACAAAGTTTAAGTTAAGGAAGGTGCATTAGAGGTTATATTTGACTTTGTTTTGAACAGGGGTAAGAGGTGTGGAGCTGAATGTTAATGTTTCAATGCATTAGTCTCCCACATTCTCTCATTAAATAACTCACTGAAGCTTTTCACTGGATATTCTGTTCATAAAATTATTCTCTATCAATATCAATTTCCAAAAATAGTTTCTCACTATGTGTTCATTTGCACAATGAAATTACAGTAAATTAGCTGTTCCACCAGATTGGGTATTTAGTATTGAGGCTAACATTCATTATGAGGATTTAGCATGCCATATGTTTATTAAAATGAAACAGTTAAGGAAATTGTTTCTTATCAAGCCAACATACACATACTCCCCATTCTGTGAAAGACTCATTCTGCTCCATTTATTTCATTGCTCACTACTTCCCCATATAAAATAATGTGTGAATAGTAGCTTAAAGGAGCTTTTTACACCTATTACCTGATTAATAATTGCAATAAATAATACTAATTCATAATGTACAATCAATGAATTATTGACCGGAAAGTCATGGGGGTTAATATTTCCTATGCTGCAGTAAGTTTTCAACTGGAACCTTGAATAAAAGTTTCACGAAGATTCATAGTATGTCCTCTCCTGGACAATGGCACTAACTATTATGTAAATCTGGGACGCTGATTCTAATCAATCACGTTATGATGACTCAGGCTTATATTTAACAGTTCTCTTGTGCTGACCACAAATTGCTTCTTCCATTGGTTAACCAGTAGCTGCATCAAATCAAAATTATGCCTTCCACATTTAATAAATGAAATGTTGACTGCAAGATTCAAACATGTGACACCAGTTCCTTGGAAGAAAATCAACACCTTGTATGTCCAATTTGCCTGCTGGGTACCATTTTGGGAAGAGCAACGTGACATGTGACTCACAAATGTCTCACACCATTAATTTGCAACCGATTTTAAACCTCAACAATGCAGCTAATATCATCTGGTCAATTTTCACAAAGGCTCCAGCGTTTACTCCTAGTGAATCCCATATTCTACAATATTGAAAGGATTTACCAGTCATCCTGCTAGTTGCTGATTGATTGGTACAACATGTTGGTTGCAATAAGTTAATGTCTGTTGTTCCTACACCTTGTAGCAGCAACGGCATATACAACTGCAGCAAAGGCATGACCTCCACTGTGCCATATCACTTTGTCCAGAAGGAGATTGGCTCTCAGGTGTCATCTCTATGGGACTTTGATCCTGGTGACCGACAGTGTCCTTTTTTTCATGTAGGGCCAGTTCACATCCCTTATTCCTGGAGCCTGAGAGCTGCTCCACGTATCTACTGTGAGCAGCAATCTGCTCATGAATGGCATCTCGCTGCCCAGTGAGGGCACATTGTGGTCATCCATCATCTTCGTCATTCTCCTCCTCCATTCATCTCCATCCGCAGGCCCCACCAGCTTTGTGTCCTCGAGAACAGGAATGGAAAGCAAGTGGTTTCTCTTGATATCTTGCAAAGACAGAACATAGAATAGTTGTACCTGTAAGAGCCAGAATGACTACCGTCCGGTGGCCCTCACCTCGGTAGTCATGAAATGCTTTGAGAGGCTGGTCAAGAAACACATCTGCACCTTCCTCCCACTACAATTTGCATACCATCCAAACAGATCCACGGACGATGCGGTCTCCCAGGTTTTGCACACTGCTCTCTCTCACCTTGTCAGCTACGTGAGGATGCTGTTCATAGACTTCAGTTCAGCCTTCAACACGATAGTCCCCACCAGACTTGCTGAGAAGCTGCTGGAATTGGGGCTCAACACCCCCCTGTGTGCCTGTGTCCTGGACTTTCTCACCACCAGGCTCCAGGTAATCAAGATGGGAGGAAATACATCAAAGTCCCTCAACTGAGCACAGGATCCCCCCAAGGATGAGTCATCAGCCTCCTACTGTACTCCCTGTACACACATGACTGTGTGGCTAGGTTCAGCTCCAACTCTATAATCAACATAGAAACATAGAAACCTAGATAATAGGTGCAGGAGTAGGCCATTCGGCCCTTCGAGGCTGCATCGCCATTCAATATGATCATGGCTGATCATCCAACTCAGTATCCCGTACCTGCCTCCTCTCCATACCCCCTGATCTCTTTAGCCACAAGGGCCACATCTAACTCCCTCTTAAATATAGCCAATGAACTGGCCTCAACTACCTTTTGTGGCAGAGAGTTCCAGAGATTCACCACTGTCTGTGTGAAAAATGTTTTTCTCATCTCGTTCCTAAAGGATTCCCCCTCTATCCTTAAGCTGTGACCCCTTGTCCTGGACTTCCCCAACATCGGGAACAATCTTCCTGCATCTAGCCTGTCCAACCCCTTAAGAATTTTGTAAGTTTCTATAAGATCCTTCCTCAATCTCCTAAATTCTAGCGAGTACAAGCAGAGTCTATCCAGTCTTTCTTCGTATGAAAGTCCTGACATCCCAGGAATCAGTCTGGTGAACCTTCTCTGCACATATGGCAGATAATGTCCTTCCCTAGATTTGGAGACCAAAACTGTACGTAATACTCCAGGTGTGGTCTCACCAAGACCCTGTACAACTGCAATAGAACCTTCCTGCTCCTATACTGAAGTTTGCTGATGACACTGTGGTGGTGGGCCTGATCTCTGATAATGATGAGAAGGCCTACCGGGAGGAGGTGGCTGATCTGGCACTCTGGTGTCAGGACAACAGCCTCCTCTTGAATGTCAAAAACACGAAGGAGCTGATAGTGGACTTTAGGAGGGCACATCATCCAAGGACGTACACACCATTGAAGATAAATGTGGATACTGTGGATAGGGTGAGTTGCTTTAAATACCTGGGAGTCCACATCTCAGAGGATCTGACATGGACATCACACACCGCAACACTGGTGAGTAAGGCAAGGCAGCGCCTTTACCACCTCAGGCAATTGAGGAAATTCAGAGTGTCTGAACACTGAGATTACCTGGGCATCACACAGCATTTGATCCGTAGGAGCTTTGGAATTTATTGGCCCCTCTTTCTTTAAAACGTAAGCTGTCAATGGCCCTGATTTTCCAGCATTTTGTCTCTATCTTTGGTATAGATGCTGCCTGACCCACCGAGTTACTTTGGCATTTTCTGCCTATCCTTGGTATAAACCAGCATCTGCAGTTCCTTTTTAATTACATGGTCTCCATGCAGGTCCGGATTTAGATGAAGAGCTATTTCACTTGTGAGCCCCCCCCCCCCCCAATCCCCCACACCCACAACTAGAGGACCATGACTACCCGATAGTGACAGTGTGACACTTTTAGATCCTACTGGCAGGTGAGTGATGTCTGGTGGAGGGGTGTCATATAAACTGTGGCCTTGTTGGGAAGACTGAACAGCCACAGGGTTGGATTGGCACCCCAGCGCAGTCAAACCCAGGGGAGTGGGAATCTGCAGCGTGGAAACTTTAGGCCCGGTGCTGAGTCCAGGCTGCAGGTAAGGCAACAGCTGCGATCGCCGTTTGGCAAAAGTGTTTCTATGTCCATATCCCCCCTAGATCTCGAGGCCCTAAACTTAAACTTGTCTAGCTTATACGTAAATCCGGCCCTGTCTCCATGCTATGGGTCAGGCAATGCAGAAATTAGAACATACCTCCTATGCAATTGGCCTGCATCATCATTCTTTTGTGTTGAAGAGAGTGTCTGTGTTTTGTGGAAAATAACACGTGTCTGGGGTATGGGTGAAGTCACAGTTAGTGTGATGAATAGTGTATGAGGAGTGTGAATGTTTCTATGTCCATATCTTCATTTATGTGTGTGCACATGTGTGCATGTGTGTAAGAGAGTGTCTGTGTTTGCATGTGTCTATGAGAGTGCCTGTGTGTGCATGTGTCTATGAGAGTGCCTGTGTGTGCCTGTGTGTGCATGTGTGTATGAGTGTCTGTGTGTGTATGAGAGTGTCTGTGTGTCTATGAGAGTGTGTGTGTGCATGTGTGTATGAGAGTGAGTGTGCCTGAATGTGTGTGAATGTGTGTGAATATGTGGATGTTTCCCCTTACGCTCAAGCTCTGTGTCGAACAACTGGCACCAGTCTACACAGCCATTTGTAACCAGTCCCTGCAAACCTGTACTGTCCCTGCCTGCTTCAAAGCCTCCACTTTTGTTCCTGTACCCAAAAAGGCAAGGATTACTGGTCTTAATGATTACAGGCTTGTCACACTGTAGTCATGAAGACCATTGAAAGACTTGTACTGGCTAAGCTGAAAAATATCACAAACCCCCTGCTGGGCCCTCTGCAGTTTGTATACTAGGCCAATAGATCTGTGAATGACACCATCAACCTGGGCCTGCACTTCATCCTCCAGCACCTAGACTGCCATTTTGTTTGTTGATTTTAGCTCTGCATTCAACACCATTGTGCCGGAGCTACTACACTACAAACTTTCCAAGTTGACTGTGCCTGAACCCCTCTGTCAGTGGATCACCAGCTTCCTGACAGACAGGAAGCAGCATGTGAGGTTGGGAAAGCACATTTCGGACCCGCTGACCCTCAGCATAGGAGCACCACAAGGCTGCATACTCTCCCCTCTTCTCTACTCTCTCTCCACCAATGACTGCACCTACACTGACTCCTCTGTCAAGCTTCACAAGTTTGCGGATGACACAAACCTGATTGGACTGATCCAGGATGGGGAGAAATCTGCCTACAGACAGCAAGTGTCACAGCTGGCATCCTGGTGCCATCGCAACAACCTGGAGCTCAATGCTCTTAAGACAGTGGAATTGATTGTAGACTCTAGGAGAGCTCCCCCTCCCTTCACCCCACTCACCATCAACAACACCACAGTTACAGAGGAAGGGAGCTGACCTGGAATGTAATCTGTCTATTCCCTCCCGAGATGCTGCTTGAGCCGTTGAATTCTTCCAGCACTTTGTATTTTGCTGAAGGTTTCAGCATCTGCAGATTAAGTGCCTCCATCTCAATGTCTACCTAACAAGAACAATTAGGATTTTATATGTGTAACTAATCCCCCTTTCTTCTTTCTTATGTTCTTCAGGGCAGTGAGGGAGGAGGCTCAGTTTTCCCCCATCTGAATCTTTGCTACTTGTTCTGCATAACAACATAGGAGAGCCATGGCAGTGAAGTGGCATGGTCATTGGAGCCACACATCTATAATGGATCAGATGGATACACAATGTGTATTCAATGTACAAGCCATGCTGAGTACAATTCATGCTACCCACTGGTCTACAATACAGATTGACGACTATATCTTGCGACCTCACATTGCTGACAGCTCACATTTCTGATCAAATTTCTAATCCAATTATGAAGTGTGATTTCAAATTTAAGAGATGCAAAATCGGCAGATCACAAAATAAGACAATGTTTAGCATGAGAAAGATTAGACCTGGACCATTTCCAGTCGATCAACGAAGGCTAATAGGAAATTTAACAGAGGTTATTAAAATAGTGACAGGCTTTGACTAATTGAATATGGAAATATACCACCTCTGGTTGTGATACCAGTGACAGTAGGTCAATTTGACATTGTCACTGAGAGGGTTGGTAGAGAGGTCAGGAGAACCTGTTTGAAACTGGTTATTGGAGCACGGAATATTTTGTCACACCATGTAATGGCAGAGATTATTGTTTAAGGGGAAAGTTGGTTAAATACTTGAAGCTTTGAGAGATTTGCATTGGCGGAGGGGTAACATGGTAACACTGTAAGGATTAGGCTAGTTGTTCAGAATCTTAAAGTAACCAAGTTATAAAACTTTATCAACATACATAACAATTAAATTTTGAATTTGGTGATAAACCACAAAAACTATTAGCGCGACAACTTTGTAAACTGGACGGGGAAAAAACAATTTACAAAATTAGAACAGACAAGGGTGAAACATTAACACTGCCTAAAGATATTAATGATAGATTTTTACGATACTATCAAAAATTGTACTCATCTAAAATGACAGAACAATCAGCAGGAATGGAAATATTTCTACAGAAATGTAAGCTTGCGGGTTTAGATCAGAAAGAGAAAGAATCACTAGCAGCTGAAATTACAATAAAAGACATCGAAGAGTGAATTAAATCTTTAAAAAACGGAAAGTCTGCAGATCCTGATGGTCTAAGTTCTAAATTTTATTAAAAAAATTATGATCTGGTTTCTCCACGCCTACAGACACTGTACAAATATGCTTACACTCAACAGAAACTCCCAGAAACTCTAAATGAATCTACAATCATACTCATGCCAAAAACGGATAAGGATCTTGAAGACCCAGGTTCATATAGAGCAATAGCCCTTTTAAATACTGATCAGAAAATCTATATTACTAAAACTCTGTTCTTGACCGGTTTCGGCTTGCTGTGCTGCGGTTTCCGAGAGTACGCCTCAACCTACGGCCGTCATTTTTGGCCACCTCGCTCAGAGCGCCCCTCCGCCGCGTGTGTGCCGAGGATTTTTCCCGTCGATGAAAATTGACAGAGATATTAATGTTTTTACAATATTCCCCATTCTCTCTACTGCTCCTGCTGGAGGGAGGGGGAGAGACTATAAAACCAGGAAGTGATGTGCCTCAATCAGTCTCTGCAAGTGGTGTGCCTCAATCAGAGCTTTGAATGACACTGACAAATGTCTACAGCACTGTGAGTACCCTTAATTTGGTTTGAAAATGAAAATATGGTTAGAGGTAAAAAAGCACTACCTGCAAATGGTGGTTTGTGTTTGGGTTGAAAAGGCACTCTCTCTCTCTCTCTCTCTCTCTCTCTCTCTCTCTCTCTCTCTCTCTCTCCCCCCTCACCCCCCCCCCCCCCCCCCCCCCCCCCCCCCCCCCTCTCCTCTCCCTCTTCCCCTCCCCCCCTCCTCCCCCCCTCCCTCTCCTCTCCCCCTCCCTCTCCCCCTCCTCTCCTCCCCTCCTCCCCTCCCTCCCGCTCCCCTCCGCCCCCCGTCTCCTCCCCCCCCCCTCTCCTCTCTCTCCTCTCTCCTCCTCCCCCCCTCTCTCCCCCCCCTCCTCCCCCCTCTCCCCTCCCCTCTCTCCCTCTCTCTCTCCCCCCTCTCTCCCCCTCTCTCTCCCCCCTCTCCCTCCCCTCTCTCTCTGCCTCTCTCCCTCCTCTCTCTCTCTCTATTCTCCCCCCTTTCTCCCTCTCCCCCTCTCCCCACCCCCCACCCCCCCCCCCTCTCTCTCTCTCCCCCCAGTCACCCCCACCTCTCTCTCTCCCCTCTCTCTCTCCCCTCTCTCTCTCCCCTCTCTCTCCTCCCCTCTCTCTCTCTCTCTCTCTCTCTCTCTCTCCCCCCCCCCCTCCTCCCCTCCATTAGTGTGAGTGCGGGGGGGGGGGGGGGGGTAGTTAGTGTGTGTGACGCTAAATGCCACCTCCCCCCCCACAACCACACGTTGGGGAAACAGACCCAACGGGTCTGCACTTGGTATAGTATTAACTAAAATTCTAACTCATCATAGATTGAGCCTAGCGATTAACAAATTAATACACCATGACCAAACAGGTTTTATTCCAAAATGTTATTCATTTTATAATCTGAGAAGACTATTCAATATTATATACTCCAATAGAATTCTTAATGCAGATCTAGCAATTATTTCGTTAGATGCTGAAAAAGCATTTGACCAGGTAGAATGGCCATATTTATTTTCGGTGGTGGAAACATTTAAATTGGGAGAGAAGTACTGTACATGGGTTAAATTGTTATACTCTAATCCAACAGCTAGAATATTAACAAACCAAATGTTATCAACTAAATTTAATCTCTCTAGAGGTTGTAGACAAGGATGTTCACTATCCCCACTATTATTTGCTCTTGCAATCGAACCCTTAGCAGAAAGCGTTAGAACCCATACAGGAATATACGGATACAACACTAGAGACACAAGGAATAAAATTTCCTTATATGCAGATGATGTACTAATATATATTACAAAGTTAGAAACTAGTATTCCAAATCTATTAAATTTAATAACTCAATTTGGTCAGTTTTCAGGATATAGAATTAATTGGAATAAAAGTGAAATCATGCCAATAACAAAATTCAATTTACATACATTACAACAATCCCCTTTTAAAATAGTTAAAGATAAATTTAAATACTTAGGAATCTATGTAACTAAGACATATACCTCTTTATTTAAACTACATTTTCCACCCTTACTGAATAAACTACACAAGAATATTCAATACTGGAAAACACTTCCCATTTCAATGCTTGGTAGAATTAATGCTATAAAAATGAGCTTCTTACCGCAACTACTGTACCTATTTCAATTATTCCTGATATATATCCCAAAAACTTTTTTCAAAAAAGTCGACTCCATTGTTACAAGTTTTATCTGGGATTATAAGAATCATAGAATAAGTAAAAAACATTTATGTAAGTCAAAGATAAATGGAGGTTTGGCGTTGCCAAATTTCTTGTTTTATTTCTGGGCATTCCATATTAAAAACATGAATTTCTGGCTGGAAGAAATGGATCAACAACCAGATTGGTTAAGGATGGAAAAGGAAGACTTTTGAAATTGCTCCGATCATATTTGCTACCACAAAATTGCACAAAAAAACCTATAAGGAAAACCCCATAATACATAGTGGAATACGAATTTGGAAACAATTAAAAAAAGTTTTTAAATTGAATAATATACCACTATGCCTTCCCATTGTAAATAATCCTTTATTCAAGCCATCCTTTTTGGATAAGGGTTTCACACAATGGAAACATTATGGAATTAAAAAGATTGGATATCTTTATGGGAAAGGCACTTTTCTTTCATTTCAAGAGTTACAACAGAATCATGGACTCAAATAATTTCTTCAGATATCTACAAATTAGAGATTATGTTAAATCTAACACACAAGTCTACAGGACTAGGGGACCAGAAATCCTTGATGAATGTTTGAACAAGCATCCTAACACTGAAAAATTAATAGCTTATATTTATAACACCCTCCTAAACAACGAGGTACCACCGACAGAACCATATAGACACACATGGAAAAATGAATTAGGTCATCCTATAACGAAAGATTTGTGGGACGAAAGTTTACAACATATACATCAATGTTCGTTAAATGCCAGGCATGCTTTAATACAATTTAAAGTCTTACATAGATTACACTACTCAAAAATAAAACTAAATAGAATCTTCCCACAAATCTCTTCCATTTGTGATAAATGCCTACATCTAGATGCTAATTTAACACATACATTTGCAAATTGTATAAAAATTAAACATTTCTGGACTGATATTTTTGAAATAATTTCAGAAGTTATTAATACAAAACTGGATCCAAACTCAAAATTAATAATACTTGGAATATCATAGCAAAGTTTAACACTCACAACAAGCCAAAGAAATTTCCTCGACTACAGTATTATAACCGGGAAAAAATTAATATTAAAATTTTGGAAAGGCCCTACAACCCCCACCATTAAAATGTGGATTGTGGAAATGTTGGAGACTCTATATCTAGAAAGAATTACTTGTTTTAATGGACAAACAAGAACTTTTTGATAAAATATGGGCTCCATTCATTATTATCTAACGGGATAGATTGGCCCAGCACGAATACCCAACTGAAACTTGAACTCAGGGTTAGATGAAAAGTCATACTTTATAATCTACGAACCTATCTCCAATGACGTATTATAAGTAATCCATTACACCTTTTTTGTTTTTTTGATATTTGTAACTCTTTATTCTCTCTTTCTCTCTTTTTCTATATAAAAAAAACACTAGAAGCAGAAGTAATCGACAATTGAAAATTTTAATAATGTTTGACTGATGTATATGAAAAGTTTTTTTACTATAATATGTGACTATACTTTAAAATGTGTCTACTAATAAACATATTATTAAAAAAAAATTAAAAAAAGAATTTTAAAGTGAAAAAATGAATCTGAGAGTTCAAATCCCATCACGGCACCTTGAGAATTCAAACTCTATTAGTTTGTTTAAACAATTAAAAATAAATTATACTAGTAAGGGTGGCCGTGGCATTGTCCAATTGTCATGAAAAGTCATTTGGTTCACTGAGTGTAGGATGACAAACTTCTAATGCATCCGAGGGTCTTGAAAGAGTCTGCTAATGAGATAACTAATCTACTTCCTCAGACGACTGAGTAGATTTGGAATGTCGATGAATACTATTGAATTTCTACAGGTGTACAGTAGAGAGCATATTGACTGGTTGCATCATGAACTGGTTCAGCAATTTCAACGCCCAGGGATGAAGGAGATTACAGGAAATGGTAGACATTGCCTTGTTCATCACAGATACTGACCACTCCACCATCAAAAAAGGATGAATAGAAGACGATGCCTCAGAAAGGTAGCGGATATCGGTAAAGACCCAGACCACACATTTTATTTTGCTCATACCATCATGAAGAAGTTACAGGAGCCTGGAAACCATGACCACCTGGTTCAAGAAAAGCTATTTCTCAACAACCATCAGACTCCTAAACACTACATAACTTTAACCTCAGCAACCATGAACTTCCTTGGACTGTGTCTTGGCTGTACAAGGAATTTGTTTTTTTAGCACTTGGATGATGCTTTTTAATTATTGAGTTTTTTAATTATTATATTTATCTTTGGGCTCTTAAGCTGTGCCAAGCAAGAATTTCATTATTCTTTTGTCGGTACATATAACAATGAATCATTCTTGGTTTTTGACTCTTGACGCCTTGGTCTTAATATTCCATTAGATTGCAAAATAACAAAGGTAACTTCTTTATTCAAAGGAAGTGGGAAACTTCAAGCCCCTCAGTTTATCTGCCAAAGGGAATATGTTAGTAGTTATTATTATAGCATGGAATTTACATTCGTCAATCAGGCAACGTCAACATGGTTTTGTGAAAGGGAAGTTATGCTTGACTAATTTATCGAAGTTCCATGAAAAAGGAAGACACAGATAAATGGAAATCTGTGCGTGGACTACCTTTTGATTTCCAAATGGTTGCACTAAAGATTATAAACACAAAATGCTGGAGTAACTCAACGGGTGAGGTAGCATTTCTGAAGAGAAGGAATGGGTGACGTTTCTGGTCGAGATCCTTCTTCAGACTGATGTCAGGGGAGGGGGCGGGACAAAGATAGAATGTAGGTGGAGACAGTAAGGATGGTGAGAGAACTGGGAAAGGCAAGGGGGTAGAGAGAGAAAGCAAGGGCTATCTGAAGTTAGAGAAGTCAAGGTTGATACCACTGGGGTGTAAACTACCCAAGCAAAATATGAAGTGGTGTTCCTCCATATGAGATGCTTCCATATGAGATGCTTTTTACTCAGAAGGCTCAGATTGTTCAATGTGTGTAATGAAATGCTGTACTTGTTTTACCATACTGTTGTTGCAAGTGTCATCTTCTACGCTGTTGTCTGCTGGGGTAACAACATCACTGATAAAAACAGCAAGAAGCTGGACAAGCTGTTGAAAAAGAGCTAGCTCAGTGCTGGGGGGGAGAGTGGACTCTGTGGTGGCTGTGCTTGAGAGGTGTACGAGGAGCAAGGTGCAGGTCATCCTCAACAACTCCGGGCACCCCCTCCATGAAACTCTGGAGGATCAGAGGAGCACACGGAACAACAACCGGCTCCTCTCCCTGCGCTGTAGAACAGAGCAGTTCAGGAGATCCTTCACCCCTGCAGCCAGTAGATTTTATAATATTGACCGTTAAGCTGTATGGGGATGCATTGCACTTTTAATGGTTATTTATTGGGTTCTTTTTAAGTATTCATTGTTTTTATGTATTGTCTGCTTTACGTTCTAACTGTGTTGGCTACTGGACATCTGAATTTCCCTGAGGGGATTAATAAAGTATTTATCTATCTGTCTACCTGTCTGTCTACCTGTCTACCTGTCTACCTGTCTACCTGTCTGTCCTGTCTGTCTGTCTGTCTGTCTGTCTGTCTGTCTGTCTGTCTGTCTGTCTGTCTATCTATCTATCTATCTATCTATCTATCTATCTATCTATCTAATTTGCACTTGGCCTCACTCTGACAATGGAGGAGGCCCAGGACATAAAGGTCAGATTGGGAATAGGAGTTGAAGTGCTGGGCTACCGGAAGATCAGGTAGGTTAAGATGGACTGACCGGAGGTGTTCAGCGAAATGATTGCTGAGCCTGAGCTTGGCTTTGCCGATGTAGAGAAGTTGTCACCTGGAACAGCGGATACAGTAGATGAGATTGGAGGAGGTGCAAGTGATCTTTGATGCTAGCTATCTTTAGACTCTCCCATTTGTATAGTTATTTGCCTATGTACCAGTTTAATTCATCCACAATCCACACATAAAGTTGAATTGAATTGAATTGAATTGATCTTCTGCCTCACCTGGAAAAAACTGTTTGGGTCCTTGGATGGAGTCGAGGGGGGAGGTAAAGACCTTACGGTCTGAACGAAATTTCGTGCCTGCAGTCATACATACAATCATACAATAATAAACAACACTAAACACAAATTAACATCCACCACAGTGTATCCTCCAAGCACCTCCTCACTGTGGTGGAGGCAAAAATCTTAGGGCTGCAGTCTCTTCCCTCCTCTTCTCCCTCTGCGCTGAGGCGATTCCCCACCGGGCGATGGCACAAACAGTCCCGCGGCTCACCGAACCCCGCAAACGGGCCGGTTCAAACACGGGGTGGTCAAAGCCCGGGGTGGTCGAAGCTGCCGCCCTCCAGTCCAGCGGACGCAGCCGCTGGCCCGCGGCTGAACCCCGGACTCAGGTCACCGCCGCCAGAACGCGATCCCAGCCACCCGAGCACCATTCCAGCCCCGAGCCGGATCGCCCTCACGTGAGTGCCGTTCCTCCCTCGAGCTGGGCCTCTCCGACGGGAGTGCCGTTCCTCCCTCGAGCTGGGCCGCTCCGACGGGAGCGCGATTGCACCATCGGGATGGGCCGCTCCGACGGGAGCGCCACAGCCCCACGGCCCCTCACGGGAGAGTCTCGGCCCCTCGCGAGGCCACCCTCACGGGAGCGTCACAGCCCCTCACGGGAGCGCCATTCCAGCCCCGAGCCAGACCGCCCTCACGGGAGCGAGCCCAGGGTGAGTCCTGACTGGCTGCCTCCGGAGTATCGAGGTCGCCAGCTCCGCCATTAGGCCTCAGCGTAGACGGAGGCAGAGAAGGGGGATACGACAAAAAAAGTCACATTCCCCCGAAGGGAGAAACAGCAAGCCCCGTTTCAACCCCCCCCCCACATAAACACAACCTAAAAACCAAAAACTTAACTAGACAAAACAAACAACACAAAAAAGTAAAGACAATCGGACTGCAGGCGAGACGCAGCCATTCACCAACGCCGCCACTTCCGTGATACATGTGACAATAAAGTATCTATGCATCTATCTATCTATCTTCTTAATGAGGCTTCAAAGGTGATTCATTTACCTCCCTCATCTATATCCACCTATTACTTGCCAGGCTGCGTTGTGCCCCCACTTGTTTTCTAGCTTTTTCCCCCTACTATGGTCAGTTTGAAAAATGGTCCCAATGCTAAACGTCACCTATCCGTGTCCCCCAGAGATGCTGCTTGACCCAATGAGTTACTCCATTACTTTTCTGTTTTATCATGGGAATTAATATGTTGAGTGGGAAAAGATCTAATAAATAGAGTATAGTGAGACAAAAGGGAACGTTTCCACTAAAGGAGGAAAGCTTAAAATAGGTACATGTTATCTCGAGCTACAAAATTGCAGAGCTCTGAGGTACAAAGGGACCTGAGTGTCCTGGAGGAGCATAGCTCAAAAAAAGCTCACTCACAGGCTCAGCAAGTAATGAAGAAAGATAACCGAAAATAACTGAAAGTTCTTGCCATGGAGGGAGTTCAGAGAAGGTTCACCAGACTGATTCCTGGGATGTCAGGACTTTCATATGAAGAAAGACTGGATAGACTCAGCTTGTACTCGCTAGAATTTAGAAGATTGAGGGGGGATCTTATAGAAACTTACAAAATTCTTATGGGGTTGGACAGGTTAGATGCAGGAAGATTGTTCCCGATGTTGGGGAAGTCCAGAACAAGGGTTCACAGTTTAAGGATAAAGGGGAAATCTTTTAGGACTGAGATGAGAAAAACATTTTTTTACACAGAGAGTGGTGAATCTCTGGAATTTTCTGCCACAGAATGGAGTTGAGGCCAGTTCATTGGCTATATTTAAGAGGTAGTTAGATGTGGCCCTTGTGGCTAAACGGATCAGGGGGAGTTTGTAAAATGTGTGCAGGATAGTTTTTTGCAGCAATGCATAGAGGTACCTACTAGTGGAGGGGCAGTGCTGGACCTCATGTTAGGAAATGAGACGGGACAGGTGGCGGAGGTATGCGTAGGGGAGCACTTCGGCTCCAGTGATCATAATACCATTAGTTTCAATATAATTATGGAGAGGGTCAGAACTGGACCTAGGGTTGAAATTTTTGATTGGAGAAAGGCTAACTTTGATGAGATGCGAAATGATTTAAAAGGAGTGAACTGGGACATTTTGTTTTATGGGAAGGATGTAGAAGAGAAATGGAGGGCATTTAAAGGGGAAATTTTAAGAGTACAGAATCTTTATGTTCCTGTTCGGTTGAAAGGAAACAGTAAAAATTGGAAGGAGCCCTGGTTTTCAAGGGAAATTGGGCATCTTGTTCGGCAAAAGAGGGAGATCAACAATAATTATAGGCAGCATGAAGTAAATGAGGTGCTTGAGGAGTATAAGGAATGTAAAAAGAATCTTAAGAAAGAAATTAGAAAATCTAAAAGAAGACATGAGGTTGCTTTGGTAAGTAAGGTGAAAGTAAATCCAAAGGGTTTCTACAACTATAATAGCAAAAGGATAACGAGGGATAAAATTGGTCCATTGGAGAGACAGTGGACAGCTATCTGCAGAGCCAAAAGAGATGGGGGAGATATTGAACTTTATTTTCTTCGGTATTCACCAAGGACAAGGATATTGAATTATGTGAGGTAAGGGAAACTAGTAGAGTAGCTATGGATACTATGAGATTCAAAGAAAAAGAAGTACTGACACCTTTGAAAAATATAAAAGTGGATAAGTCTCCATGTCCTGACAGGATATTCCCTAGGACATTGAGGGAAGTTAGCTTAGAAATAGCAGGGGCTATAACAGAAATATTTCAAATGTCATTAGAAACGGGAATAGTCCCCGAGGATTGGCGTACTGCGCATGTTGTTCCATTGTTTAAAAAGGGTGCTAAGAGTAAACCTAGCAATTATAGACCTGTTAGTTTGACTTCAGTGGTGGGCAAATTAATGGAAAAGATACTTAGAGATAACATACATAAGCATCTGGATAAACAGGGTCTGATTAGGAACAGTCAACATGGATTTGTGCCTGGAAGGTCATGTTTGACTAATCTTCTTGAATTTTTTGAAGAGGTTACTAGGGAAATTGACGAGGGTAAAGCAGTGGATGTTGTCTATATGGACTTTAGTAAGGCCTTTGACAAGGTTCCTCATGGAAGGTTGGTTAAGAAGGTTCAACTGTTGGGTATAAATGCAGGAGTAGCAAGATGGATTGAACAGTGGCTGAATGGGAGAAGCCAGAGGGTAATGGTGGATGGTTGTTTGTCGGGTTGGAGGCAGGTGACTAGTGGGGTGCCTCAGGGATCAGTGTTGGGTCCTTTATTGTTTGTCATGTACATCAATGATCTGGATGAAGGTGTGGTAAATTGGATTAGTAAATATGCAGATGATACCAAGATAGGTGGTGTTGTGGATAATGAAGAGGATTTCCAAAGTCTACAGAGTGATTTAGGGCATTTGGAAAAATGGGCTGAAAGATGGCAGATGGAGTTTAATGCTGATAAATATGAGGTGCTACACCTTGGCAGGACAAATCAAAATAGGACACACATGGTAAATGGTAGGGAATTGAAGAATGCAGTTGAACAGAGGGATCTGGGAATAACCATGCATAGTTCCTTGAAGGTGGTATCTCATATAGACAGGGTGGTAAAGAAAACTTTCGGTATGCTAGCCTTTATAAATCAGAGCATTGAGTATAGAAGCTGGGATGTAATGTTAAAATTGTACAAGGCATTGGTGAGACCAAATCTGGAGTATGGTGTACAATTTTGGTCGCCCAATTATAGGAAGGATGTCAACAAAATAGAGAGAGTATAGAGGAGATTTACTAGAATGGTGCCTGGGTTTCAACAACTAAGTTACAGAGAAAGGTTGAATAATCAGGGATAGACAGAGTTGATGTGGACAAGCTTTTCCCTTTGAGAATAGGGAAGATTCAAACAAGAGGACATGACTTCAGAATTAAGGGACAGAAGTTTAGGGGTAACATGAGGGGGAACTTCTTTACTTAGAGAGTGGTAGCGGTGTGGAATGAGCTTCCAGTGGAACTGGTGGAGACAGGTTCATTGGTATCATTTAAAAATAAATTGGATAGGCATATGGATGAGAAGTGAATGGAGGGCAGGCAGTGGCATAGCGTGGGGGGGCAGAGGGGTGATTGCCCCGGGCGCTAAATTATTAGGGGCGCAAAAAAAATTGTTGGATTAAAAAAAATTATAAAATTGCAAAACATTTTGTTCTAAAGGCACACTGCACCTCTTTGGCAGCCTTCCCCTGAATTATTGTAATAAAATGTAATTTTTTTTTGCCATTTTATAATTTTTTTTTATCCAACAATTTTTTTGCGCCCCTAAAAAGTCTTAAGTCTTTGTCTCATCCCTTCTTATTCTCCCTCTGCGCCGAGGCCGCTGCCGCTGTCCCAGCCGCCGCTGTCGTTCCACTGGGCCCGCGGTCTGGTCGAGTGGCCGCTGCCGCCGGAACGTGCCCCAGCTCCGAGTTCTGGTCACTGCCCCAGCTACCAGGTCTGCCGCTGCTCCAGCTCCGATGCCGTGCGGCCACTGCCGCTGCCCTGCCCCCGCTCCGAGGCCGTGTGGCCGCTGCCGCCGCCCCCGCTCCGAGGCCATGTGGCCGCTGCCCCGCCCCCGCTCCGAGGCCAGGTCGCCTCTGCCGCTGCTCCAGCTCCGAGGCCATGTGGCCACTGCCGCTGCCCCCGCTCCGAGGCCAGGCCGCCGCTGTCGCTGTCCCCGCTCCGAGGCCAGGCCACCGCTGTCGCTGCTGCTGCCGCCGTCCCAGCCGCTGCCGCCGCCATCCCGCTCCGATGCCGGGTGGCCGCTGCCGCCGTCCCAGCGCCAAGGCCATGCCGCTGCCACTGTCAAAGCCGCCGCTGCCGCTGCCCAGCTCCAAGTTCTGGTCGCCGCTGCCGCTGCCCCAGCTCCAGCTACGAGGCCGCCAGCTCCGCCATTAGGCCTCGGCGCAGGCGGAGACGGGGGATATGACAAAAGAAGTCGCATCCCCGAAAGAAGAGACCAAAAACGTGTGCCCCCACCACCCCTTGGATTTATAACAGCTCATGGGCCATGGCTAGCTGCTAATGAGGAGGCGCAATATTTTAAACTGCCCCGGGCGCTCAAAACCCACCCTACGCCACTGATGGAGGGTTATGGTATGAGTGCAGGCAGGTGGAACTAAGGGAAAATAATTGTTCGGCACGGACTTGTAGGGCCGTTATGGCCTGTTTCCGTGCTGTAATTGTTATATGGTTATATGGTTATATGGTATATGGTATATGGTATGGAGAGAAGGCAGATACAGGATACTGAGTTGGATGATCAGCCATGATCATATTGAATGGCGGTGCAGGCTCGAAGGGCCTACTCCTGCACCAATTTTCTATGTTTCTACGTTTCTATGTCCTGCCCTAGTTTGACTTCCCAAAATGCAACCACTCGTGCTTATCTGCATCTCACTCCATTAACCATTCCTCAGCCCACATGCTCAGCTGATCAAGATCCTACTGTAATTTCTGATAACCATCTTCACTATCTACAATACCACCCACTTTACTGTCATCTGCAAACTTAGTAATCATGCCTAGTAAATTCTCTGTTCCCTGTTTTGCTTCCAGTTGGACACTACCTGGCTGTTAGTTTACTTGAATTTATTGTCACGGTACCGAGGTACTGTGAAAGGATTTTTCTTGCTTGCTATCCAGCCAATGGAAAGACAATACATGGTTACAATCAAGCCTTCCAGTGTACAGATACCGAATAAAGGGAATAATGTTTAGTGCAAGATAAAGTCCAGTAAAGTCTGATTAAAGATAGCCCAAAGGTCTCCAATATTGTTGGAAGCTGTTCAAGCTTTTAAATGTTTGAAATTTTCTCTAAAACGTTAAAAACAAAACTGGACCC
Organism: Leucoraja erinaceus; assembly: GCF_028641065.1. Lineage (NCBI taxonomy): Eukaryota > Metazoa > Chordata > Chondrichthyes > Rajiformes > Rajidae > Leucoraja > Leucoraja erinaceus. The sequence continues at coordinate 82,124,725 of NC_073377.1, forward strand.
CCATACGGAACTGATTATTTTCGGCACATCAGAAGCCAGCCCTGAGCTATCAATATTTCAAAGACATTTCCTTAATTATGGCCTGATAACGGCGAAAGAACTAAAACTTAAATTTTGGAAAAATACATCTGCCCCTGCTCTTAAAATGTGGATTACAAACGTGTCTGAGACGCTACATCTTGAAAATATGAGACTTGTCTTAGCAGGAAAGCCAGAGCAATTTTCGAAGTCATGGATTCCATTCATTGATTCATTACAAAGATAGTATGGTGCAACACAACTTCGGATTTAAACCGATTTACGGGTTGGGTGATGTGTGGGGAGAGATATGAAGTAGGTATATCTTTCCGTTTTTGTCTTTTTATTTCTTTATGTTTTTCTCATTTTTTTTACTTACTCACTCTTCGACTACACTAATTTGGTAGTCTAGGGGTTCTATTCTTATACATTCACTTTCTCTTTCATTTTCTCTCTTTCTTGCTTTTTCTCTCTTTTTCTATGTCATCTTAGCTAAAAATTAAAATTGAAGCTGTACAATAAATGTATTATGTCATATGCCGCGGTTTATACTTTTGTACACTGCTCCTAATAAAAATAAATTATAAAATAATAATAATAAGTGCCATTGTGGCCGTCAATGGATATTTGTAAGGCGGAGATTGACAGATTTTTGATTAATACGGGTGTCAGGGGTTACGGGGAGAATGCAGTAGAATGGGATTGAGAGGGAATGATGGTTCTATCATGATTGAATGGCGGAGTAGATTTGATGGGCTGAATGGCCTCATTCAGCTCATATAACCTATGAACATGACCTTATTCCTGAGCAGCAGAGACCTGCCAGGGCCTGGACAAGTCTCTCGCTGGCACTAACCTCAATTTTAAAGAGTTCCTACTTTGAGCTATTATAGAAACAATAGGCTGTAAGATTTATGGAATTACCATTCTTTCCCCTGTCCATCTCTGAGATCTTACCCTTGCAAGAGGCAGGAACTTTAATGGCACTCAGATAACATTCATGTTGTGAAGGACATTTATTTTTCAGGGCAGTTGACGGGGCAATGTGTTGCAGCAATCAAACAGGAAGAGTGCAAAATCTTTTCCCTCTGAGATTATAGTGGGAATAGATATCTTTCTGCAAAATGCTTTTAGCTTTGTGTGGGGCTTTTTTCTGAAAGGCCTGAAGTGTTGTCTTTAGAGTTTTATGGTCATATTCGGGGAGTGGTAACCAGCAGATCCTGTATTATGTTTTCCTTATGCTCTTTCACACTCTTCACATCATGTCTCCGGTTACAGGAGACAGATTGCTCCTTGAGCTTGTAATGGTCCCAGGATCTCCGACAAACACAACAAAAGTAACCCCTATAAGCCCTGGGGAAACCCTACCAACCAAAAGCCCATACAAATACCAATGATATACAACATTAGCAAAACTGAGTGCTGTGGCTCTTTCACCCGACAAACCTGCAGACTGCCTGACACATTCCCACTTCCTCTCCACCACTCCCATCAATATCTTCACTGTGGTGGCTGAAAGCCTGAAGTTTGCACTATCTTTGAAAACACAGTGAAAAAGGTGGAAAAAAGAATATTTATAAAATAGCTGTAAAAGAAAACAACAAAGTGGAATTAAGAATTAGCATAACTAAAGACATTAATAGTTTAAGTGAAGAAAGGAGTGTTTTAAAGTTACGCAGAAATTGGGAAATGGCTGACATTTTATATGTCATACAGCACGGAAACAGGTTATTTGGCCCAACTTGCCCATGTTGACCAAAATGCCCCATCTACACTAGTCCTTGCTCGCATTTGGCTCATATCCCTCTAAACCTTACTGTCTATGTACCTATCCAAATGCTATGAGAACGCAGGGTGAACTGGGCAGGTTGGGGGAGTGGCCAGATGCATGGCAGATGAAGTTTAATGCGGATAAATGTGATGTTATCCACTTTGGTAGCAAAAACAGGAAGGCAGATTACTATCTAAATGGCGTCAAATTGGGAAAAGGGGAAGTACAACGGGATCTGGGGGTCATTGTACATCAGTCTATGAAAGTAATCATGCAGGTACACAGGCAGTGAAGAAAGCGAATGGCGTGTTGGCCTTTATAACAAGAGGAATCAAATATAGGAGCAAGGAGGTCCTTCTGCAGTTTTACAGAGCCCTAGTGAGAACACACCTGGAGTATTGTGTGCAGTTTTGGTCCCCTAATTTGAGGAAGGACATTCTTGCTATTGAGGGGGTGCAGCGTAGGTTTACAAGGTTAATTCCCGGGATTGCGGGACTGTCATATGCTGAGAGAATGGAGCAGCTGGGCTTGTACACTCTGGAGTTTAGAAGGATGAGAGGAGATCTCATTGAAACATATAAGATTTGTAGATGGTTTATGCATGCAACCTATAACGTAGCTACCTCAATACCACTAACCACACCTACCCATATCAGTATAACTGTGAGATCCTCCCTTTGTTCCTCCCTGTTGGTTCCAGCATGCCTGAAGACTAGATGCAGTCAGTGCTGGGACGTGTGTGCCATGTGCTATAATAAAGGACTCAGTAAAGGTCACAGTGTGTTAGACATCACTCCTTTACAAGATTGTTAAGGGCTTGGACACACTAGAGGAAGGAAACATGTTCCCGATGTTCGGGGAGTCCAGAACCAGGGGCCACAGTTTAAGAATAAGGAGTAAGCCATTTAGAACGGAGATGAGGAAATACCTTTTCTCACAGAGAGTGGTGAGTCTGTGGAATTCTCTGCCTCAGAGGGCGGTGGAGGCAGGTTATCTGGATGCTTTCAAGAGAGAGCTAGATAGGGAACTGCATTTCGTTATCTCTGTACTGTACAATGATAATTAAAGTTGAATCTGATCTAGGGCTCTTAAAAATAGCGGAGTCAGGGGAGATGGGGAGAAGGCAGGAACAGGGTACTGATTGGGGATGATCAGCCATGATCACATTGAATGGTGGTGCTGGCTTGAAGGGCCAAATGGCCTACTCCTGCACCTATTGTCTATTGTCTATTGTCTTTTAAATGTTGTTATAGTATCTCCCTCATCCACCTCCTCTGGCAATCATTCTATATACCCACTACCCTCTGTAGTTGTCCCTTAGATTATTTACCTTCTCAACTTAAACCTGTCCACTGATTTTTGATTTCCATACTTTGTTAAAATTCACTCTGCGTCTACTCTATCTATTCCCCTCATGATCTAATATACCTCTATGAGATCACCCATCATCGTACTGCGCTCCAAGGAATAAAGTCCTCTCCTGCCCAAACTTTCCTTATAACTCAGCTCCTCAGTCTTAGCAACATCCTCGCAAAACTTCCCTACATATTTTCCATCTTAACAGCATTTTTTCTATAACAAGGTGACCAACATTACTCCAAATGTGGCCGTACCAATGTCTTCTTCAATTGTAAAATAACATCCCAATTTCTATATTCAATAACCTGACTGATGAAGGTCAATATGCTGAAAGCCTTCTTGACCATCCTATCGACCTGCAATTCCATTTTCAACAATCAATATACCTGCACTCCTAAATCCATCTGCTCTCCAACATTCCCCAGAGCCCTGACATTCACTGTGAAAATCCTGCCATGGTTTGATTTCACCTCACATTTATCTGCATTAAACTCTATTAACCACTATTCTGCCCACTTGCTCAACTGATCAAGATTCTGCTGTAATCTTTGATTGCCATCCTCACAAGCTAAAATACCACCCACTTTAGTATCAACTAAATAACAGAGAAAGAAAATTATTACCTGGTCAGTTATTTCTGCCTTTCATCTCCTCATGACATTGAAACTAATGTATGGACAGAAAGACTTGATGATGTTCTCTGCAGCATGCATTAGTTATTGTTGGTTTACAACTTATAGTAATAGAGTGATCAACTATAGTCATAGAGTGGAAACAGGCCCTTCAGACCAACTTGCCTACACCGGCCAACATGTCCCAGCTACACCAGTCCCATCTGCCAGTATTTGATCCATATCCCTCCAAACCTGTCCTATCCATGTACCTGTCTAACTGTTGGGATAGTCCCTGCCACAACTACCTCCTCTGGCAGCTTGTTCCATACACCCATCATCCTTTGTGTGAAAAATCTACCCCTCAGATTTCTATTAAATCTTTTCCTCCTCACCTTAAACCTATGTCCTTTGGTCCTCGATTCACCTACTATGGGCAAGAGACTCTGTGCATCTACCTGATCTATTCCTCTTATGATCATATACACCTCTATATGATCACCCTTCATCCTCCTGTGTTCCCAGAGTCCAGCCTACTGAATCTCTTCCTGTACCTCAGACTCTCTATTCCTGGCAACATCCTCATCAATCTTCTCTGTTCCCTTTCCAGCTGGACAACATCTTTCCGATAACAGGGAGCCAAGAACTGAACACAATACTCTAAATGTAGCCTCATCAACAACTTATACAACTGCAACATGGCCTCCCAACTTCTATACTCAATACTCTGGCTTATGAAGCCCAATGTGTCAAAAGCCTTTTTGAGCACCCGATCTATCTGTGACTCCACCTTCAGGGAACTATGCACTCCTAGATTACCTGGGCTCCACAACACCACCCTACCAATCACTGTGTAAATCTTGCCCATGTTTGACTTCTCAAAATGCAACGTCACATTTATTCTGCATTAAATTCCATCATTCCTCAGCCAGCTTTGTCATTTGATGAAGATCCTGCTGCAATTTTCCACAACCATCTTCACTATCTGCAAAACCAACAACTTTAGTATCCTCTGCAAACTTGCTAATCTTGCCATATGTTCTCATCCAAATCATTGATATAGATGACAAACAGTAACGGGCCCAGAACCAAACCCTGAGGCACATCACCAGTCCGAGAAACAACCTTCCACCATCACCCTCTGCTTCTTTCCATGATGCCAATTTTATATCCAGTACTTACAGTACTTACAGCAACAAAGTGGGACAGGCAGCATCTCTGGATAGAAGGAATGGGTGATGTTTTGGGTCGAGACCCTTCTTCAGATCCTTTTTCAGAATATATTAAGTAAACCAATGTTAGCAGTCTTGGCTTTGGATGTAAAAAAATAAATGTAATCATCCAAATAGTAATACATATTAATAGATTTTTAAATTAAAATATTACTTATTAACACAATATATAATTCATTTTTTGTATTATCTATTTGGTATAAATGCTAATGTAGGCACTGAGTAAACAGTGTTTATTTGTACACAAAAATATACCAGTACATACATGTCATGCGAGTTGAAAACAAAATAATTATGACTAACTTTTTAGAGGTGCTGATACACCAGGCCAGCGCATACTGTCACAAGGAAACTACTGGGAACAACTATCAGTTCTGCAACACAATTAAAACTAACCAGCCAAGTATCTAATCTCAGCTGAATCCCAGCTATGGAAACCAATTTACTTTTTGGGTTCAAGCCAGCATAGAAAAATCCAGTTTGTTTCCTTCGATTTTGGAAAATTGCTTTATTGCAATGTGAATGCAATTAAGATGGTTGTCCACCTCTCCTGCTTTGATGGGGGAAAAAAGACCTCTCACACTGTGGAGGAGAGATCTAAAAGCAAGCAAATTGGCTGGGGAACCAAGTAAAAGCTATGAATGGAATGCATTTCTTAAATCCTCCCATGATTTAACACCTCATGTTCGTGTTTTGAAAATTTCCAAGAGTGCACCAGTCCAATGAGGATATGGGAGATTTGAATTACTTTTAAGCTTTTTCCTCAATCACATCTTCTTGGCAAATTGCAAGTGCCAAGCAAGCACCAGTCCATGGTGGAGAAAAGTTGACCAGCTAACCAACAGGTAACAGGTCAAATGTTATTAGGGAGTGGGGATGATTGGTAATGGATGGTACAATGCTGGTGGAATGGTGAATGGAATACCAGCAGCAGCTGCAGTGTTAACCACCGCTGTGGCCTACTGACCCAGTCAAAACATATGAAAAGTTGGATTTCACAATATTTCACAAATCCTTCTGTCATAAGTTTCACGATGTTTTCCAGCTTTTACCTAAATGAATAAATAGATTACTCATATAACAGCATTCATGTCTCTCTCAGGATATTCCAAAACACTTCACTCCCTGCATTGCACTTTTGAAACCTATTATAACCCGATAAATACGGGAAGCCAATTTTCACACAGATAGCTCCCACAAACAGGAAGGTCATAGAGTCATAAAGTCTTACAGTACAGGTGCACAACCTTTTATCCGACGATCCAAATAACGAAAACCTCCGAATAGCGGCCATTTTTTCGGTCCTTGAAGAAAGGTCCTTGAAAACGTTCACCGAGGGCGGCCCGCAGAGGTGACAGCGGAACCTCCGGTCGGTCCTCGAAGGAAGGGGAACTAAATCTCCATTCATAAAAGAGGTGAGGGTATATTGCGCAGGAGGGTTAATAATTGACAATATGCTGCTACCTGCCCGCTGAGTTAAAAAGTTCCCACGGTAGACACGATACACAGTGTATCGTGAGTCTTGCGTGGGAACGTTTTAACTCAGCGTGCAGGCAGCAGCAAATTGTCGCTCCCTTCAGTTTCACCCCACCTACACCCCTCTGCTTCCCGGCCATGTGTGTGACCCCTTCCCTCCCCTCTCCAGCTCCCCGCTCATTGCACCGGCGCGGGGGCTTTGTACTGTCTTCACGTCGGCGATGCTAGCAGCACAGTGCCTGTCACCGGAGACATCAGGACCAACGGAACACCGACCCCCAGGCCCACTGCAAGCACGGAGATCCCAGAGACCCACAGCCAGCAGCAGCCCAGCCCCGTTCCAACTCCAGAGGAAAACTGCAAACTGGCCGGAGACGTCAGGACCACCAGAAGCCGCTCCCCAATGGGCCACTACGGCGACAAGTGGCAGTTCGCCCACAGCCCGAGCTGCGCCCCCTCATCGGGACACCGACCCCCAGGCCCACTGCAAGCACGGAGATCCCAGATCAGCAACTCCAGCCCAGCCCCGCTCCAACTCCAGAGGAACACGCAGTGTATGGGCAGAAGCTGATGGTGTACAAGGTACTTCTTGTTCTTGGGGTCGCGTAGCTCGGGCTGTGGGCGAACTGCCACTTGTCGCCGTAGCGGCCCATCGGGGAGCAGATTCCTCTGGAGTTGGAGGGGGAGGGGGGTATTGTGCTGTTTGATCGCCCCCTACTATCCCAGGGACAGGGAGACAGGACGTTCACCGAGGGCGGCCCGCAGAGGTGACAGCGGAACCTCCGGTCGGTCCTCGAAGAAAGGGGAACTACATCCCCATTCATAAAAGAGAAGGTGAGGGTATATTGCGCGGGAGGGTTAATAATTGACAATATGCTGCTACCTGCCCGCTGAGTTAAAAAGTTCCCACGGTAGACACGATACACAGTGTATCATGAGTCTTGCGTGGGAACTTTTTAACTCAGCGTGCAGGCAGCAGCAGATTGTCGCTCCCTTCAGTTTCACCCCACCTACACCCCTCTGCTTCCCGGCCATGTGTGTGACCCCTTCCCTCCCCTCTCCAGCTCCCCGCTCATTGCACCAGCGTGGGGGCTTTGTACTGTCTTCACGACGGCGATGGCTGCAGGTCAGTGCAGTCACCGGAGACGTCAGGACCAATTGGACGTCGACCATCAGGCCCACCGCAAGCACGGAGAACCCAGAGACCCACAGCCAGCAGCAGCCCAGCCCAGCCCCGCTCCAACTTCTTCTGCCAGGATCGAGGCGCAAACTAGCGACCTTGCGGATATGAGCCGAGCACTCTACCACTGAGCCAGCCATTAAAATCTACGCAAAAAAATTTCCATTCCGAAGACCGACAAATTATGAATTACGAAAGGTGTCTGGTCCCAAGGCTTTCGGATAAAAGGTTGTGCACCTGTATTGAAACAGGCCCTTTGGCTCGACGTGCCCACACCGACCAATATGCCCCATCTCCACAAGTCCCACCTGCCTGTGTTTGGCCCATATCCCTCCAAACACATCTTATCCATGTACTGTCAAAATGTTTTTTAAATGTTGTGTTAGTACCTGTGTAGCAGGTAATAATAACCAGGCAATCAGCTTAATGATGTTATTTCAGAAATAAATGGAAATTGAAAATAATGCTCTTCTTTAAAATGGCACCAAAAGATCTTTTACAGCAGCATCTACTGCAGCATCAATTACCTGTGAAATAACTACAGAATTATCTTGCCGAAACAAGAAACTGCAGACACTAGTTTACCAAGGAAGGAAACAAAATGCTGGATTAACACAGGAGATTAGGCAGCATCCCTGGCGAACATGGTTAGATGATGTTTCGGGTCGGGACCCTTCTTCAGACTGAAGTAGGGAGAAAGTGGTAGGGAGAAAGAACGCTGGAAATGTGGAGGGTAGGACCAAGCATGGCAGGTTATAGGTGGCCTAGGCAGATACCTATCAAAATCTCCCCATGCCTGTGTTCATCTATGTTCTGCCATGGTTGGTCCTGCCCCTCCATAAAATTATCTTACCCAATTAACTTACAGATGCTACAAAAATAAAACAGTGTTGCAAATAATTTTTCAGACATAAATTTTGTCTACATAGTGCCTGCAATCTATTTGTTATTTCCAAAAATAATGTGGCTAATTGTTCTAATGAAGGCTTTCATCCAAAATATTTGCATATATTCTCTTTTAATGATCTTACATGCTTTTCAAAATTCTGCTTGGATTGCGTGTTTATTGGTGTATGTTTATTATTGTCACACTTTGAGAGCTCGATTGTTGAGATACAGTGAAAAAAGTTGTTTTGCGTGTTATCCAGGGATGTTATACCAGGCATGAGTGCACGTACTTTAGGTAGTGCAAATGAGAAGATGAATAGGGAGCAGAATACAGTGTTACATCTACAGACAAAGTGTAGATAATAAAAGAGCAAGGGCTACCATGAGGTAGATAGAAAGATCAAGAAATTCATCCTTAACATGTGAGAGGTCCATTCTAGTGCCCACGTACTACAGGAAAGAAGCTATTCTTGCATCTGGTAGTACAAAATGGTAGTACAAAATGGTAGTACAAAATGGTAGTACAAAATAGTAGTACATCTGGTAGTACAAAATGGCGGCGCACCTGAATGCAGCGGCTTTGCTTTCCCCCGTGTGGATGTTGTGTTTGTCTGTTTTGTCCGTCTGTCTGTGGACCTGCGACTCGACATACAACCGGCAGGACCTTTTAAGGATTGGGACGTTGTGTAGCGAACTAGAGTCCGTAAGAAGCTCCCACAACGACTATATCCCGCCAGAAATCACCCGCCCAGCGGAGTCCGAGTGGATCACCATACCGAACAGACGGTGCGGGAGGCGGCGCAGATGGAGGCAGCAGAAGCGCGGTTGTTGAGCCGGCATTCACGCTAGGCTAAAGGAAGCTCCTTACAGACCGGCGCTACCCAGCATTTTTTTGACGAACGCCCGATCGCTCAGCAACAAGATGGACGAGCTGGAGCTGATCAATGAAGAAAATACAACTGTGCAAACCTGCTCGATTATGGTGGTAACTGAGACCTGACTTCACGCTGGGATCCCGGACGAGGCCATCAGTCTGGTAAGTCGCACAGCATACCGGGCCGACAGGAGCAGTGACTCCGGTAAGAGCAGAGGATGGGGGCTATGTATTTACTCTTATGACAAATGGTGCACAAATGTAAACATTGTCGAGAGACATTGTTCACCAGACATGGAGTTTATCACATTGAAATGTCGACCCTTCCATCTGCCGCGGGAATTCACAGCTGCCGTTATTCTGGCTGTTTATATTCCACCAAGCGCTAACGTCAAGCTAGCACTGAACACCCTGCTAGCATCAATCAACAAACTACAGACTGCGCACCCTGATGGGATTTTCATCTTGGCTGGAGACTTCAACTAGGCTAATCTAAAAACTGTCTTCCCAAAATTCCACCAGCATGTCACGTGTCCGACGAGAGGTCAAAATACACTGGATCACGTATACAGCAACATTAGGGATGGATACAAAGCCTCCTCTCTCCCTCACCTCGGCCAGTCTGACCATCTATCACTCTTTCTCACCCCGGCATACAGACCTCTCATTATGAGAACCAAGCCCAGTGTGAGAAACATAAAGACTTGGCCTGAGGGCGCTGCCGCCCAACTTCAGGACTGTTTTGAGCGCACCCAGTGGGATCTTTTTGCAAACCAGGACATACAAGAATATACATCCACAGTCATGTTCTATATACGGAACTATATCAACAACGTCACTGTCGACAGGGAGGTCAGGTGCTATCCAAACAACAAACCATGGATGACCAGGGATGTCAGGAAGCTGCTGAGGGAACGCAACTCAGCCTTTAGATCTGGCAATGATGAACTGTACAGCACTGCCAGATCTAAACTAAAGAGAGCCATTAAAGAGGCAAAGACAGCCTATGGAAGAAGGTTAGAGGAGTATTTTAATGAGAGGGACCCTCGGCGTGTCTGGCAGGGCATTCAGCAACTTACCAACTACAAGGGCAAGGGGGAGCCGATCATCAGCAGCAGTAACAACTCGCTAGCTGAGGAGCTCAACCACTTTTTCGCCCGTTTTGAGCTGAATGAGGCGGAGCCTGCACCTGCAGCCGCACCCAGCACTGACGACCTGGCACTCACTGTGAGTACGGAGGACGTCAGAAGAGCACTCCGCAGGGTCAACCCCAGGAAGGCTGCTGGCCCAGATGGCATCCCAGGGAGAGTATTGCGGGACTGTGCAGACCAGTTAGCGGAGGTTTTTAGCGACATCTTTAACCTCTCTCTGTCAACGTGCACTGTCCCTAAATGCTTCAAGACTGCTACCATCGTGCCTGTACCCAAAAAAACATCTATTACCAGCTTGAATGACTATAGACCTGTTGCTCTCACTTCAACGGTGATGAAGTGTTTTGAACGGCTGGTCCTGGCCCACATTAAGTCCTCACTCCCATCCACCCTGGATCAGCATCAGTTTGCATATAGAGCTAATAGGTCAATGGAGGATGCCATCAACATAGCTCTACATTCTGCACTGGCACATCTGGAGCGCCCTGGCTCATATGTGAGGATGTTATTTGTAGATTTTAGTTCTGCATTTAATACCATCATCCCCAGCTGAATGGTGGACAAACTGTCTGATCAGGGTGTTAATGCAAACACATGCAGATGGATGAAGGACTTCTGAACAGACCGCCCACAGACTGTCAGGATGGGGTCCAATTACTCCCCAGTCCTGACGTTCAGCACAGGAGCGCCACAAGGTTGTGTGCTGAGTACCATCTTGTATACAATATACACTTATGACTGCACACCAACACACAGTACAAACAGGATCATCAAGTTTGTGGACGACACGACTGTGGTGGGACTGATAAACAACAACGACGAGTCTGCCTACAGAGATGAAGTCCAAAAACTGACTGTCTGGTATACCAAAAACAACCTGGTACTCAACCCATCAAAGACAAAATAACTGGTCGTTTACTTCAGGAGGAAGAGGAGAGAGGAACCTGCTCCTTTATACATCAAAGGAGACATGGTGGAGAGAGTAACTGGCTTTAAGTTCCTGGGAATAAACATCTCCCAGGACCTCAAATGGCAAATGAACACCATCACTTTCGTGGAGTCTCTGTGGAGAGCAAACCTCTGAGGTCTCTGTGGAGAGCAAACGTCTCACAGCCGCTGCTGCTGTCCTTCTACCAATGCGCCGTGGAAAGTATCCTCTCCTATGGCATCCTGGTGTGGTTTGCTAGCTGCACTGTGGCTGAGAGGAGGGCGCTGCAGAGAGTTATAAAAACTGCACAGAGCATTACAAACGCTCAACTGCCCTCCTTGGATGATATATATAGGGCCCGATGCTTGCGCCGGGCCACAAACATCAAGCAGGACACATCCCACCCTGCCAACCACCTTTTCACTCTGCTACCCTCTGGGAGGCGATTCAGGTTTCTGAAGGCTCGCACCGGTAGACTAAAAAATAGTTTCTACCCATGTGCGATAAAATAACTTAATTCCAACAGAGAACACTGGGGAAGCAAAATGTAATTCCAAGAAATGCAACATTCTTTTAAAATTATTTTTAAATACTTATTTATTATTTTTACTAATAAGTGTACATATGTGTCAATGGTTGTCATGTTTGTATTTTTTAAACGGAGGAGATGCAATGGAATTTTGTTGCACAGCATTGTGCAATGACAATAAACGTATTCATTCATACCTGCTTTCAAGCTTTCAAGTTTTTAAGTTTTTGCCTGAAAGGAGAGGGGAGAAGAGAGTGTAGTTGGAGTAGATGGTGGTGGGGTGACTAATAGCACAGTGGACTGGGCTGCATTCACAACTCTGAAATGTCTTGCATTCTTGGTCAGAGCTATTGCCATACCAAGCTGAGATGCATCTGGATAGAATACTTTCTAGGATGCAGCTGTAGAAATTATATAAATCATTGGAGACATGCCAAATTTCCTAAGGGCACTAATTGGGTTTTTATTAACACAAGTCGAACATGACCTTCTAAATTTGTTTTAATAGGCAAGCAGTACATATGGACCCCATGTGCATCCTGATCACATCTTGAATGTCCCTTTATTGTAAAAATGCCCTGATGATTGTTGTTTTAACAATTACTTCGGAGCCCCTAATCACAGAACCTCCCAGCCGATTCACTGGGGATAGAGACCAAATACAATGACATGACTGAGAACAGTGGACACTGATGACACAGTGATATACGAGTTGATGTATTGTTATAGACTGCCATCTAGAGGCTGTGGTCAATACAAGCTGTTTGGATAAATAGTGTGGCTGATTTAATCAATTTAAATCTTTCCCCCTAATACAGTGTATATATGTAAATCCATTCTGCACTTGGGTCTGTCCAGAATGGTTTTAATATTAGACATTCAATTATGACAAATCGGTTTTATGAAATGTTTCACTCTCAATTTCAAAAATATTACAGATAAAGCTCAAGTAGGATGTACTTCTCAAAACAATAGAAGATAAACACAAAAAGCTGGAGTAACTCAGCGGGACAGGCAGCATCACTGGAGAGAAGGATAAGGTGACATTTTGGGTCAAGACCCTTCTTCAGACTGGTTAGGAATAAGGGAAACGAGAGATATAGACGATGATGTTGAGAGATAAAGAATAATAAATGAAAGATATCCAAAAAAATAACGATGATAAAGGAAACAGGTAATTGTTGGCTGTTTGTTAGGTGAAAATGAGAAGCTAGTGCGACTTGGGTGGGGGAGGAACAGAGAGAGAGGGAATGCCGGGGCTACCTGAAGTGAGATAAATCAACATTCATACCACTGGGCTGTAAGCTGCCCAAGCAAAATATGAGATGCTGTTCCTCCAATTTGCGTTTAGCCTCACTCTGACAATGGAGAAGACCGAGGACAGAAAGGTCTGTGTGGGTTACACAAAAAAGCTGGAGAAACTCAGCGGGTGCAGCAGCATCTATGGAGCGAAGGAAATAGGCAACGTTTCGGGCCAAAACCCTTCTTCAGACCCTGCACCTGCTGAGTTTCTCCAGCTTTTTTGTGTAACCTTCGATTCTCCAGCATCTGCAGTTCCTTCTTAAACAAGGTCTGTGTGGGAATGGGAAGGAGAATTAAAGTGTCCAACAACCAGGAAATCAGGTAGGTTCAGGCGGGCTGAGTGAAAGTGTTCAGCGAAATGATCACCCAGTCTACGTCTGGTCTCGCCGATGTATAAGACTCCACATCTTGAACAACGGATACAGTAGATGAGTTTGGAGGAGGTGCCAATGAACCTCTGCATAACGTGAAAGGACTGTCGAGGTCCCTGGACAGAGTCGAGGGAGGAGGTAAAGGGACAGGTGTTGCATCTTCTGCGGTTGCAGTGGAGATTACCAGGGGTGGTTTGGGTGGGAAGGGATGAGTTTACCAGTGAGTTGCGGAGGGAACGGATTCTGCGGAAGGCGGAAAGGTGTGGAGATGTGAAACTGTGGTTAGTGGTGGGGCCCGGTTGGAGGTGGCCGAAATTTTGGAGGATTATTTGTGGTATGCGACAGCTGATGGGGTGGAAGGTAAGAACTAGGGGGACTCTGTTTCTGTTGCGACTAGCGGCACGTTGTACTCAAAACAACGTTGGTCTTCTTTGTTTAGATGTTAACCCAAGAGTAAATGTCAATTAATAGGGTATATTTCTACTGAAGGATGATATTCTAACATCACTGACTGTTAAAGTCAGGAATTATGTTTACTCATTTTTTGACACTACTCTCTACTTTCCAGTCCCCTAAATGGAGCAAAAATGGTTTGAAAAACATGCAGATTGTAAAAACCCACTGAGACATTATTGGCCAGATTTCTGAGATGAATGCAACATTTTTAATTGGGAGGACATAAAATAATCAGGTAGAAGCCTTTCTAGAATTGATTCAACAATGAAGCATCTGAAATGTTCAACAAAATATCTATTCAACGTGAATTTTTTTGTTATATGTTTCTGCGTTGTTGTTGGGAATATAGGTAGTCTGAAGATAGACACAAACATGCTGGAGTAACAGCGGGACAGGCAGCATCTCTGGAGAGAAGGAATGGGTGATGTTTCGGGTTGAGACCATTCTTACTCCAGCTTTTTGTGTCTATCTTTGGTTTAAACCAGCATCTGCAGTCCCTTCTTACATATAAAGGTAGTCTGAACTGGAACTTTCCAAGTGACAAGTGGTGGCGCCATCTAGTGTTGCAGCCTCACTTTAATTTCACTGCACCAATTGGTGTATGTGACAATAAATGTCCTTTGTCCTTTGTCCTTTGACTCCCATCAGGGTTTAGAACAGCATTGTCACTGTGACAGGTACTTATCAGCTGAGCCATGTGCTGCTCAGGGACACGTTAAGACAGATGAGCAGTAACCCCACAAAATTTACCATTTGGTGCCAGCTTTGGGAGTCATTCGTCCACAAGCAAATTAAAAAGATCTCAAGCTTTAAGTCTTCAACCAAATTGTCACAAGTAGAAATACAATTAACCAAGGGATTAAGCTACAGTGGGAGCTATCACTTTTTGTGCAATATCAAAAACAGACGGCTTGAACAATTTAACATTTAAGTAAGTAAGTAAGTAAGTTTATTGGCCAAGTATTCAAGGCCAAGGAATTTGCCTTTGTGCTCCGTCCACAAGTAACAACATGATTTTCATTGACAGTTACGAATGACTCGGAAAACACTAAACATTAACATAGAAACATAGAAATTAGGTGCAGGAGTAGGCCATTCGGCCCTTCGAGCCTGCACCGCCATTCAATATGATCATGGCTGATCATCCAACTCAGTATCCCGTACCTGCCTTCTCTCCATACCCCCTAATCCCCTTAGCCACAAGGGCCACATCTAACTCCCTCTTAAATATAGCCAATGAACTGGCCTCAACTACCCTCTGTGGCAGAGAGTTCCAGAGATTCACCACTAATAATATTCACCATTAATAATAATAAAACATTAATGATAAAACACCATTGATCAAGCATGCGAACCAACATAATACCAGATCAAAGGGAGGCTACAGATTTTTGGCTGTTGAGTAGAGCAACTACTCGTGGATAAAAACTGTTTTTATGTCTGGCTGTGGCAGCTTTGACAATCCGGAGTCGCCTTCCAGAGGGAAGTGATTCAAAGAGTTTGTGGCCAGGGTGAGAGGGGATAGAGATGATCTTGCCCGCTCGCTTCCTGGCCCTTGCAGTGTACAGTTCATCAATGGAGGGAAGGTTGCAGCCAATAAACTTCTCTGCTGATCGGACGATTCGCTGTAGCCTCCAGGTGTCGTGCTTGGTGGCTGAGCCAAACCAGACCATGATGGAGAAGGTGAGAACAGACTGTACGATGGCCATGTAGAATTGGACCATCATTGCCTGTGGCAGATTGTGCTTCCTCAGCTGCCGTAGGAAGTACATCCTCTGTTGTGCCTTTTTGACTGTGGAGTCGATGGTAGCCCCCCACTTAAGGTCCTTGGAGATTATGGTTCCCAGGAACTTAAAAGACTCCACAGATGTGACTGTGGTGTTGTTGATGGGTGTTTATCTTATGGTTTTCTCTTTGTATCTGATCTCAATACAATATGGCTACTTGCACATACCTATAAATATTTTGGTTCTGCAGTTGCAGTAGGATGTGCTGGAATGAGTAGAAGGTTCTCAATTGTCCTTCTGTAATCAATGTTCCAATCTCTTGAAACCCAGTGATGGATTGCAAGAGAATTGATCAAATTTGCTGTTCTGTTTAAACTCTCAAGTTACGTATTATCTGTCGCTGACCTAACATTTTTGTCCATGACAGACAAGATAAATGGCTACTTTGAATGTGCAACCTGAGATTTTTTTTTACAGGTCTTCATTGATCAGTTTTCTGAGACATGTTAACAAACATGTTCTGTTAACAATGTCCCATCAATTCTAAGGACTCCTGGGGTCCCTGGATGGAGGTGAGGGAGAAGGTAGAGTCAGATGATATATCTCCTGCGGTTGCAGGGGAAAGTACCTTGGGAGGGGGTAGTTTGGCTGGGAAGGGATGAATGAACCAAGAAGTTGCAGAGGGAGCGATCTCTGCAGACACCGGATGGAGGATGGAGATGGGAAGATGTGACTGGTGGTGGGATCACATTGGAGGTGAATCCCATCACCAAAATGACCGAAACTGTTAGAGGATGATGTGTTGGATACAGTGGATGGTGGAGTAAAAAGTGAGGACCAGGGGAACTCTCTCCATCTGGAGAGAGGAGGAGCGACAGCTGAACTACGGGACACAGAGGAGACACGGGCGAGCGGAAGGAAATTACCATTCAGGTTTCTAAAAGCAGACAACCAGGTAGAGTATGCCAATATGCGAAAATACATTGTGGAAGATGAAAGAAGCAGGCGTATCAGTGGGAAGCCATTGAAGGGAATGGGTGAATGGAAAAACTTTAGTATTCAAAGGCATAACTTCCTGAAAACACATTGTCAAATAAATCCAATACAAGATCAATGATATTTTATACTTTAGAAATGGGCTGCTCTATATACACTTACAAGAAATGGGTGATGTGTTTGTACAACAAAAAGATGATCAGGCAGAGTTACAACATTCCATGCAGTCTTGGGATTCCCATCATAAGAAGAACATTAAAAAAGACACCAAGTTTCATTTACCACTCATAGGAAAGTAGTGGAAGGATAATATCTACCACAAACATTTTGACTGGAAATAAGGAAAGCTAACAGGTGATTTAATCAAAGGATTTTAAACAATGACACATTTTAATACTGGATAGAAGAAGTCCACACACATCTTTTTCCTCCACAGATGCTGCTTGGGAATGTATTTTTCAGAATTCTGCTTTTTGTTCTCAGACATGCTTATCCCTTTGGCAACGGTTCCATGGGGATTTACTAACTAGATTTTCTTTGCACGTTAACTCATCTCTGACTTCCACACCTGCTCCTGTGGCAATGAGTCAAAGATGAGCTGCAGGTCACATCAAAGTGCATCAGACTTTCTACTGGCTTGACCCAGCAACAGAGCACAAGCGCACTGAGCTACAGGCCAGATGAACCATATACCCAGTCCTGAACTGCATTGCATTTATTTTTGTACAGTTTATAATAATACTATACAATCTATGATTGCTATAGTTATAATTATATGACTACTAATTATATTAATGTCATTGTATAAGATTTTGGTTTGTCAGTTACACCCCACATTAATTTTAGTTTATACCTGCAATTGTTGTACAGTATTGGGGACATACTTTATATCGCACACAAAGTCCTCTGGACCTCCCAGAGAGTTGTCTGCTACTATGATTACCTGTGATTAAAGGAAAGTAAAGAACCCAACTGCAGTCTGATTATTATGAGTGCTGTCTATATGGTGGTTGTACGTTCTCCCTGTGACCTGTGTGGGTCTCCGCCAAGATAATAGGCAATAGACAATAGACAATAGATGATAGGTGCAGGAATAGGCCATTTGGCCCTTCGAGCCAGCACCGTCATTCAATGTGATCATGGCTGATCATCCATAATCAGTACCCCATTGCTGCCTTCTCCCAAATACCCCCTGACTCCGTGATCCCCATGACCTGTGTGGATTTCCTCCCACACTCCAAAGACGGAGAGATTTGTAGGCTAATTGGCTTGGTGTGAATGTACAAATCGTCCCTAGTGTGTGTGAGGTAGTGTTAATGTGTGGGGATCGCTACCCATTGGGCATTACGGTGGCGCAGCAGTAGAGTTGCTGCTTTACCCTGGCTCATCCCGACTCCAGGTGCTGTCTGTACGGAGCTTGTATGTTCTCTCCATGACCGCGTGGGTTTTCTCCGAGATCTTGGTTTCCTCCCACACTCCAAAGACATACAGGTTTGTAATTTAATTGTAGGCTTGATATAAGTGTAATTTGTCCCTAGTGTGTGTAGGATAATGTTAATGTGTGGGGATCAATGACTTGGTGGGCTTGTTTCCATGCTGTATTACTAAACTAAACCCAGAGTAACTTGAGTGTTCACACCAAAGACATAGGTTGCAAAGCCTTTGTGAATGTTTTGACCATGTGAAGGTTGAGCATCAGCATCTGCCATCTGATGCCAGGTTGCCACTAATCAGCTGCTCAGACAATAGGGCCAGTAAAGTACTCACTCCGGCAAAAGACCAAGGAAGAATGCGAATAAACCATGTAAATTGAGAATGATAAATTACAAAATATCATTCAAGCATTTTATTAACATAACTCTTTGAAATTTTGTTTTCAAAACCTTGCATGCAATATGACCCAAATTCAACATTTCAGGCTCTTGCAGATAATAAACCCAAACATTGCTTTGTTGAAAGGATATTTTGCTGTTTGAAACCCTGAATATTATGAACATTTTCAGTGACTTTTGTTCGCATTCAGTTATCCTCATTCACGATTACTTCAACCACAAAAAATATCCAGGCAATTAATTGGCTAATTACTCATCAAGATTTTTAAATGTGTTCCCAATACTCAAATTTGAATGCTTGCATTTCAACTGCAGTGGTTTATTTAATTTCATTCACATTGATAAATGCAGAATATTATTATTTACATGCACCATTATTGCACTTAATTTAGATGTTAGTTGAGAGATAGAGCGCGGAAGCAGACGCTTCAGCTCATCGATTCCACGCTGACCAGTGGTCCTCATAAGCTAGCACAAATCCACACACTAGGGACAAATTATAATCTTTCCTGGAGCCAATTAACCTACAAAACTGCACAACTTTGGAGTGTGGGAGGAAACTGGAGTGCCAGGGGAAAACCCACACATTCAGAGGGAGAATGTATAAATATTCTCTAAAGGCAGCACCCGTAGTCAGGAGCGAAACAGGGTATCTGGCGCTGTAAGGCAGTAATTCTACCACTACACCACCTTGCCACCCCACTTCTATAAAATTAAAAAAAGAGCTATGCAAGAAATATCCTTTAGAAAATAGGGAGAATTTTACATTAATATCCATTTTAGTTGATAAATATAAAGTTACAAAAGATTGACCAACCACTTTCCAATTTTGACTATAAGTGGCATAACTGCAAGATTCCGTAGACAGATTCCATTTAGGGTAGGGAATTTAATACCCATATATGAGTATTTTGCTGAGTATTGCATTTGAAACCGCTGAGTCAATCAAAATGAATTTCCAGTCCTGCTTAGATAAAATTATTTTTTTCCCCATTAAAACCTATTCTACCTGTTCTGCTTCAATACCTTTCAAAAGTGCAGATTCACCAACTAATTTTAAATCATATTTAATCATAGATATGCAGGTGGCTAGGAACATAAATATTCCAGCAAAAGTGATGGGAATTTGCATCATTTTTTATCCTGAGTACATTGCAAACATTATTTTTGTCCTGAGTACATTGCATACATTATTAACATAACCAGCAGATTTCTCAACATAGTTTTTCTTGGTCATTTTCTTGAAAATAGTTTTTTTCTAGGAAGAAAAAACTTTAACTTTGGCATGTTTAAAATCGGAATACAAAGTTGAAAGTTGATTAAACAATTAGCCTAGAAATTAAAGTAAGCAATTTACGGCAGTATTCCACCTTCCATTTCAGGTTTGCCCTCACCATTGTTGGCCAGTATGCCTTTG
This sequence comes from Leucoraja erinaceus, assembly GCF_028641065.1. Classification (NCBI taxonomy): domain Eukaryota; kingdom Metazoa; phylum Chordata; class Chondrichthyes; order Rajiformes; family Rajidae; genus Leucoraja; species Leucoraja erinaceus. The sequence goes on from NC_073377.1 coordinate 82,144,843, forward strand.
TTATGGGTGGGACAGCACCTATTTCCATCATTTAATGAAAACCCATTAGAACTACATTACTGAGGTAGTTTGAAAATTGTCAGTGGAGCCTTCACACAAACAGAGCCTGAACATTGCATACTGCAGTCTGCTAGAACAGCAGGTGAAAGGTATATATTTTTTACTGCAATGAGGTAAATGTCAGGGATGCCATGCTTGTCTATTTGTGACTTTTTGGCATTTTTAAAGCATGTCTTCAACTGGATTACATGACAGAGATCACACAGAGAGCGGCATGTTGTGAAATTGTACAGAAGTAATAACACGGAGAATGACTTCTACATGATGCAGCCAAGGAGAGATAAGCCACTGGGCGCTCATGGGTTAAAACTTGAAAAGGAAGTGTTTGCATGCCCTGTGCATAGTGGTGGTAAAGGATCTGAAAATGATGCTCCCAGAAACTGGATCATGCAGGGCAATGCTTTTGTGCACTGCATGACTCCGTTTCAATAGAAATCAATTGCAAAGCAAAATTAAAGGCTTACTATGAGCTCCACAAGGTTTATGATTTTCTCCAGAGGTCCACTTTGCACCTGACATACTCACTCATGGAGGAGCTAGGCAGGTGATTTCAAGCCCAGCAGTGTGCTGCACGCAGTAGGAAACTCCTTGTTAATTCTAGTCTATGAACAAATGGCCTGCAGAAAACACGAATCATTTATGCACAAGCAGCCATGCATAGTGCTCGTAAATCTCGTGGTCGCTAAACTTTTTAATTCTCCTTCCCATTCCCACACTGACCTTTCCGTCCTGGGCCTCCTCCGTTGTCAGAGTGAGGCTAAATGCAAATTGGAACAGCATCTCATATTTCACTTGGGAAGCGTACAACCCAGTGGTATGATTTTTGAGTTCTCTAACCTCAAGTAACCCCTGCATTCCTTCTCTCTCCATCCCTCCCCCACCCAGGTCACAACAGCTTCTCGCTTTCTCCCAACAAACAGTTAACAATGGCCTGTTTACTTTATCATTGTTACCTTTTTGCATATCTTTCATTCATTGTTCTAAATCTCTCTGCATCATCGCCTATATATCTCGTATCCCTTTCCCGTGATTTTCAATCTGAAGGAGGGTCTCAACCTGAAACGTCACCCATTCCTTCTCTCCAGAGATGCTGCCTGTCCCGCTGAGTTACTCCAGCTTGTTATGCCTATCTTCGGTTTAAACCAGCACCTGCAGTTCCTTCCTACATATAACGCTTGTAAAGTTTCATTTTGACTTAGAGGGGACCTGTTTTAGCAGATCCGGAGCAAAGAATCTGGCAATTGGAACACAGTTGATGAAGTTCCTTTTAAGTATGATTATAGTCTATTTTTTTGTCCACACAAGATGGCTGTAATGTGAATGAGACCATCAGTTATCTCTTTCTGGAACATGTCAAGAAAGCGTGGAAAGAGTGGAGTGCACCTTGGAAAGGTTCATCCTAAACACCCACGTAATGCTGAATTCTGTGATCAATGGGCTGTTCCCGGCTGTTCCACATTGAGTCATGTTTCACACAGAGAATGGTGGATGTATGGAACGAGCTGTCAAAGGAAGTAGTCGAGGCAGGTTCTATAACATTTAAAAGACATTTGGACACGTACATGCATAGGAAAGTTTCAGAGGTATATGCACCAAACGGGCAAATGGGACTAGTGTAGATGGGGCATGGGCAAGTTGGGATGAAAGGGCCGGTTTCCATGCTGTATGACTATGACTAGAGACCTACTTTTGAGAGCTCCACTGCCGGGAGCCCAGTGGTGTAGTCTAGTTTTTTGTAGTGGGTATACTGTGATGATTTCCTCCTAGCCTCTTCCACACCGGTCCTATAAACACCGCCACACTCACTGTCACATACTGTAGCCTACAACCACCATAAGTAATTGAGATTATTCAACACTCGATATTGTCATCAGTTTCTAGGACAATAAACAGTCAAATTAAAATCACCATTAGGCACTAGCATCAAATAAACTATAAAGCATCAATAAATAAATAACTGTTGGCTATATAAACACTGTACTACTGTATATGTAACCGGCCTGGCCTCAGTACTAATGTGCTAAGGAGACGACGGGATACTTGAGTCTTTTGCACAGGACATTTATTGCTGCTGCTGCTGCATGCTCTGTTTTTGTCTGCATCTTTTTTGCTATGTGTTCCACAATTTTTGTTGAACTGAACCTTGAGTGCAGACTTGTGCCCATGTTGACACCGTTTTTTTCCTGAAGCTCAATGAGATCGTCATGGTCAGAGAAAGGTCGGTTCATCTTGGCAAGATAATATGCTGTTCTGAATACAGCATTTGTCTCAGCTAACACAGTGTCTGACACAGCTCTCACAAGACTCCCAAGTAAATCCTGTCCACCCTTTTCAGTGAGCTCCTGAGCTATTTCGTGTGCCCTGGACATCTCATGCCGTCTGATCTTGTTTCTCAAGGAGGCCAGGGCTGTTGGTCTGCTTGAGCCTGATGACTCGATCTTAAACATCGCCCACTCCTCAGATATGGAAATTCTTTTCTCTGTTAAGACGCCAGTAGATTTTGTTGAGCTGCAAATAGCACAACCTGGAAGTAAACAAAAACATGACTAATTAACATCATACAAGTAGTCTTTTTTGAATCTATATTAGCAATAACACCTTCTGAACTGGATAAGAATCTATTCAAAATAATTGAATGAACTGTAAATAAGCTTCACTGTGACAATATCATTATAATTTAATTGTATAAAAGTGAAATTAATGTATCTTTAAGATGAAAATAAACCAGCTATACTCTCATTTGCATAAAGTTGACCATGTGTTTATACCAGCTTTACAAGATGGCTGATATTTACCTAACTTTCTGTCCTTCCATTCTAACCAAGAATGCATGCTTTTAAACTCCCTAGCCTGACTCTCAGTCCATAGGGCTGGCCAGGAGTTATCATCTAGAAGGAACAAGGAGATATTCAGCACACACACACTCACAGTCTCACAGTAAAATGTGTAATAACTACGTTATTTACTACTTTACTACAACAAGATTGAGCTAGCAAGGCCGTTTAGAGAATATATGTGTGGTATTTATTCAGTTTGGGAAATCTCTTATAAGCTAGTAGCTAGTAGTCTAATATCTGCTAAAGTTCACTTGTATACGACTTTCACTTACCCGATACACTGCTGGCATCAGGCTCCGCTGTAGTTCCCTCTTCTTCATCTAACGTCCTAGTGACTGCTGGAGTGTCGTCCGAGGCAGCAGCAGGCTTGTTTTTTTTTTTTAAATGGCTAAGGGTAGTTTGTTGCTTCCGCTTCATATTTACTGTTGAGCCACTGGACATCACCTCGGCGCCAACTGAGTTGATATCGCTGTCGTCTAGGTGACGTGACGTCAGGTCTAGGTCACGGGCGGTCACCACGGTCACGGGCACGGGCCATGGACGGAAGCCTCTGTATGGCTATTATAATGCTGCGTTCCATTGTACTCAGAACTCGAGACTTTCCGACTTCCGACAAGGAAAAGTGCGACTCTGACAGAGACACAGCACACAGGTTGAATTTATGAATGAAAGTATGACAGTTCTATGACAGAACTGTCATACTTTCATTCATAAAATAAACAGAACTTCTGTCACTATCGAAGTTGATACGTGTCATTGCGCATTTCTAAGTGGGCATACGGAAATGCTGGAGCTTTCTTAGTGGGTATACGGCATATACCTGCGTATCACGTAGACTACACCTCTGTATGACAGTCCCTCCATCCCGAGAATTAACCTTGTAAACCTATACTGCACTCCCTCAATAGCAAGAATGTCCTTCCTCAAATTAGGGGACCAAAACTTCACACAATACTTTAGGTGTGGTCTCACTCGGGCCCTGTACAACAGCATAAGGAACACTTTGCTCCTATACTCAAATCCTCTTGTTATGAAGGTCAACATCCCATTTGCTTTCTTCACTGCCTGCTGTACCTGCATGCTTACTTTCATTGACTGATGAACAAGGACCCCCAGATCCTGTTGTACTTCCCCTTTTCCCAACTTGACACCATTTAGATAATAATTTGCCTTCCTGTTTTTGCTATTGTAACATGTTGTAACAATTGTAACATGTTTTCCACATTTTGATTCCATCCTTATAAAATTGAACTAATATTTCATTAGAGACATCAAAAACATCCCAAATTTGTGATGGTCGAAAGCTTCGTTGCTAAGAATAAATATCACCAACAATTTGTCCTGGACCAGCCACATCAAAGATACCAAGGGCCACAGGTTAAGAATAAGAAGTAGGCCATTTAGAACGCAGATGAGGAAACACTTTTTCACACAGAGAGTTGTGAGTCTGTGGAATTCTCTGCCTCAGAGGGTGGTGGAGGCCATTTCTCTGGATACTTTCAAGTGAGAGCTAGATAGGGCTCTAAAAGATAGTGTTCAGGGGATATGGGGAAAAGGCAGGAACGGAGTACTGATTGGGGATGATCAGCCATGATCACATTGAATGGCAGTGCTGGCTCGAAGGGCCGAATGGCCTACTGCTCCACCTTTTGTCTATTGTCTATTGTGCAAGTTTGGCCAAAGACCACATCTGGTATTCAGTCTTGGGCACTTCACATCAGAATACATATAGCAGATTTACCAGATAAATAACAAAGCTGAATGATTTAATTTAGAGAACAAATAGACTATTATAGTGGATTAATTAAGGTGTTTAAGATGATTAAAGTACTTACAAGAGTAATTAGAGAAACTATTTCCTCTTGTGGGGGCATCTAGAAACAAGCAAACGAGCAAACATATCCTTAATATAAATCAGTCATTGTGGGATAATCCCAGGAAATATTTCTTGACAAAGAATGTAAGAGAAATCTAGAACTAAAATCTCCATAATGCTTGTTGATGTCAAAATAATTTAAAAAAATTAACACTCAGCTTATAAAGTTGTGCTCTAATCATGATCTAATGAATGGCAGAGTGGCAGTGAGAGTTTGACTGAATGATTACTTTATTGCCACATGTGACCAGGCACAGTGAAATTCTTTGCTGTCATACCTAAGGAATGCAAATAGTTGCCATATAAAGGGCCCCAGGTCCACCTTTGTTCTACAGCCCCCTCCCCCTCCTCACAGCAGTTCCCCTATGCCGGGTCCACCTTGGATATTTGCACCGGCAGGCACGACCTCACTCCCACGTGCTTCGTCCTCATCTGTCAGTGAGCCCCCATTGTCTACCGCCGCACCGACCTCTCCACTATCGCTGCCGGATCCCCTCCTGATGCCTCCACAGTGCCAGCCCAGGCCCCAGCCACGAGCTCTGCCGGCCCAGCCTCTGTCGGCTGCAGGCTCCAACTCTGACCTGCAAGGCTCCACCGACCTGTGAGGCTCCAGAAATGGCTCGGACCTGCGAGGCTCCAGCCCCCGGTTTCTCTGCGGCTTCCCAGGAGACGTCTGCCGCTGCGGCATCCTAGTCGATCCTGGCTACAGGTGCTGTCTGCACTGGACTGGAACATGGGAATACATAAAATGAGCAATTAATGATGATAGGGGAAAATACGAGGATCAGAAGAGACATTCCCATTTGACAATAAAACCCCAAAATATTAATGATGCAGCACTAATCTACTTCTTCCCAGTTGTTACTATGATCATGGGTCGAAGGGGCTCTTTTGGTGAGACCACATCTGGAGTAATGTGTGCAGTTTTGGTCTCCTAATTTGAGGAAGGACATCCTTGCTTTTGAGGCAGTGCAGCATAGGTTTATCTTTTGGATGCATATAAAATTATAAAAAAGACTGGACAAGCTAGATGCAAGAAAAACTTTCCCAATGCTGGGGAAGTCCAGAACCAGGGGCCTCGGTCTAAGAATGAAGGGGAGGCCATTTAAAACTGAGGTGAGAAAAAAAATTCACCCCGAGAGTTGTGAATTTGTGGGATTCTCTGTCACGGAAGGCAGTAGAGACCAATTCACTGGATGAATTTAAAAGAGAGTTATATAGAGCTCTAGGGGCTAGTGGAACCAAGGGATATGGGGAGAAGGCAGGCACGGGTTACTGATTGTGGATGTTCAGCCATAATCACAATGAATGGCGGTGCTGGTTCGAAGGGCCAAATGGCCTCCTCCTGCATCTATTTTCTATTTGTCTATGTTTCTATATGTCTGGCACAGACATTGTAGGCAAAAGAGCCTGTTACTGTGCTGTGCTTTTCTATGTTCTAGGACATTGTGAACACCAATACTGGAGAAACAGATGGTTTTCAGTTTTCTATATATATCACATCTCCTTTAAACTTAACCCATCTCACTTTAAGGCCATGCTCTCCTGTCTTTGAACATGGCCCATCACTGCACCTAAGCTCTTCTCTTGATTCTTCACAACTAGATCTAGATGTGATATTCAAGCTGTGGCCTGATTAGGACATTTGCACATGTTACTCATCACTGCTGTGCCTTCAATATTCTGCTGGCTTTATTGATGAGGAACCTCAATTACCCCAACCTCATTGTTATCCCATGAAGACTCGTCCACCGCAGATATTTGAAGAACATTCAGGGAATTATAGATAACCAACTAAACTCATTTTGGAGCTCGATGTGTGCGGATAATCAATTGGAAGCATTTGGTACACAGGACAAATAAAAAGACGATGAATTGGAATGCTCTAATACCGATATAACGCTGAGGCTCTATAAGGCGCTGGTCAGGCCACATTTGGACAATTGTGAGCAATTTTGGGCACCGTATCCGTGGAAGGATGTGCTGGCTCTGGAGAGGGTCCAAAGGAGGTCTACAAGATGATCCCAGGAATGAGTGGGATCATATTAACATATGATGAGCGTTTTACGGCACTGGCCTCTACTCGCTGGAGTTTAGAAGAATGAGGGGGGACCTCATTGAAACTGAGCGAATAGTGAAAGGCTTGGATAGAGAGGATGTGGAGAGGATGTTTTCACTAGTGGGAGAGTCTAGGACTAGAGGTCATAGCCTCAGAATTAAAGGATGTTCCTTTAGGAGGAATTTCTTGAGTCAGAGGGTGGTGAATCTATGGAATTCCTTACCACAGAAGGCTGTGGTGGCCAGGTAATTGGATATTTTTAAGGCAGAGATAGATAAGTTCCTGATTAGTATGGGTGTCCGGGGTTGTGGGGAGAAGGCAGGAGAATGGAGTTTGGAGGGAGAGTTAGATCAGCCATGATTGAATGGCAGAGAAGACTTGATAGGCCGAATGGCCTAATTCTGCTCCTATCACTTATGACCTTATAGAAACATAGAAACATAGAAAATAGGTGCAGGAGTAGGCCATTCGGCCCTTTGAGCCTGCACTGCCATTCAATATGATCATGGCTGATCATCCAACTCAGTATCCTGTACCTGCCTTCTCTCCATACCCCCTGATCCCTTTAGCCACAAGGGACACATCTAACTACCTCTTAAATATAGCCAATGAACTGGCCTCAACTACCTTCTGTGGCAGAGAGTTCCAGAGACTCACCACTCTCTGTGTGAAAAATGTTTTTCTCATCTCGGTCCTAAAGGATTTCCCCTTTATCCTTAAACTGTGACCCCTTGTCCTGGACTTCCCCAACATCGGGAACAATCTTCCTGCATCTAGCCTGTCCAACCCCCTAAGAATGTTGTAAGTTTCCATAAGATCCCCCCTCAATCTTCAAAATTCTAGCGAGTACAAGCTGAGTCTATCAGTCTTTCTTCATATGAAAGTCCTGACATCCCAGGAATCAGTCTGGTGAACCTTCTCTGTACTCCCTTTAAGGCAAGAATGTCTTTCCTCAGATTTGGAGACCAAAACTGTACACAATAGTCCAGGTTTGGTCTCAACGATACCCTGTACAACTGCAGTAGAACCTCCCTGCTCCTATACTCAAATCCTTTTGCTATGAATGCTAACATACCATTCACTTTTTTCACTGCCTGCTGCACCTGCATGCCTACTTTCAATGACTGGTGTACCATGACACCCAGGTCTCATTGCATCTCCCCTTTTCCTAATTGGCCACCATTTAGATAATAGTCTACTTTCCTGTTTTTGCCACCAAAGTGGATAACCTCACATTTATCCACATTATGCTGCATCTGCCATGCATTTGCCCACTCACCCAGCCTATCCAAGTCACGTTGCAGCCTCCTAGCATCCTCCTCACAGCTAACACTGTCCCCCAGCTTCGTGTCCACCAACTTGGAGATGTTGTATTCAATTCCCTCATCCAAATCATTAATATATATTGTAAATAGCTGGGGTCCCAACACTGAGCCTTGCGGTACCCCACAAGTCACTCCCTGCCATTCTGAAAAGGACCCGTTTACTCCTACACTTTGCTTCCTGTTTGCTAGCCAGTTCTCTATCCACATCAATACTGAATCCCCAATTAAATGTGCTTAAGTTTGTATACTAATCTCTTATGTGAAAGCCTTCTGAAAGTCCAGACATAACACATCCACTGGTTCTCCCTTATCCACTCTACTAGTTACATCCTCGAAAAATTCTATAACATTCGTCAGACATGATTTACCTTTCGTAAATCCATGCTGACTTTGTCCAATGATTTCGCCACTTTCCAAATGTGCTGCTATCCCATCTTTAATAACTGACTCTAGCAGTTTCCCCACTACCGATGTTAGACTAACTGGTCAGTAATTCCCTGTTTTCTCTCTCCCTCCCTCCCTTTTTAAAAAGTGGGGTTACTTTAGCTACCCTCCAATCCTCAGGAACTGCTCCAGAATTTAAAGAGTTTTGAAAAATTATCACTAATGCATCCACTATTTCTGGGGCTACTTCCTTAAGTACTCTGGGATGCAGCCTATCCAGCCCTGGGGATATATCGGCCTTTAATCCATTCAATTTACCTAACTCACTTCCCGGCTAACCTGGATTTCACTCAGTTCCTCCATCTCATTTGATCCGCAGTCCTCTGCTATTTCCGGCAGATTATTTATGTCTTCCTTAGTGAAGACGGAACCAAAGTAGTTATTCAGTTGGTCTGCCATGTCCTTGTTCCCCATGATCAATTCACCTGTCTCTGACTGCAGGGGACCTACATTTGTTTTAACTAATCTCTTTCTCTTCACATATCTATAAAAACCTTTGCAGTCAGTTTTTATGTTCCCTGCCAGTTTTCTTTCATAATCTATTTTCCCTTTCCTAATTAAGCCCTTTGTCCTCCTCTGCTGGACTCTGAATTTCTCCCAGTCCTCTGGTAGGCCGCTTTTTCTGGCTAATTTGTACGCTTCATCTTTTGTTTTGATACTATCCCTGATTTCCCTTGTTATCCATGGATACACTACCTTCCCTGAGTTATTCTTTTGCCAAACTGGGATGAACAATTTTTGTAGTTCATCCATGCAGTTTTTAAATGCCTTCCATTGCATATCCACCGTCATCCCTTTAAGAATCAATTGCCATTCAATCTTGGCCAATTCATGTCTCATACCCTCAAAGATACCTTTCTTTAAGTTCAGAACCCTTGTTTCTGAATTAACAATGTCACTCTCCATCCTAATGAAGAACTCAACCATATTATGGTCTCTCTTGCCCAAGGGGCCACGCACAATAAGACTGCTAACTAACCCTTCCTCATTACTCAATACCCAGTCTAAAATAGCCTGCTCACTCGTTGGTTCCTCTACATGTTGGTTTAGAAAACTATCCCACATACATTCCAAGAAATCCTCTTCTTCGGCACCCCTGCCAATTTGATTCACCCAATCTATATGTAGATTGAAGTCACCCATTGTAACTGTTTTACCTTTGTTGCACGCATTTCTAATTTCCTGTTTGATGCCATCCCCAACTCCACTACTACTGTTAGGTGGCCTGTACACAACACCCACAAGTGTTTTCTGCCCCTTAGTGTTTCGCAGCTCTACCCATATCGATTCCACATCCTCCAAGCTAATGTCCTTCCTTTCCATTGCATTAATCTCCTCTCTAACCAGCAATGCTACCCCACCTCCTTTTCCTTTCTGTCTATCCCTCCTGAATATTGAATATCCCTGGATGTTGAGCTACCAGCCTTGGTCACCCTGGAGCCATGTCTCCATGATCCCAACTATATCATAATCATTCATAGTAAGATTAAACGAGAACTTACCAGTTTGAAGTTTGATCTTTATTTTATGAGGAGTAACGTTGAGGGATTACGCGAAGACCCCGCCAGTACACATGCGTGTCAATCTTCAAAGCAGCGGTGTGAAATCGGTAAATGAGAGTCGCGCCGCCTACCGGAACCATTTATATGGTTATATGGGCGTCCTGGGACCCCATGGTGACTATACTCCATATACCGGACCATGTCACATTGGAGCTTCTGCTCCATCAACCGCTCCATGAGGGATATGCGATCACAGTTGCTCCCACCGGTGGTGAGTCTTCACAGCCTGACTCGTCCAAGTCTTCGGCTTGTCCGACTTCTGCTTGGCCTTCCCACCAGTCTGTTGTCGATTCCGACTGTGCAGGTGCCAGGTCGGAGACTGCTGATCAATAGCGATCCAGGTGCAGTCTACCGTCAGTCTGGATGCGGTCCATTCCTGTAAAATATTCTCACAAAATAGCACAAAGCGACCTTCAAGTAAGGAATTTACCTGCATGTCCTTTTTAAAACCTTCTGCTGCAGGGCAACGCTCCTCCTGAGCCTGGTCTCGTGGTCGTAGTTTGTTACAGCTGGGTTCCCTCTGTGGTCCTTGTAGAAAGGCTTCCATTGCAGGTTATTTCTCCCCTGAGCTTTTTCTCCACGGCACCTTATAGCAGGGCTTCTCCGCGATGTTCTCCAGTCGAGGCATCCCCCTCCCCCCCATCCCAACCGATCTGGGTATCCCCACAGTAACTGCAGCCGGGATATCCCCGCGGTCCCTATAAAAGGGATTGCCGCGATTTACAAAGTCGGGGGGGGGGGGTTATCCTGCTTCAGGGGGGGTGTATATGAAGCCGTTGGTTTTACTGCCAGCGGATCAATAGGCGACTTACCGCCGTCTGTTCCTCGCATCCCGCAGTCTACGGTGCGGGTTCTCCAGGTGTCTCCGGCACCAATATGAAGCCGCTGGTTCCACCGCCAGTGGCTCGATGGCACGCCACCCGCCACCCGCTCCCCGTGTTCCGCGGTCTCCGGAGCGGTTCAGCAGGTGCCCCCAGCACCAATATGAAGCCGCTGATTTTACTGCCAGCGGCTCGAAGGCGAATCCACCGCCATCCACTCCCCATTATTCCACGGTCTCCCGAGTGGGTTCTCCATCAATATGAAGCCGCTGGTTCTACCGCCAGCGGCTCAAAGGTGAATTTGCCGTCGCTCGCTACCCGCATTCCGCGGTCTTCCGAGCGCCTAGGTCTGTGGGCGGAATTCCCCGTGACCTCTAAGTAGAGGTTCCTGCAAGAAGGTTTAAGCCTGAAAAGTTTTTTAAAAACTAACCTCAGGTCTGTTGCTGGTAGGAGAATCACGTACACCCTGCCAGTCGTAACGCAATGCGATAGATGATATGATACGCATGCGTACTGGCGGGGTCTTCACGTAGTCACTCACGTGACTCCGAAGTAAAATAGCTATCTGCACATTCAACTCATCCACCTTATTACGAATGCTCCTTGCATTGAGACACAATGACCTATGATAGAACTATTGGCATAGGACAGGAGGCCTCTGGAATGCTGATTGATGTAAATTCTAAGCTGAATACTTACCTGTATCAACATGAACAACTGCTTTATTTTGGGGCCAGGTTGAGAAGAAAAATAGTGATTATTATCCCCAAAAAATATAAGTTAGTTGTCTATGCAACTAATTAAATAGCAGGAAAATATCTATTTGCAGTTGTAGATTTGGAGGCTGTGTTCCATTTTTTCTATGTGCAGTTCCAAATGTGGTATAAAGCTGCCAATCTATCTCTTTTAATTTGCACTTTCAAATGTGTTGATGTTCGCATTTTTTGATGTTAGCTTTTATAGTAAACATTTCCATTTATGAGTTTTTGCATATGACTGCAGCAATATTCACACATCATTACTAAAACAAACGAATAAGTTGTGTGCAGTAATTGTTTCAATTAAATTTATGATTAAAACCGAGATTAAATTAGACTTTATTTTTTGAACAAGAGATTAATAACATTCTTTACTTGTTTGACAGATCTATTAGAAATATTTGTAGCTCCAGTGATGAGAAGTGAGTCGATGCATTTTGTACTCAGTTGTAACCCCTCTAATAAGTTATTGTTGGTATCTACAGTAAGCTCTTTCCCATTCTCTGAATTAACCATCTACTTCCATTGCACCAAATTTAATTACTAACCTTTCGTGTCAGACTTTGTCAGAGCTTGCTGTGCATCAAAATATATATAGCACATGACTTGCAAAAGTCTGTTTATAATTTAATTTATTTGGCAGAATGAAGAAAAATTTGCACTTTCATAGCACTTTCCATGACGTAAGTCTTTGTAACCAGGACATGATTCTGATTCAGAGATCCAGTTAAAACCATTTAATCACAACTGATGATTAAAGGAGGTTGGTGACAAGATGTGAGTCTTCAGATCCACACTCACCATGACTACAAGGTCGTCATTGTTCAGAATAGTGTCCATGTTTTGTTTTGTTTAGTTCAGTTTATTTTAGTTTAATTTAGTTTAGTTTAGTGTATTGTCACATGGACTAAGGTACAGTGAAAATATTTTTTGTTGCATGCTTTCCTGTCAATGGAAAGACGATACAAGATTAGAATCAAGCCGTACATAGTGTACAGATACAGGATAGAGAGAAAAACACTATAGTACATGATAGAGTCTAGTAGAGTCTGAATAAAGATAGTCCGAGGGTCTCCAATGAGGTAGATGGTGAGTAAGGACCACTCTCTAGTTGGTGATGGGATGGCTCAGTAGTCCTCATAAATGTTTCCATGATTTTATGCAAATACCTATAAGTGAATGATCAGTAGTTTATTGCTTCTATTAAGATCACCCTAATTAAATATAGGCACCACATTATATTACTTCTGGCCTTCTGGCAGCTCTGCCTGTTAGGATGATGATAATTATAATAAAAAGATCATAAGATCATGTGAGAGAAGTAGAATTTGGCCATTCGGCCCTACAAGTCTGCTCTGCCATTCAATCATGGCTGATCTATCTCTCCCTCCTAACCCCATTCTCCTGCCTTCTTCGCATAACCTCTGACACCCGTACTAATCAAGAATCTATCTAACTCTACCTTAAATATATCCACTGATTTTTGCCTCCACAGCCTTCATTCTCATCTCCTTCCTAAAAGAATGACCTTTAATTCTGAAACTATGACTTCTAGTCCTAGACTCCTCCACTGATGGAACCATCCTCTCCACATTCACTCTATCCAAGACAAAAATGAAAATGTGCCCAAGATAAATCATCCATAAGGACCCTCAACAACATCCATGGTCCATATCCACAGCGCATATTTATCTACCCCCATTGTTGCTAGTTGTTCCTTTCTCGTACACTAAATCAGACAATCATCTGTATGGATTAGACTACACTGGTTGAAGACACTGGTACAAGAATAGACAAGAGAAAGGAAGGGAGAAGTGGGGGTTGGAGGGAAATGATATAAGAACATGGAAAAGAAAGGAGGGGAGGTGGGAAGGGAAAGCCTTTTGGACCGAGAGGACATAACTACCATGTTCAGTGAGGATTTTTTTGGTAGATCGTCCAGTAAAGCTATATGAGTAGTACTTAGAAAACGGAAGGGAACGATCACTTTGATGCGACCGTCTGATAGACCCCTGATAGTCAGCACCAATTGGAGAAGCAGATATATAAGGTATTGAAGATAGCTGTAAAATAATGGGGTCATATAAGTGGAGATTTCAACTTCACTGATATTGACTGGGTCTCCCATAGTGTAAAGGGCTTAGACAGAGTGGAATTTTAAAAAATGTATCCATGACTTTAGCCTTTAAAGATACAGTGGCGAAACAGGCCCATTGGTCCATCAATTTGGCACCAACCGGCAATCACCCCTATACACTAGCACTATCCTACACACTAGGGTCAACCTACAATTTTCACTGAAGCCAATTTAACCTACAAATCTGTACGTCTTTGGAGTGCAGGATAATATTGGATAAAACACAGATTGTACTTACAAAAGCACAGTATGTCCACTCTGCCTGTTTGCTGAATCTTGTGGATTAAAATATACATTGTGAAAGCTTTGTCCCTCAACCAATACCTCAAACATGATGACTATTGCTGTGCTGCGAACAATATTGTACGCAAATTAATTGCCAGTTTTCCTGTTCTTTATTCCTCTATTAATGTGCAACATCAGTAAGCCATTGAGAACCAGCATTAACCCTGGGACATCCTATGAAAATCAATCTATAATCTTATAAAGAAGGTGGCACCGCATGTATAAAGGATATGCATCACAAACTATTGTTACTACATTAAAATATTAATGTTTGATTGGAGATGGTAAGTGCACAACTGGCAGTGGTGTTAAAACGAAAAGGATGAATTTCTAAAATGCTTTGATCGTCGGTAAGGGCCCAGTTCATCTTATAAATAACCCTATGTGCATCGTAACTATACTGCATACAGGAGGATTCAAATTTTGAATTATTGGGCCATCAAATAATTGCAGTGTACTGCAGAAGTTTTAAAACAGAATTACATTTTAATGTAAACTGTAGTTTCAAAGTAGAGGAACATACTCCAACACTGCCAAAAGAGAAAACAAACCACAGGCACAGCATCGGGTGAATTCTTCAATAGCAAAGGCAGCATGAGTTGCCAACATAGCCATCCGGTGTAATTAAATGCAGGCGTAATTTTATTAGGCATAATCAATAATTGTAAATGAGAAAGAAACTACAAGTATCAGAGGAAAGACGGAGAAAAATGTCTTCCTCATATTAATGCAATTTATTTGTAGTTCCATAGATTTATTTCTCAAATCTAGGTTGTAATCTTGTTTGTTTCACCGAACACTTGTTTGTTAATTAGACTTCCAAACTAAGATCTGTATCTGAACAAGGCGTTCTTCCATTTACGTCCCATGTCCTCTGTGTTGAGTGATTCAATGTATTCTCACTGCACAGAATATAAAGTGTTAGACAGTACATACAAAATAGCACACTCATGCTGAATAATATTTACCCTTGCAGGATATAGCATTCATAATTTATTTTAATATTATTAAATGTTATTTAATATTATTATTTCAATTTATCGAAGCTTTATAATAATAATAATAATAATAATAATAATAATAATAATAATAATAATAATAAATTTTATTTATTGGGCGCCTTTCAGACATCTCAACGACACCTTACATAGATTAACAGGAATATAAACATATAATCAGAGTAAAATAAAGAATAAAGACATCACAGAGACACAAACTAAAAACAGAATTCAGTCCAAAAACAGAAAATCAAAAACACAATCCAAAGCGCGCCAGCGTCCACTCTCCCTTCACGGCAGCCATCTTGAACAAAGACTAACAGGATTACATTACAGACCAAAAAAATCATCCCCCCACAATGGTTACCACTGTGGGGCAAGGCACAATGTCCAGTCCCCATCCCCAGTTCTCCCATAGTCAGGCCTATTGAGGCCACTGCAATTGCCTCCACAGAGGCCCGATGTTCCTGGCCGTTCTCACCGGGTGGTGTTGACCCGGCGTCGGGAGAGTCCTCTCAGCGGCTGGGCCACTTGGAACGGCCGCTTTCTAACTGGAGACCTCGGCTTCCGAACCCGACAAGGCCGCGCCGGTTTGGAGCTCCCAGGCTCCCGATGTTGAAATCGGCGCCACCCGCTCCGCTCCGCAGACCCGCAGCCCGGAGGTGTTGCACACGGCGGTCTCAGCTCACCGGAGCTCCAGCGCATCAATCCAGCGTGGCGACCCAGGCAAGGCATCGCCCGCTCTGCTCCACGATGGCACTACAGCGCTGTGCCGCCACCGAGGCCGAGGTGCTGGGTGGTCCCCACCAGGAAACGGCGCTCCAAGCCCGCTGGTAGGCCACGAGGATGGGTCGATGGGGCAGCCCGGAGAAAAAGTTGCCTCACTGACCAGGTAGGGACCTAGAAGTAGAGTTGACACCTACCCCCCACATTAAAAAGTCCATATCCCCTACGAACGAAAACAGGACTCACTAAAAACTATTTAAAAAAAGCGAATCAAGATGGCTCCTCCCCCCCTTATGATTCCTGTAGTTTGAATTTTTGGTTTTAGAGATATAGCATGGAAACAGGCCCTTCAGCACTCCCACGCTGACCATCGATCACCCATTCACACTGCTGCTATACCTCACTTTCGTATCCACTTTCTACACATTATGGGTAACTTACAAAGACAAATCACAGCGACCTGCAAACCCGTATGTTTTTGGGATGTGCGAGGAAACCGGAGCACCAGGACAAAATCCATACAGTCAAAGAGAGAAAGTGCGATCTCCAGACAGACAGTACCGGAGGTCATGATCAAACCCAGGTCTCTGGCAATCAAAGGCAATAGCTCTACCAGCAGCATGGTGCCAAACCTTTTACAGAGGTGGAATGAGGGAATTTGTGCTACAAAATATTCCTACTCTTGATATCACTAAGTCTGTAAAATATTACGCTTCCATTTTCTTGAATAGGTTGAGGCCATTTTCCTCTGTGATAAGTTTCAACATTGTTTCAATAATTTGGTTTTAGCTATTCGTAGACAAAGATTTACACCAATGCTGATATTGATGATGTCTTTGCTAATACTGGTGTTACATTTACCTGTAAATTTCTGGCTACCACCTTTTCTGGATTTGGCTTCACTCTATGCTATACAAAATAACAAATATTATTTTCCTTCCATGATACAACTCTAGTTTCAGACTGTGTGCAGCCATTATTGTTCTTTCATTGTTTCATGTTGTTGATGCTTTCTCATCAAGTCCACAGCCTGCATGTCCACTGGTTATGTCTGCTGTTCTTTGCAATGTCAAAAGAACATAAATTTTCTTCTGAAATATATCTTGGCCTACTCCAAAGTTAAGGAGTACTAGAATAAATGGCACCCATTGGTTCCCATTCTCACATGGGAGGGCTGGTCCCCAATGCAATATTCCACCTCTCCATCAATTGCAATATTCCACCACTCAAGCATAGCCCCCAACTGCGCAGGCGCAGCCGACGGGTTCTTATTCATCCCTGATCCCTGAAAGGGATTTATTAAAGCGTAAAATGTGAATAACTCTTAAAATATCAGCCACGGCTTGTGGACACAGTTCACTCAGCCACGGCTTGTGGGCTCACAGTTCACTCAGCCACGGCTTGTCCACAAGCTCACTCATAGTTCAGTCACTCATGGCTTGTGGACTCACAGTTCAGTCATTCACGGCTTGTGGATACAGTTCAGTCACTCACGGTTTCTAGACTCACAGTTCAGTCACTCACAGCATGTGGACTCACAATTCAGTCACACGGCTTGTGGACTCACAGTTCAGTCACTCACGGCTTGTGGACCTCTGGACTCGGGGGGTGGTGGGGTAGGGGGTGGTGAGGGTAGGGGGTGGTGAGGGTAGGGGTGGTGGGGATAGGGGGGGTGGGCGTGGTAGGTGATTGTGTGGGAGGGTGGAAAGGTTATGTGTAGGAGGGGGGTAGGGTGTGTGTGTAGGGGGGGAAGGGAGTGTGGGGGAGGGAAGAGAGTTTAGGAGAAGGGGGTGTAGGGGAGGGGGTGGGGCGGGAGGGGGGTGCAGGGGAGGGGGTGCAGAAAGGGCAGTGTAGGGGAGATGGGTGGTGCTGGGGAGGGGGAGGGGGATGCATGGACTCGTTTCCACAGCATGAAATCACAGAGCTTTGAAATCTTCACATAGTCACTCACGTGACTCCGAAGTAAAATAGTAAGATTAAACGAGAACGTACCAGTTCGAAGTTTGATCATTATTTTATGAGGAGTACGTTGAGGGAATACGTGCCCTCCGCTCCCACCCATGATTCAGTAAGATGTCATGTTGTCCAGTCTTAATTTATGTAATGACTGTACTCTTTGTGCCGTGACCAATGCCGTTAGCATGACTATTTTTAATGTCAGTCTATGTAGGGACAGAACTGTTGCTGGAGACCAATTCCTGAGCATCTTCAGGACAATAGTCACATCCCATATTTGGGAGTACCTGGTTCTTGGGGGATTGGTATTAAAAATTCCCCTCGTAAGATTTGTTACCAGTGGGTGAGTTCCAACAGAGTGACACCCTGTTCCTTGCCATAGATAAGCCGATAAGGCACTTCTGGCGCAGTTGATGGCACCATAACTGAGGCCCTCATCATAATGGAGGCCTGCCAGGTATTCCAGAACAGACAGGATGTTCATATATCTGTAGGTGATGTTGTTTTTGTTACAATACATCTCCCACTTCCTGATATAGACCAGATACTGTTTTTTGGTGGACTGTCTGTGGCCCGCCGAAATCATATTCACTGTTCGGTCCGTCAGTCCCAGCTGTAGTAGAGGTATTTTTAAACTCTACAAATTAATAAATTAAAATAGTTATGGCATGGGTGGCTATCCCTTGTTACGGGATTAACCAACAAGTCTGGTCTATTCGGGATGGTGATACAGGATTCTAATGCCATGTTCATTGTCACTGGGAACCATGGTTGAGTAGGCCAATCGGGTACTACCAAAATACCAGACGCAGAGTCCTGCTGTATTTTCCTTAATACCCGACTGATGAGGCAGAAAGGAGGGAATACATAAAAAAACCCCCCCCCCCCCCCCCCCCCCCCCCCCCCCCCCCCCCAATGCAGCAAAAATGCATCTGTTGCTGCTGCCCCAGGGTCTGGTTCCCATGAAACATAATTTGATAACTGGTGATTAAGCCTGGATGCGAATAGATCGATATCTGGTGTTCCATATCGTGCTGTAATATCAGCAAATACTTTTTATTCAACATCCATTTGGGGTTTTCATTAAATTTGTGTGAAGTGGTGTCTGCCACTAAATTTGGTTTACCTGGTAGGTACGTAGCTGATATCCAAATATCTCTCTGGATACACCACTGACAAATTGTATTAGCCAGATTGTCACATGATGTCGATTTGTTTCCACCCATGTGGTTGATATAAGCTACCACGGTGGTATTGTCAACCTGTAGTCTAACATGCTGGTGATATGACCCAGTACAATATGACTTTAGGCCATAGAATGCACCCAACATTTCCGGGTAGTTTATGCCCAGTGTTAGTAATAATGATGCCTCCTGAGCAGCCCATCTACCTCTACAGCTGGAGATGGGATTGGTGGCACCTCAGCCAAGTGCACTGGCATCAGTTTGTAGCACCATAGAAGGGTTGCTGATAATGATTGGATTGAAACAAAGCCAAATGTTATCTATCACCATTTTAATTCCATTATAGCTTGATTAGTAGCTTCATTGGTCTGTCAAAATGACCAGCATTGATTATGAGTGCTTGTATTTTTGCTCTCTGTAAATTTTGGTAATGTAAAGGTCCAAATTGTGTGGCTGGAAAAGCAGCCACCATTTTGCCAATTACTTTTGCTACCAATCTGATGGACGGTTACTGATGTCAATGAGGTTATTGCAAGCCTCTATTAAGTCTATAGCCTTTCCCTTTGTCAAAGTCACCGACATGTGAACTGAGTCAATGGTGAACCCCAAATAGTCCATAGTAGTGGAAGGTGTTAATTTAGATTTAACTGGATGGATAATAAACTCCAGTATTTCAAATAACTCTTTTGTGGTTGTTACAGTTTGTTTGGCCAATTCCAAAGTTTTGCCCCACAATAAGTATGTCATCTAGATATGCCATGACCATGTGTTTTCGTTTCCGTAGAAATGCTAGGGCTGGTTTCAAAATTTTAGTGTACGGTCTGGGGGCTGATGTTAACCCATTTGGCAGCGCTCTATATTGCCAACCCTGTCTCATCCAGTTGAATTTTAAGTAACATCTGTGGTCACCTCGTATAGGCACTGAATAGTAAGCATTTTTTAATCAATGCTAGCCATGAAGTAATCTTTGGAAATCAATTGTTTAGCAGTAACAAATGTTTCCATTTTAAAATGAATATATTGTACAAATGTATTCAATTTGGTCAGATCTATGATGATGCGACAACCACCATCTTTTTTGATTTTGGTAAAGATATTGGACGCGAATTCTAGCGGTTCGTGTTGGGATTTTTCAATTACCCCTTTTGCGTAAGGCCGCTCCAGTTCAGCCTGCGCTTCTGATTTTTCTTTACCGGAAAGTACGAACATTCGGTTCGGTATATGTTGAACTGGAGGGCTGTACTTGTGTATAATTCTATTGTATATCCCTGGATACTGCTTAAATATAAGTATCGGTAGTTAACATACTCCATGCATCCAGAAAGGAGAGTAATCTCCCCCGACCTCCATGCTCCCTGCAATTTGTAGGGAACCAGACCCACCTACCTCCATAGTTACCAGTGGCAGGTTTACTTCTTTTTGTAAATCCTTCATTGATGTTGAGGTGTCGGTGTCTGGGTTTGTGGTTTGGTTGATGTTGGAGGTTTGCGTATCTTCCAAGAAGGCCGGTCTGGGCCATGCCTAAGAAAGACATGTTTGGTGTACCGGACCTTCGAGCTTTCACCAGTCGGTCTTGTTCTACTGGTGGGTGCGTAAGGGTGCTGTCTATGGCCGTGTGTTGCAAAGCAGTGCCAGTGCATCCTGTTGGTCCTGCGACATGTCCTTCTCATCCACTGTGCGGGTGAAAGCTGTTATCCCCGCTGTTTAGGAGTTTCCATATACAATTATTTACTACAGGAAACATTCCAGGATATACAGTTACCCAGTGTCTGGTGTCCTCCAGGTTTTGGCCAGTCTGGTCTGGCTGTATGAAGTTGGACACCTTGCCCAGTAGATTTTCATGTTCCTGCACCCCCTGCACACTTGATTTCTGTTCTGCAAACCCCTCTTCCAGATCAGCCCAGAACTGACCCACAGTGCTCCCCTCTGATGAGGGAGAAGCACTGTGCAGCCCTACAAGAGGTGCTGCTGTGGGTTTTACATAGAGCCCACAGTGACTCGACTCCCATCTCCCGGAGCCTGTCACGTTGGAGCAAATGGTCCACACACCGCTCCATCCGGCTCCAGCGCTCACGGTCGCTGGCCGCCCGCGGCTGCTCAAAGTCGGACTCCTCCAAGTCCACGACTTTGATGGTTTTTTGTCTTGCCTTACTGCCCGGCCGCGGAGTGGATCTGGCCGGTGCGGAGGCGACATCAGGCACAGCTGATCCCATTATAGGTGATTTAAGTGCCGCTGGCCGCTGTTAGCCCACCAGCTTTGTCGCAGCCCGTTGGTTTCTCCACCTGTAATCAGCATGGGAAACACAAAAAGATCGTAGCTCTTACCTGCAGGTCCTGGTTTAAATTGTCGTAACGGGGGAACGTCGTTCCACCCCGCCTCCTGCTGTTTTCGACTTGTCAAAAGTCGACGGCCCCATCTGAATAGTCTCCCGCCCGGCCGTGGTGTTCTGGCCAGTGCGGGACCAAAAGTCGGCACAGCTGATCCCTTACGGGGCTTGTGCCTTCAGCTGCTGCTGGCTCCCGCAACTTCGCGGTCCTCCCCAGCCAGCTTCACTCGCAGCACTTGTGGACACTATTTTGTCCAGCTTCCCCCCCTGTGTAAAAACAGCGCGGGGACAAAAACTACCGCAGAGTAAATCACTTACCTGCAGGTCGCGGTTTCAAACTTACCGCTGTGGGGGAACGCTCCACCCCGCCTGTCGTTTCGCAAGCGTGAAAGCGATATGACACGCATGCATCCTGGCGGGGTTCTTCACGTAGTCACTCACGTGACTCCGAAGTAAAATCTCCACCCTACTATAGTTACCCAAGCGGATGCAACTAAATTTAAAGTAGCTCTTTCTTCCCAATAACCCTTTCTGGCTTAAGCCCTCCCTCCACCACCTCCAGTTTAAATTCCATTTGGAATATTTTGAGGACCAAGAAACCAAGAACCAAGAACAAGCCCTAGCTCACAGAACACAGTGGCTTGCAGTCCACTTCAGCTTTATTCTCCCCGCCAGTGAGCAGGTGCCAGAAGGGGAGTTACCTTCATGGTGACAGACAGACGGGAAGACCAATCTGCTCATCTCATGATTTTTTAAACCTTCATAACTTTTGTAATATTCCACCGATCGGAACAAAACTTGGTGTGCTTGGAGCAGAGGAGAACGAAGAGCAGGGTGGTGAAAAAATCTTAGCGATGTAGGGTACAGTTTTTGCGCAAATCTATATACAATGGTAGTGGTCAAAATGAGAGTTTTAGCAATAGTATAGATTGGAATTTTTTCTTTCAAATTCTGCATTAAATGGTGTCAGAAGTGAAAATTACTCATCAAGCTTCACATTCGAGTACCTGTTTCTGGCAAGAGATTTGCTGAACATGTTGGCCTCTTGCAGAAATGGAATTGGGCATTGGTTGTTTTTGATTGTTTCATGATTTGGATTTAGGCATATCCATAGACAGCCATAAGGTAGGTTTCTCTGCAGTTAATGACTTCGGTTGTTACCTTTTTCTACTCTGCCTCTTGGAATTCATTTTTCAAGTTTCAGCTCAACTTATCCTTTACTTGCAGGCTGTATCACTGGATTTGCATAAGAATAAATATTAACGCAACATGACCATTCCATCAAAACTTCCTAGGTTCATTTGGATTAGATCTGTTTGGCTTCCTGGAGGAAGGCAGTTATCAATTAATATGATATATGGGGATGAAGTGTGATTCCTCTCAATCTCAGAGACAAGGCAGCAGTTTCTATGAGAAGAAACTTGCAATTTTTAAGGCAGAGATAGACAAATTCTTGATTAGAATGGGTGTCAAGGGTTATGGGGAGACGGCAGAAAAATGGGATTAAGAGGCAGAGAACAGCCATGATTGAATGGCAGAGTGGACTCATGGACCGAATAGCCTAATTCTACTTCAATAACTTGTGAATGTGAACTTGTGAATTTGTGAATACCTCTGACTAATCTCATTCCTAAATGTGGAAGATAGACACAAAATGCTGGAGTAATTCAACGGGTCAGGTGGTATCTCTGGCCATATTTGGTATAAATTTGGCATTGTGGAGGAAGGAATTGCAGATGCGGTTTTAAACCGAAGATAGACATAAAATGCTGGAGTAATTCAGAATAATCCGGACATGCTGGAGTAATTCAGTCATCTGAAGAAGGGTCTCGATTCCTTCTCTCCAGAGATGCTGCCTGTCTCGCTGAGTTCCTCCAGCATTTTGTGTCTATCTACTAATTTTTCATTTGTAGTATTTGGTTTTTTTTTTTGTTGCCCCAATTGTATCTGTAGGTTGTAGCTTCCAATTTGCTCATGATGTTAGAGATTAAGAATATTCACAATAACGTGGTTACTGGTCCAGATGAATGGCACTTCTATCAATCTGTAAATTTCTATAATTCCCACATGGATAAATGTGAGGTTATCCATTTTGGTGGCAAAAAAACGGGAAAGCAGACTATTATCTAAATGGTGGCCGATTGGGAAAGGGGGAGATGCAGCGAGACCTGGGTGTCATGGTACACCAGTCATTGAAGGTAGGCATGCAGGTGCAGCAGGCAGTAAAGAAAGCGAATGGTATGTTAGCTTTCATTGCAAAAGGATTTGAGTATAGGAGCAGGGAGGTTCTACTGCAGTTGTACAGGGTCTTGGTGAGACCACACCTGGAGTATTGCATTCAGTTTTGGTCTCCAAATCTGAGGAAGGACATTATTGCCATAGAGGGAGTGCAGAGACGGTTCACCAGACTGATTCTTGGGATGTCAGGACTGTCTTATGAAGAAAGACTGGATAGACTTGGTTTATACTCTCTAGAATTTAGGAGATTGAGAGGGGGATCTTATAGAAACTTACAAAATTCTTAAGGGGTTGGACAGGCTAGATGCAGGAAGATTGTTCCCGATGTTAGGGAAGTCCAGGACAAGGGGTCACAGCTTAAGGATAAGGGGGAAATCCTTTAAAACCGAGATGAGAATAACTTTTTTCACACAGAGAGTGGTGAATCTCTGGAACTCTCTGCCACAGAGGGTAGTTGAGGCCAGTTCATTGGTTATATTTAAGAGGGAGTTAGATGTGGCCCTTGTGGCTAAGGGGATCAGGGGGTATGGAGAGAAGGCAGGTACGGGATACTGAGTTGGATGATCAGCCATGATCATATTGAATGGCGGTGCAGGCTCGAAGGGCCGAATGGCCTACTCCTGTACCTAATTTCTATGTTTCTATGTTTCTATGTTTCTATTTGCTAAATAACCTTCTTTTCATCACAGTATCATTGAATCAGAGCATGAAAATAAGCCCTATGGCCCAAGATGCCCCATCTAAGCTAGTTTATTTTAACCATGTTTGGTGCATACCCCTGTAAACCTTTCCTATCATGTAGCTGTCCAAATGTCCTTTAAATATTAGACTGGATTTTATTATTTTGTTTCATTTGTCAAACTTAATTGTTCTTTTTTTCAGGGACCATCAATCAGCATTTTCATCCCCAAATTGTTATACCATGTAATCCAATTGTATCTACAGGATTTGCTCCAGTAGGTTGCATCTCCAAGGTCAAAGCTTTCTGATTGTCTAGGTACTGTATGCTCAAACCCAAATGACTTGGTCCACCAACCTTTTATTTCCATTTCAAATTGTTCAAAGAAACCATTAACAGCCTCACTGGCTACTTTTCTCAAGCTCTAGAATTCATAGTTGTGGATGAGGGAACATAATTTCTGTTTGAATTTTTTAAGTCACATCAGAATTTTTACTTCATTCGCTCTTACTTCCCCAACTATTGAGAGATTGAAACCTTCCTCTCCTGACCTTAAAAGCATATAATGACCATGTCTTCATTATGTGTACTGCTCAAACACCACTGAATGTTTATCACATTTGATTACATTTTCTGTTGTTCAACTCCTTTGTCCATTGTAGGATGAAATGGAGCTAAAATCACAGCTATTCTTCACTCAACACACAGACAATAAATACAAGCTAAAGCTGAAACAAGAACAGAAAATGCTGCCAGAAAACCTCAGCAGGTCATTCAGCATTTGAGGAAAGAGGAAGCAGTCAACATTTCAGATTTATGACTCTGATCATAACTAGAGTGGATTTTTTTTACCACATTGCATTTTATATATTAATCCAATTTCCTTATTAAGGTCTGTGGCTTAACAATTTGTTTATTCTTCCAAGCATGTGCCAAATTTAATCAAACATGATCAAACATTCAGTGGCTTTCTCAGCAGCACATGTAATGAAGATAGACAGAAAAACTCAGGCAACCTCTCTGGAATAGGTGAGAAGGGTTTTGACCCAAAACGTCATCTCTCCAGGCATGCTGCCTGACCCGCTGTGTTACTCCGGCATTTTGTGTCTATCTTTGGTGTAAACCAGCATTTGCAACAGTTCCTTCTACACATGCAATAAAGATATGGGCATTACATAGAAATTAGGTGCAGGAGTAGGCCATTCGGCCCTTTGAGCCTGCACCGCCATTCAATATGATCATGGCTGATCATCCAACTCAGTATCCCGTACCTGCCTTCTCTCCATTACATCCTTTTATGGACTGGAGGGAGAGGATTCTTCATCAGTTGAACCAAACTACGAGTTCTCTTTATTAAGAATATAGCATAATAGTGAAACACCAAATACAAAATTCCATACATATGCTAACAATATAGTTCTCTGTTTATTCTTGCAATACATCAAACCCTCATTTTAACAGACTTCTTTATAACAGATTTCAGTTATAGCAGACCGAATTTGTTGCAGACTGAGCTTGCAGCCATCAGGCTACTAAACACAACAAATAAGCTATGAGCTCTGAACTGCAAAAGACTATATTATTATTTGTTATTTGCACTATATTTGTTATTTATTGAACTTTTTTTTTTCCCCCCGTTATATACAATGTTTACATATTCACATATTCTGTTGTGCTGCAGCAAGTAAGAATTTCATTGTCCCATCCGGGACATATGACAATAAAACACTCTTGACTGGTTTCACCAAATGACCACTGGATGGACGGAGCGAATGGTGCTTTTGAACCATTTTTTGCTTAGTTTAGTTTAGAGATACAGCGTGGACACATTGAATCAGTGCCGACCAACGATCACCCATAGTTCTATTCTACACACCAGGGACCAGAGATCATAGAGCGGAGCAAGATAGTCCACACATCTAAAAAGCCATAGTAGGTCATGGGTAATCCTCAGTGCCATTTCATAACTGGCTTCCATTTCCGCTCCAATCGATAATCTTTGGTCATGGCATCTGATCTATGATCTTTGGAGTGGACTATCATGCTCCTCTGTATGATCTTTGGTTTACACCAAAGTAGACACAAAAAGCGGGAGTAACTCAGCGGTTCGGGCCAGGCAGCATCTCTGGAGAGAAGGAATAGGTGACGTTTCAGGGAGGGAGCCTTCTCACCCAGGTGTTAGATAAAGTTAATTATTTTTCTTTTGATTACCTGTAATTGTGCCGTGCTCTAAAACTACAGACGCTCGCTTCAGCTCCGAGCTCAATATGTATGAAATTGTTGCATTGCAGAAAACAGTTTTGAATCTAAAGACCGATGCATTTCATTTGCCCAAGGGCGTGCCGCACACAGAACTATCATGGTTCCTGTTGGATCGGATTGGGAGTCTAAAATCAAATTATAATCCGATGTTTCCTGATGCAGTTTCTTAATTGTGAATTAGGAATTTATGCACTCAGGGCATTTTTCCTCGATTTTTGTTTTGGGAAAATATTATTGGTTTCTATTTCAAATGGTTTACACCGTTAACTAATCACAACTGAAGAAAACATTTAAAATCACGTTGTTTCTGCAATTTATCATTTACGCGATTTTTAAATATATATAAGAATACCAATTAGCAGAATATAGGGTAACCAGCTATGACCATGTGTAACTATTTATTTTGCAGCAAAGAAATATTTAGATTTAAAAACGCATGCATTTTAAGCGTCGAATTATAGTAACGGTGCCACAACATTAAGTGTTCCATTTCTCTGCAAATCTCCAAAATACTACTCATAATAAAAAAGTATTTCGAATTCCGTGTAAACGTCTATCACTATTATTTATTCGATCCAAAATGAAAAGGCGAAATGTTAATAAAATGATAATCATTACAACCTTTTTTTGCATTGTTTGTGGCAAGAATCTTCATGTTGTATTGCTTTTATGCGCATTGAAATGAGTAAAGAAAATAACTCTACTGGGCTAAGTGCAGCAAGATTCGGAATCGCTGTATTTTTCACCCGGCCCCAAAACATTGTGTGCGCCGATTTTAGAAGCTGTCATACAAGTAATGAAAAGAGGGGAATGAAGCTTGTATTTACTGTTGATTAATACACCCCGGGATCAGGATGAAGTTAAGTACATAAACTGGAGCCAAGTGCATTAATCATCCTTGAACACAAAGAGCAGCTCCGCTCTATGATCTTTACTTCAGCATTCGCTGTTGTATTTCGATCGGCAATTGTACCCTCGACTGGACAGACTGATGTGTGTATAGGAAGGAACTGCAGATGCTGGGAAAGGGACTTTCAGTCAGAAGAAGGGTCTCTATTCAAAGTATTCAAAGTATTCAAAGGTTTTTATTAGTCACATTCACATACACCGAGGTGTAATGAAGTGAAATGCTTTTTGCCATTTTGCAGCACACAAAAAAAGAATACAGACATAACAACAATGAGAGTCTTAAACACAAATAACATCCCCCCACAATGGCTCCCACCATGAGGGAAGGCACAAAGTCCAGTCCCCAACCCCAGTTCACCCATAGTCGGGCCTATTGAGGCCTACACAGTTGCCTCTACGGAGGCCCGATGTTCCTGGCAGTTCTCGCTGACTGGTGGTGCTCCGGCGTCGGGAGAGTCCTCACAGTGGCATGGGAACCCTGGAACGGCCGCCTCCGTACTGGAGGCCGCGGCTTCCGAAGACAACAAGGCCGCGCCGGATGGAGCTCCACAACTGGCGATCTCGTCGCGAGATCCCAGGCTCCCGATGTAAAGTTCAGCGCCGCCGCCCACAGCTGGTCGCTCCACAGTCCCGCAGCTCCGCGATGTTTTACCCGGCGGTCTCAGCTCACCGGAGCTCCAGCGCGGCGACCCAGGCAAGGCATTGCCCGCTCCACGATAGCGCTCCAGCGCTGTGCCGCCACCGAAGCCAAGGTTCTGGGAAGTCCGCGACAGGAAACGCCGCTCCAGGCCCACTGGTAGGCCGCGAGGACGGGTTGAAGCTGCAGCCCGGAGAAAAGCTGCCTCTCCGACCAAGTAGGGACCCTGAAAGGCAGTTTCCCCCTCCCCCCTCTCCCCCCCACCCCACCCCCCACATAAAAAATGTCTAGACCTCCAAACAAAACACTTTAACTAACTAAAAATAAAAATAAAATGGTGAAAAGACAGACAACTGCTGGCAGGGCAGCCGCGCACAGGACAGCACCCCCCGTCTACACGAAACGTCACCCATTCCTTCACTCCAGAGATGCCGCCTGTCCTGCTTAATTACTCCAGCATTCTGTGTCTATCTTCAGTTTAAACCAGCATCTGCAGTTCCTTCCTAAGCATTGCCCTCACCTTCATGCCATTTTTAATGTACGAATTGCAGATAATGCAGGCCAGTGAAATATTGCTCTGACAGCAAGCAAACATTTGCTAAATTTAATTCCATCCTGGGCTATAAGCCAAAGCTCTCATCCATCATCCTCAAAATAGACAATGGTTGCATACTCCGATTCCATTCTGTTAGCACTTCAGAAACTTCTCAATTACCATACCAAATCATTCCCTTGATAGTTTTCCACGTTCCTATTTTCAAATAAAGAAATCAACCCGACGTAACTCCGCTCTATGATCTTTGCTGATTGCACATTCTACGGAAGTCGGTTCAGGTTTGCTAAAATGGCGGATGTCCCCCCCCCCCCCAACCCCCCCCCCCCCCATTCCGTACTACACGTTAGTCAATTGAATTTTGCAGGAGCGGACCATCTTGCTCCGCTCTATGATCTTTGCTAGGGACAACGTACATTGTGTAGGGTACAACCAGTGCACCCAACGCCCAGACAAAACACACTGCTGCTGGGAGCACCTGAGGATTGAACTCTGGCGCTGTAACACTACCATGGCGCGACTGCACCATCCAAAGATATTGTGTATTTTATGTCCTTTGCCGTTTATTGTGTAATGTGCATTTATTGTCTGTTTCCAATAGTACTGTATGTATTAACTCCTTATTCAGATATAGCAGACAATCAGTAATAACAGTCACCTCTAGACCCATGTGGTCCGTTATAGCGAGGTTATACTGTATATAGTAGTCACGAAAAGCTGGAATAACTCTGCAGGACAGGCAGCATCTCTGGAGAGAAGAAATGGGTGATATTTTGTTTCAAAATCCTTCTTCAGACACATTAACTGTATACACATTGTTAGGAGCTACCACACATTCCAAGAGCCACTATTACAAGAACACAGCATGGCATTCAATGTTGTACACATATTTCTTTGCATCGAAGCTGATAGACATACATGTCCTGCCATGAATATTAGTGGGCATGGACCAGGAAACCAGTTTATTTGTTTAGTTAGTTAATTTATTTAGTTTACACTGTAGTTGAATGGAAACAGGAGCTAAAAATACAGAGGTAGACAAAAGTGCTGGAGAAACTCAGCAGGTGCAGCAGCATCTGTGGAGCGAAGGAAATAGGCAATGTTTCATGCCAAAACCCTTCTTCAGACTGATGTAGGGTGGGGTGGGGGGGGGAGGAAGAAAGGAGAAAGGAAGAGGAGGAGCCAGAGGGCTGAGGGAGAGCTGAGAAGGGGAGGAAACAGCAATGGCTACTGGAAATTGGAGGTCAATGTTCATGCCACTAGGGTGAAAACTGCTTCCTCGGGACATGCCTGCGTCTCCATCTCCCTCCAACTCTAGGACCACATCTTAACCCAGACCCGATACCACAGCCATATTTGCTTCCTCGGGACTTGCCTGCACCTCCATCTCGTACTTCATGGCTCCCTCCAACCGCTACAAATACAGACATTTGCCACTTCACATTTTATTTCTTTATTATCAGTTCAAAACCCTTTTTTCAGCATTATTTTTAACTAATTACCAGCTTGTTAAATTCAATAAGGATTTAGTTGCACGGTAGACTAAGTGGTACCCATTGAGTTCCATGTTCACACTGGATGGCTGGTCCCCCAACGCAATATTCCACATCTCCACCAATTCCTATAATGGTGGCCAGTGGGGGGGGGGGGGGGGGGGAGCTTTCTGGAGGGCTAGTATGGCTGTTGTGGGCCAAAGGGACTGGTTTCCAGAAGGCTACTATGGACATTATGGGCCAAATGGATTCTTGGGCTGGCAGCTCAGTCACTCTAATAATAATAATAATAACTTCCGTTGGCGCCATGCTGGACTAGCAGTCGCAACTTTTAGCTCCACTGCTGTAAAATCGCGATTTTTCGCGTTAAAATCGGGTCTGGAGGTCGGGACCAATTCAAAAACTCACAGGAGCCCCGGGATGTTGCGCTGATGACGTCATCAGTAAGCGCTGTGATTTAAAACGAAGGATAAAGGATTTTCAATGAAAAAACCGTCGTCAGCTCAGAGCCCTCAGAGAACAATCTCAAAACTGCTGAAAACACAGAAAACTGAAGAACTGACCTCTGAAGTGGATTCTGGAATGGCTACAAGGGCCAAGACTGAGATGGCTACTAAGGAGAAAAATGAAATGGAGGAGATAAAGAATTCGGTAAGAGAACTGAGAAAGGATATTGAGGCTGGAAACTCAAAAATAATGGAAAATATTAATGTTAAATTGATGGAAAATATGTCGAACATCAATGCTGGTAATCAAAAAGTTATTGACTGCATTGGCATTATACAAAAACAAATTGAGGATGTGCATGAAGAGCTAATGGGGAGAATTAATAAAGGGGAAGAAGAAACTAAGAAGAAGTTTGAGGCTGTGCATGTAATTGTTTCTTCACATGTAACTGAAATAAAAGACATGGAAACAATTGTTGATCAAATGGCTGAAGATATGTAGGGAATGAAGCTAGAACTAGACTGCCTCAAGAGTCAATTGGCGAAAGTCTCAGATAAATGTCTTGATCTCGAAGCTCGCTCACGATGCCAAAATTTACGAATACTGGGAGTAACAGAAGGGGCAGAGGGGAACAACGCCCGTGAGTTCACTGCCAACTTAATCAAACATGTACTCAATTTACCTGTGGAACCGGAAATTGAAGTGGCACATCGAATACCTAGATTTAAGCCAAGTTCACAAGCAGATCCAGCCCACCCACAACAGATCATAGTCAAACTTTGGGACATTTCAGCACTTGAAGAGCTGATGAAAAAAATCAAATATGGAGTGAAGATGACCTTTGGAAACGACACTATCAAACTCCTCCGGGATTATCCCAATGAGATCGTGCAAAAGAGAAGAAAGTTCGAACAGACAAGACAGAGTCTCCATGGAGTTAAAGATGTCAGATGTGGCGTTTTTTATCCGGCCTGGATGCGCATTACTTTCAAGGGAAAAGAGAAACCTTTTACTAATTCGGACGCATCTTATAAATATGCCCAAAGAGATTGTGCCAAAAACAGAAGATTAATCACGGCAGCGGGACGATATGGACAGTTTCTTTCCTTTTATTACTTCACAGAGAACACCTGAAGATAAGGGAAGAAACACCATTCTCTAAAAGTTTAAAATGGAAGAGAATTTCCACGTGCGCTGGTCTAGACACCTTATCTCCTTTGGACGCTTTAGAATTCAACTCAAGGACATTCTTTGTTCAAAATGAAGGAAAGACTGATAAGCAACGCAGAGATGAACAGCAGAGCCGAATGTGGAAAACATCACAAGGACAAATGGCGGTTTAAGATCTTAAAACAGTTTTACAAAATATAGAGAATTAATAATAATTAACAATACTAATATAGAAATATAAATGGAAACTAACCTGAACTATATAATGGGCAAAATGTAATAATCTGCTAATAAGACTGACTAGCTCGTATATAGAGATAACAAATTTTAGAATTAAAGTAGATAATACTGAAAGGTTAAGTGTTATGTAGTTTGTGTGGAGAAGGGAGGAGACTTAGGCACCTGGCATAATTCCAGGAGCCTGTTTCTGGTTAACCCTTACAGCTAACAGCTTACTATTATCAAAGGTATAATTAATTATAAATAATTAGTAGATGAAAGTGTTAGATAAATAAATTTCACAGTAGCTGAACACAGATCTGATAAGTATGAATTGGGTGAAATATAATTGATTTTGAAATGGCACCGCCTTCTTAGGTTTAGAGTAATAAAAGGAGCGGAGCTAATTGTACAACATCAACTTCGGAAGTCGATCAAGAAGGCTCATCAGCGTCTCTTCTTCCTGAGGAGACTGAAGAAGGTCCATCTGTCTCCTCAGATCCTGGTGAACTTCTACCGCTGCACCATTGAGAGCATCCTTACCAACTGCATCACAGTATGGTATGGCAATTGCTCTGTCTCCGACCGGAAGGCATTGCAGAGGGTGGTGAAAATTGCCCAACGCATCACCGGTTCCTCGCTCCCCTCCATTGAGTCTGTCCAAAGCAAGCGCTGTCTGCAGAGGGCGCTCAGCATCGCCAAGGACTGCTCTCACCCCAACCATGGACTGTTTACCCTCCTACCATCCAGGAGGCGCTACAGGTCTCTCCGTTGCCGAACCAGCAGGTCGAGGAACAGCTTCTTCCCGGCGGCTGTCACTCTACTCAACAACGTACCTCGGTGACTGCCAATCACCACCCCCCCCCCGGACACTTATTATTATTTATTCAAATCGTTTGCTATGTCGCTCTTCAAGGGAGATGCTAAATGCATTTCGTTGTCTCTGTACTGTACACTGACAATGACAATTAAAGTTGAATCTGAATCTGAATAGATGTCAAATCCCACAGACGCGTGCGACACGCACTACAGTGTTGAATACTTCAGACACTGTAATTTTACTTGTTCAATTTTTTTTTTAATCACAATATGTCACTACTATGTGTTTTTTTTTTCAAGGAAAATCGCAAAAGTTATCTACCAAGGAAGTTAATAATATAAACGCCCCCCCAAATATCCAGAGTCCTGAGGTATGGATGCACCGTAATAAATAAGGGTATTAAAATCAGAGAAAATGCAAGATGATAAACAAAAGAAAATGGGAGGAATCACACTGTGTAGCTGGAATATAAGGGGTATTAATGTACAAATTAAAAGGGGCAAAATACTAGCTCAGTTGAAATCATATAACACGGACATTACTTTCTACAAGAAACACACCTTAAACATCAAGATCAGGTGAGATTGAGGGCGAATTGGATAGGCCAAACATTTCATTCCTCATATACTTCGAAATCCAGAGGCACCGCAATTATTATTCGCAAAGGAATACCATTCAAATCAAAGAACATTATATCAGATAAGGAAGGGAGATATCTTATAGTTACAGGAGAGATCCATGCTACGCCAATCACCTTGGTAAATATATATGCGCCCAATTTTGATAATCCTCAACTCTTCAATAAAATCTTGAATACAATCGCAGAGTTCAACTACCAAAATGTTATAATTGGAGGAAACTTCAACTGTGTTTTAGATCCGTACTTAGATAAATCGATGCAAAAACAAATAGGTAATATGAAATCTAAAACTAGTGTACTCTTAAATACATATATAAAAAATACAAATCTAGCAGATGTCTGGAGGATCGCGAATCCGACTGGAAGGGAATACTCATTTTATTCAACGGTACATAAAACATACTCACGTATAGACTACTTCCTAGTGGATACAAAACTAATCCCTTATACTATGAACCCTAAATATCACACCAATACGATTTCAGATCACTCCCCGCTAACTTTCGTTTTAAAATTGGAAGGAATGTCTACGAACAAATCGTTCTGGAGGTTTACCTCGCAAATTCTGAAAGACCCACAAGGGTGTATATATCTAATAAAACAGATGGACCTATTTTTTTAGACAAATGATACACCAGATATATTGCCCACTTTATTATGGGAATCCTTCAAAGCATTTATTAGAGGAGTCATTATCTCATATCAAGCTTTTCAAAACAAAAATAATCAGAATGAACAAAGACAATTAGAAGAACAAATCAGACAACTAGATATAGATAACGCTAAAGACCCAATTATCGATAAACATAATGAAATTTTAACAATGAAATTTAAGCTAAATAAATTATTATCAGAGAAGATTATAAGATTATTCCAAATTACAAAACATGAACATTTCGAATTTGGGGATAAACCCCATAAACTTTTGGCACGCCAACTGAAAAAACGGGAAAAAGATCATGCAATTTTAAAGATTAAATCAGATAGAGGGGAATTATTAACGCTACCCAATGATATCAATAAAAGATTTGCTCAATATTATAAGAATTTATAGACATCGAAAACGCTAATAGGCAATAATAAAGTTTCAGAATTTTTGGACAATTGCAACCTTCCAAAACTAGAATTGAAGGAACAAGAGGAACTGGGAGCACAAATTACATTAAGAAAATAGAAGACACAATAAACACACTTAAGAATGGAAAGCACAAGGACCAGATGGATTCAGTAATGAATTTTATAAATGTTTTTACGACATAGTTACACCACGTCTACAGAAAATGTACACATACGCTTTTAAAGAACAAATCTTACCTGAAACACTTGCAGAATCAACGATCATATTAATACATAAAAAAGTTAAAGATATAGAAGAACCACGCTCATATAGAGCTATTGCTTTGTTAAATACGGATCAAAAAATATTAGGAAAAACACTAGCTAGAAGACTGTCAATATGTTAGTAAATTAATAAATGAGGATCAAACGGGATTTATACCTAAGAGACATTAATTTAAAAACCTGAGACGTCTGTTTAACATAATGCACTCTCAGAAACCTCAAGAACAAGTTATCTATCATTTCATTGGATGCAGAAAAAGCGTTTGACCAAGTAGAATGGGATTATATGATTAAAGTATTGCAAAAATTTCAAATGGCAGAGAGCTTCATCGCATGGATAAAATTATTATATAACAAACCCACGGCTAGAATATTAACTAATAATATACTATCTACGAAATTCCAATTAACAAGGGGCAATAGACAAGGATGTTCATTATAACCGCTGTTATTTGCTCTGGTAATTGAACCTTTAGCTGAAAAAATTAGAACACACCCGGATATTTACGGTTATAATACAAAATATTCAAATAACAAAATATCCTTATACGCAGACGATGTATTACTGTATATCACAAAACCTCAAATCAGTATACCAAACATATTAAATCTAATTGAGGACTTTGGATCTTTATAGAATAAACTGGAACAAAAGTGAAATTATGTCAATAAAACCGAAAGACTCAACACATCTCTTGAAATTCCCCTTTAAAATAGCCACAGAAAAATTTAAATATTTAGGAATTGAAATCACTAGAAATTATCATGCTATGTTTAACGCCAATTATAGCCCCTTACTTAAGAAACTAAATAATCTAATCAAATTCTGGAAAACGCTCCCGATGTCTTTAATAGGTCGAATAAATGCTATAAAAATGATCTTTTTTACCACAAATCCTATATTTATTTCAATCAATTCCAATATATCTTCCAAAAAATGTTTTTCAAAAAACTAGACTCCGACATTACAAATTTTATATGGGATTACAAATCCCATAGAATATATAAGAGCACACCTTAGTAAACCAAAAGAGATGGGTGGTCTAGCGCTCCCTGACTTTATGTACTATAATTGGGCAGTAAATATTAAAAATATGATTCACCTGCTGGACAACTCTGCCCAGCAGGTGGACTGGATTGTAATGGAGAGAGAGGACTGCTCTCCGTGTAATACAGGAACGACTCTCCTCTCACCAATGAATCTGAATAACAAAAATTATAATAAAAATCCAATGATACATAGCACAATTAGAACTGGGAAACAAATAAAACAGAATCTAAAATTAAGAAATCTATCTCTTTTAAAGCGAATAGTCAAAAACCCGTTGTTTAAACCCTCAATTATAGATAAATCATTTACACAATGGGAAAGAATGGGAATCAAAACGCTCGGAGACTTGTATGAATTAAGAAAATTATTATCATTTCAACAATTACAACTGAAATATAATTTGAAAAATAATCAATATTTTAAATATCTTCAAATCCGTGACTATCTGTAAAAATACACAAAAGACTGTCATAACATGCCCCCAGACTTGTTGGATGAAGCCATGAAGACAAAGGCTGAATCAGCAAATCTAATATCATACTTATACAACATTATTTTAAATATAGAAATACCTACAACCGATGGTATTAGAAGAGACTGGGAACAAGAACTAGCTATAAAAATTTCAAAAGAGAGCTGGGATAAACACTTACTATATGTGCATAAATGCTCGATCAACGTACGACATACTCAATATTCAATATAAAACAACAAAATATTATTCAATAAAATAAATAAGTTTTTCCCCAATGTCTCACCCATTTGTGATAAATGTCAGTCACAAGAAGCTAACATAGCGCACTCTTTTGTTTTCTGTATAAAAATTCAAAAATTCTGGAACGAAATATTTGAAATCTTCACAAAATTATTTAAAATAAAACTTGTACCAAAAGCAGAATGGGTCATTTTTGGAATATCAGAAGGTAACCCCGAATTAAATGTCTTTCAAAAGAACTTACTTAATTCCGGGCTAATAATGGGAAAAAAGCTTACACTCAAATTTTGGAAAAAATGCTCCAATACCAACAATAAAAATGTGGATTTCAAACATGTTCGAAACACTACACTTGGAAGAGATGAGACTCCTCCTAGCAGGCAAAGCAGACCACTTCCAAAAGACATGGTCTGCATTTACGGAACTATTACACGTATAAGGTGCAATAGTAATTTAAAATATAAATGGTACCAGGATCTGGTAACGGGGGGTATAAAATATATATATTTTTAAACACGGTTGGTATATCCTTTTTTGCGGAGTTTTGTGTTACAATAGAGCAATTGTTTTTCCTTTTTTTTTCTTTTCTTTCTAGGGTCTTATTTCCTTTCTTTACTTCCTTCTCTAATTTCTTCTCCAAGGGGCTTTCTTCATCCAACACTTTCCTGCACCTTCACGATTCTTGCTCACTTTCCTTACTTCTTTTATTTCTACCTTTTTTAAAGCTCGAAAAACGAAATGGTACAACAAAATGTAATAAGATATATGTGATGTGTATTACTGTAATTTACTGTACTTCTAATAAAAAAAATTAAATAAATATAATAATAATAATACATTTTATTTATGGGTGCCTTTCAAGAGTCTCAAGGACACCTTACAAAATTTAGCAAATAGAGTAAAAACATGTAAGCGGAATGAAATATATAGTAAATACATCACCAGTACACAAATTAAAGACAGAATTCAATCCAAAGACAAAAATCAAAAACACAATATGAAGAGAGAGCAGCGACAGCAAAAGTGTGCCTGCGTACACTCTCCCTTCCGGCAGCCAGCTTGGACACAGAATAAAATAATCATTTACACACAAAAAAAATCCCCCCACAATGGTTACCACTGTGGGGGGAGGCACAATGTCCAGTCCCCATGCCCAGTTCTCCGATAGTCACTCTGACCTGGTGGGCTGGCAGCTCAGTCACTCAGGCCTGGTAGGCTGGCAGCTCAGTCAGTCAGGCCTGGTGGGCTGGCAGATCAGTCACTCAGCGCTGGGTGGGATGGCAGCTCAGTCACTCAGGCCTGGTGGGCTGGAAGCTCAGTCAATCAGGGCTGGTGGGCTTGCAGCTCAGTCACTCAGGGCTGGTGGACTGGCAGATCAGTCACTCGGGGCTGGTGGGTTGGAAGTTCACTCACGGTTATTCCTCGAAATTCCATTTCAAACAGAGTGCAGGCCACCAAATTCAATTTAATAGCATTTCAGGCAGAGTGCAGGCCACCGAAATCCATTTCATATAATTTCAGGCATAGTACAGGCCACCAAACTGAATTTCATAGCAGTGCAGGTAGAGTGCAGGCCACCAAACTCAATTTCATAGCATTTCAAACAGAGTGCAGGGCACCTAATTGCCAAACAACTCATTGCATTGCCATTAAGGGCTAACAATCAGGGCTGGTGGGCTTGCAGCTCGGCCACTCAGGGCTGGTGGACTGGCAGTTCACTCACGGCTATTCCTTGAATTTCCATTTCATTTTTGCAGGCCACCAAATTCAATGTCATAGCATTTCAAGCAGAGGGCAGGCCACCAAATTCAATGTCATAGCATTTCAAGCAGAGGGCAGGCCACCAAATTCAATTTAATAGCATTTCAGGCAGAGTACAGGCCACCAAAATCCATTTCATATCATTTCAGGCAGAGTACAGGCCACCAAAATCCATTTCATATCATTTCAGGCAGAGTGCAGGCCACCAAACTGAATTTCATAGCCGTGCAGGCAGAGTGCAGGCCACCAAACTCAATTTTATAGCATTTCAAGCAGAGTGCATGGCACCTAATTGCCAAATAACTCATTGCATTGCCATTAAGGGCTAACAAATCATTTATTGCAAGTACATTGCAGACTCACAGTTCAGTTGATTCACAGCTTCGAATCACAGTTGTGTAATCTCCCTCACGATCTTCCAGAGTGACTGATTCATGTCCAGGCATCCGGGGTTTTCATAGTCCTGCCCCCTCGGAAGGGGCGTTACCTTCATCATGGTGATTGACAGGCAAGAGGACCAATCAGCTGATCGCAAGTTCTTTAAACAATTATAACTTTTTTATTTTTCATCGATCGGTAGAATCCTCAGGGTTGCCTCAGTGGAGGAGGACTGTGAGTAAGACGGTCAAAAATCGTAGCGATACATGGTACCGTTTTTTCCAAAATCAATATAGAGTGTAGATAGGAAGTGGTCAAGATGAGACTTTTAGTTATATAGATGAAGCAATTCCATCAGCGTGTGTACTTAGCTCATAGAAACTCAGCTTGGAAAAGGACAGTATACTGGGCACCATATCTGAGGAAGCAGGTCCTAGCTTTGGAGAGGATCCAGAGGAGGTTTACAATATTGATCCCAGGAAATTAGTAGGTTAACCTATGATGAGCATTTGTTGGCACTGGGTTTGTACTCGCTGGAGTTTATAAAAATGAGCGGGGACCTCATTGAAACATACAGAATAGTGAAAGGCTTGGATAGAGTGGATGTGGAGAAGATGTTTCCACCAGTGGGAGAGTCAAGGACTAGAGGTCATAGCCTCAGAATTAAAGGATGTTTTTTTAGGATGGACATGAGGAGAAATGTTGTTAGTCTTGATAAGTTGGTGAATGGTGAATCTGTGGAATTCTTTGCCAGAGATGCTGTGGAGGCCCTTAGTGGATAATTTAAAGACAGAGATAGATAGATTCTTAATTAGTACAGGTGTCAGAGATTATTAGAGAAGGTAGCAGAATGGAGTTCATATGGGAAGATAGATCAACCATGATTGAATGGCGGAGTAGACTTGATGCGCCGAATGGCCTATTTCTACTCCTATCACTTATGACCTTATGACATTGTATTTTCACGGCGCCTTCCATCAGGTCCCTAACTGGAATGCCCTTAATTACACAAGACGATGGGATGTCACTCTAAAATTCATGCCAAAACTCCGATGAGGCACATATCCCATAATAGATCAGATGGAGATTGTTGCTTCCGACCCAACTAATCAATTTGTCTTAATATCTTCAAAATCTATACATAGCTAAAGCTCTGATCTCGTGCTCTTCCAGTTTGCGCGTTTTTTTATTTGCGCAAAAACAGTATACGATAGCACTACGATTTTTCGCCAGGTTACTCACCATTCACCTGTGCTGCGAGTGCACCAAGATTCATTCCAATCGGTAGCATATTGTAAATCTTTAATATGGTTACGGTTTAAGGTAAGGTTTAAAAATCTTGAAAACCGCACATGCGCAGATTCCTTCAGTCAGCGCCACGCAGATTGGTCTCTTCTCCTGTTAATCAATGGCACGGCTGGGATGGCGATGCCCCTTCCTGCCTCACCAGCGGTAGCCTGTCCCGCCTCACACAAACTCCTCTCTCCCATCCTCACAGTAATTTGCCTAGCGTCTTCCCCACCACCGGCGGTGGCCGCGGGGGATTCAGTGGAAGCCCAGTGAAGGCCTAATGGACGCCCTGGTCCCGTCTGTCTCTCCCTCATCATACACCCCTGCCCCCCACCTGCCCTCTACGGCAATGGCGGCCCTGTCTATCTGTCCCCCTGAGTCTGTCTCCTCCACCGCCGCCATTAAGGTAACTCACCCTCACGGCCTTCTCGGAGGAGATCTTCTCCACCAGCTCATCAAAACTCGTGGTGCCCACCGTGACGATCACCGACTCCATCCCCCCCCCCCCCCCCCCCCTGCCCGCGGCCCAGTGGCGGCAGCGAGTAGGTAGGCGGGTGGGCAGGGCGGTGATGGGCCAAGCGGCAGCAGCGGAGGGTCAGACAGGGCGGGGCTGGGCCAAGTGGCGGCTGAGCCAGAGTGCGCAGAGGGAGGGAGGGAGAGTCGGGTTGCAGGGTGGCCAAGGAGTTTGAGTAACTCTCACTCACACACACACACGATGCAAACTGATCCAATCGTCAAGTCAACGGGATCTGAACCACAGCTAACAATGAATAACCTGTGAGGGAAGGAACTGCAGATGTTGCTTTTTATGGATGGAAGGAGGGGAAAGAAGAGGGAGAGTGAAGAGGAGGAGGAGGGAGTGCTGGGGATGAGGGGAAATGAGCCATACCTACGCAGTTGGGGGCTATGTGTGAGTGGTGCAATATTGCTTTGGGGGGACGGGTTGCATTGGGGAACAGGTGAGTGGTGGAATATTGCAATGGGGAACGGGTTGCGTTGGGGGACCAGGCCTCCCGTGTGACAGGGACCCAACGGGTCCCACTTAGTCTAGTATCATTTAAATCACATTTAACCTCCTAAATATCAGGGACAATATCCCGAGATGCTATCTGACCTCTTGTGTCTTTCTTTGAGTTGTTCCAGCACTTTGTACTCCAGGAAAGACTGTATATATGTTATACGGTTTAGTATACATAAATGTGCCCATTCACTTAACCCAATATATCTCTTTGTTATTTTGTGAAGCTTATAAAGCCGTCTACCATTTTGCATGGCAAAATCAGATCTATAATTCAGCATGGAAACACACACTGCAGATGCTGGAATCTTGCAGATACAGATTAATTAACTATGTGGCCACAAAGCAGAGTGCTGAAGGAACTCAATAGTTAGGCATCAAATGTACAGGGAAATGGACAAACAACATTTCAGTCAGGACCCTTCTTCACACTATCTTCACACATCTAAAGAAGGGTCCCAACTTGATACATTGCTTGTCCATTTCCCTCCACAGATGCTGCTTGGCCCACTGAGTTCTCCCTGCACTCTGTTTTGTGTGCACATAATTTATTACCCTGTCATATAAATCATTAACAAATACTTTGGTTCCAAACCAGATCTCTATGATATGCTGCAGGTCATCATGAACCAATTAGCTCTCCTGTTCATTAACCCACCACTTAATACATTTACTGCCTAGGATAATAACATTCCCTCAGCTCCATGAGCCAAATCCAATGATCCAAAATATTTTTTTACTAGCTGCACAATCATTGTTGACATCTTTAACCTTGCATCTTTCCCTATCCACTTCAAGGATCATCTACACTTGCACCAGTCATCCAGACAAAGTAGACCCCTGCAATTTGCACACATGAAAAATAGGTCTGCGAACATGTATTGCAATACGTTTAGCCCTGAAACACTTTGACAATAATAACACTTACGTCAGGATGATTGTCATTAACTGCAGCTCAGCTTTCAACACCATAATAACAAAATAACCTCATCACCAAATTTTTAGACCTTGGTCTCAGGGCCTCCATATGTAACTGGCTTCTGGACTACTTGACTGGCAAACCTCAGATGGTTAGAATTGGTTGTAACGTTTCCTCCACCCTGACCCTTAACACTGGTGCCCCTCAGGCTTGTTAGCTCAGTCCTCTTCAGTACGCATGACTGTCTGGTCATGTACCAAGTCAACTTAATCATTGAGTTCACTGATGATACCACTTTTGTCAGTTACCTATACAACAACGACAAGATGATATACAGGAAAGAGGTTGAGAACTTTGGTGTCAGGACAAGCTAGCTTTAATGTCAGCAAGATAAAATAGTTAGTTGATGTTCTGAGGAAGCAAAGGGTGACCCTGTCCTCACTGATGGAGCTGCTGTAGAGTTGTTGGTCAGTCACACATCCACATTAGTAGCAAACCTAACCTGCTCCCTTCACACTAATGTAGTGATCAAGACAGCACATCAGAATATTTACTTACTGCATGGCATACCTCACTAATGAACAGTACTGCACAATCTGCATACAAAGCACAGTGGGAGATTTGGCTCAAAGACCTCAGCAACACAGCTGAGCAGTCACGTTGGTGTCAACAGAAGTCTCATGCACTGTATCTAATGAATAGGACAGAAACAACCGCAAAAACTGTTGCAGTTCATAGTAGCAGAATTTGGCCATAATGGCCCTGTCTCGCGGTGTGAGTCCACCCACAGGTGATCCCGAGTGAAAGAAAAAATCAAACTCGTGGTTTTCTACGAGATTCCAAGTTTATGTTCATGAGCTTAAACGAGTTCCCACGTGTATGTCTAAGTTTGCCGTTTACTTCTCATTTCTGCGATGTACCAAGTTCCTCTCCCGAGTTACTCTTGAGCCGACAAAGACTACCGACATGTGGAAAAATCATCACATGGTAAAAATTATGTCATGCATTTTTTTTTCACAATAAAAAGCCTCCCGTGTTTAAATTTCTTAGGGTTACGGAATCAAGAGATATGGGGAGAAAGCAGAAATGGGGTACTGATTTTGGATGATCAGCCATGATCATATAATAACCATATAACCATATAACAATTACAGCACGGAAACAGGCCATCTCGGCCCAACAAGTCCGTGCCGAACAATTATTTTCACCTAGTCCCATTTACCTGCACTCAGACCATAACCCTCCATTCCTTTCCCATTCATATACCTATCTAATTTAAATGATAAAATTGAACCTGCCTCCACCACTTCCACTGGAAGTTCATTCCACACCACTACCACGCTCTGAATAAAGAAGTTCCGTCTCATGTTACCCCTAAATTTCTGTCCCTTAATTCTGAAGCCATGTCCTTTTGTGTGAATCTTCCCTACTCTCAATGGGAAAAAACTGTCCACGTCAACTCTGTCTATCCCTCTCATCATTTTAAAGACCTCTATCAAGTCCCCCCTTAACCTTCTGCGCTCCAGAGAATAAAGACATAACTTATTCAACCTTTCTCTGTAACTTAGTTCCTGAAACCCAGGCAACATTCTAGTAAATCTCCTCTGTACTCTCTCTATTTTGTTGACATCCTTCCTATAATTGGGCGACCAAAATTGTACACCATACTCCAGAATTGGTCTCACCAATGCCTTGTACAATTTTAACATTACATACCAACTTCTATACTCAATGCTCTGATTTAAAAAGGCTAGCATACCAAAAGCTTTCTTTACCACCCTATCTACATGAGATTCCACCTTCAGGGAACTATGCACAGTTATTCCTAGATCCCTCTGTTCAACTGCATTCCTCAATTCGCTACCATTTACCATGTACATCCTATTTTGATTTTAATGGCAATGCTGGCTCGAAGGGCCGAATCGTCTACACCTGCACCTATTTGCTATGTGTTTATACCTTTTAAATGTTTTGACATGCGTTTCAGGATTCCAGCATCTGCCTTTTCCAATATCCCTTTCCCAGTATTTCACTTGGGCTTTTCCTCTCTTTCCCCAACTCCTATCTCCTTCATCTACCAGTCCATCTGAGTGTCGATATGAAGTTCTTCTTGGCTGTCTATCTGTATGTGTGGACTTTCCATTAAAAGTCATCCATGATCATTATCTCACAATCCTTCAGGTATTTTTGCCACTCATTTCTCATCGAGTCATGGGTTCATACAACACAGAAACAGGCTCCTCCGCCCACCATGTCCATTCCAACCATAGCCTTCCTGACTGTTATTCGAATTCTGGCCCATATACTTTGTAAACCTGCCTCCATCGCGTTCTCAGAATACGACTACAGTACTTACTGAGTTGAGAAAAAAATCATCAGATGCCCTCTATCCGCCTGCTGCTCACATTAAATCTATGCCCTTTGATGAGTTCAATTAATCTGATTATTGTTTGTCCTCATTCATTTCTTTATACGTTCACTTGAGCAGCGTGTGTCACTGCTCCAGGGACCCGGGTTCGATTCTAACCTCCAGTACTATTTTATGGACTTTCCCCCAAGTGCTCCCTTTCGCTCCCCGCTTGCTGCTTTGTTGTGTGAATGCTCCCCGCAACACCTGCTGTGCTGTATGAACCCATGACTCGATGAGAAATGAATGGCAAAAACACCTGAAGAACAGTCACCTTCCCCCGATGTGTCGGTGAAAACCATGCTGGGAAAAGGAGAGAAGGGAAACAAAAAGTTTTGGATGGACAGTGACCCAGAGAGCAATACAAATCAGCATAGCACAATTAAATATGGTTCCAACAGTTCCATTACCTTCAATTCCACTTTGGATACTTCCAGATGCAACAGTAGACTTTACAATAATAGAACAGAAAAACAAGGATAAACAGCATATGTATAATTCAGCCATCATACAGGAATACATTGACAGATACTACAGTTTTGTCCAAATTTATACAGATGCATCAACAGATTCAGTAGATAAAGTAGGAGTAGCATTTATTGTACCAGAATTTCACATCAAAGTAGGGAAGAGGATCAATAATGAGG
Organism: Leucoraja erinaceus; assembly: GCF_028641065.1. NCBI lineage: Eukaryota > Metazoa > Chordata > Chondrichthyes > Rajiformes > Rajidae > Leucoraja > Leucoraja erinaceus. The sequence goes on from NC_073377.1 coordinate 82,189,792, forward strand.
TCTCAGTATACACAGGAGAAATGATTGCAATATTGTTAGCAGTACAGTGGGTCGAGGATAATAGGCCTTTAAGGACAGTTATTTGTTCAGATTCAAGTTTAGCAATAAAGAGTTTACAGCACAGTCATTCAGACAATAGACCAGACATTTTGATAGAAATACAACAAACACTATTCAGAATTCAAATGATGGGGCTTACAGTCATATTTTTATGGGTACCAGCACACATTGGCATTAGAGGAAACAAAATGGCAGATAAGGTAGCAAAAGAGGTAACAAAAAGAAGTAAGATTGATTTAAGTATTAACATAGGTAAAACTGAAATCAAAGACATTATTAAGCAAAGACTGAAGGAAAGATGGCAAAAGCAATGGGAGGAAGAGCAGAAAGGACAGTGGTTCTACAGAGTCCAGAGGAAAGTGGGAGAGATGAGATGTGCAGGAAAGAACAGAGAAGAGGAGACAGTGATTTCAAGAATTAGATTTGGACACACTGGTCTGAAGAGTACACTTTTTGTTATGGGCAAGCATAATACAGGCAGATGTGAATACTGTGGGCAAGAGGAAACGATAGAGCATGTCATTGTACATTGTGAGAGGTATGAGGAGGAGAGAGAACGGATGAGTGAGCAGTTCAGAAAAGAAGGAGTACAATTTGATTTGGTAGATATTTTGCAAGGGAGTTCAAATAAGTGCTATCAAATCCTGTTGCTTTTTCTTAGGGTAACCAATTTGTTCGGAAGGATATAGGTTATTAGTGTATGTAATGGTGTTGTTTGATCCACACTCCATGCCAGTTGGTGGCGGTAATGCACCAAAAAAGTTGTTTGCCAACCGCCAAAAAACACTACATAGAAGAAGAAGAAGATGTGTCGGTGAGTGGTCGAATGGGGCACAGGTGGGAAATTGATCTGAATGCGGGCAGAAATGAGTTTGAGGTAAATGAGTGTTTGACGGCTGGCTCAGTGGGCCGAAGGGCCTGTTTCCGCCATTGGGACATTTTCAACAGGCGGGTGTGCTGCCATACGCGAAGCTTGTAAAGGTTTCTTGTCTAATGTACTTTTTTAAACTCGCTGAACCCGAATTTTGGGATTTTTCAATATATAGGCTGACGGTTAGTACATTTCTCACCTCTGTTTATTCATCGCTCGGCAGACTGTATTTCGGGGATATCACCTCACACCAGTATCATTGGCCACGTTATCATATCCTGCACTATTTTTTCCGTGACTGCGGATGGTAGCGAACGACCCCAAAGGATATTCCCCTTCTTGTTGGCAAAGTTTTGCAATTGGTTTATTTTTCACATAAAGGCGATTTATTTTTAAGTTGGTGTGGATCATTTCATTTTCAAATAATCTTATTCAAACAAGAGATGGACACAAAAAGCTGGAGTAACTCAACGGGTCAGACGGCATCTCCGGAGAAAAGGAATAGGCGACGCTTTGCGTTGAGACTATTTTTTTCAGCGATGCTGCATGACCTGCTGAGTTACTCCAGCTTTTTGCGTCTGTCTTCGGTGTAAACCACCATCTGCAGTTCCTTTCTACACTTATTCAAACAGGAATGCATTCACTCCAGGACAACTCAATAAAGCTGCATCAAGTCAACATTGTCCTGCATTGAATGTTTGGTTTGATTAAGCTGCATCACTAGAACTCATCTGTGCCCTTCCCTAGGTGTTAATAATACTAAAAGCCATGCTGTGCTAAGGCAACGGGTGTCCATTTGAACTGCATTTGTTCAAGGTCTGGCATCAATCATTGACAGGCATTACTCACTGAAAATAAATTGTTAGAACACTGTAAAATTTTCCATTAAGATCTGACTAATCTTCAACATTTCTCCTCTGACACTCAGGCCAAACCCACGAGTTTCTCACGAGTCACTACGGTAAACTCACGGGCTACTACAGTATTCCAACGAGTTTAAAAGTTTCAGACTTCTCCTTCAAGAGTAAATTTGACTCGTGGATATCTTTCAACATGTTGAACATTTTTCACGAGTTAACAAGTTTCCCGAGTGCCTGCCATTAGCGTTACGAGTCGCTAAGTTATGTCCACGAGTTCAGACGTTCCTGCTACATTAATTCTACGTGATTACCATGAGTTTGGTTTGTTTTTAACTTGGGATCATTCGTGGGTGGACTCACACCGTGAGACAGGGGTTTAGTGTGTAGGAACAACTCAAAAAGACAATCCCAAAAGATTTATCACCTCTGTGTGGAGCCACTGGAATTGGGCAAGGTCATCAATGAGTATTTCTCTGCTGTATTTTCCAAGGAGTAAGACAGTAGGATGGATGAAATTGGAGCAGTCACTAAAAGTGTCATGTGAGCAGTCAGGGTTACCATCGAGGAGGTACTGGTAATGTCATGTTTGAAGGTAGATAAATCTCCGGGGCCTGATCAGATGAATCCGAAGACATTGCGGGAAACTAGAGAGGAAATTGCGGGAGCTCTTGTTGAAATTTATGAGTCATCCTTAAATCCTTAAATACAGGATAGGTGCCAGAGGAGGGTGGCAAATGTTATGCCTCTTTTCAAGAACGACTGCAGGGAAAATGCTGGGACCTATAGGCCGGTGAGCTTAACATCGATAGTTGGTAAGTATTCTGAGAGATAGGATATATGGGAATTTAGATGGGCTTGGGCTGATTAGGGACATTCAGCATGGTTTTGTACGTGGAAGGTCATGTCTCACATATCTGATTGATTTTTTTTTTAAGACGTGCAAAAAGGTTGATGAGGGCAGAGCTGTAGATGGTGTGTACATGGACTTTAGTAAGGCATTCGACAAGGTGCCGCATGGTAGGCTGCCCTGGAAGGTTAGATCTCATGGGAACCAAGGAGAGATAGCTAAATAGATAGCAAAGTGGCTCCATGGAAGGAAGCAGAAGGTGATGGTGGAAGGTTGCTTCTCAGAATGGAGGCCTGTGACTAGTGCTGTGCCACAGTGTTCAATGCTGGGCCCGTTACTGTTTGTCATCTTAATCAATGATTTGGATGAGAACATACAGGGCAAGATTAGCAAGTTTGCTGATGATACAAAAGTTAGTGGTTTTGCAGATAGTGAAGATGATTGGGAACGATTGCAACAGGATCTGGATTGATTGGCCAGGTGGGTGGAGAAATGATTGATGGAATTTAATACAGAGAAGTATGAGCTGTTGCATTTTGGGACGTCAAACAAGGGCAGGACCTACACAGTAAATGGTAGGCCACTGGGTGGTGTTGTAGAGCAGAGGGATCTAGGAGTACAAGTGCATGGTTCCTTGAAGGTTGAGTTGCAGGTAAATAAGGTGGTTAAAAAGGCTTTTGCCACTTTGGCCTTCATCAGTCAGAGTATTGAGTATAGACGTTGAGAGGTCATGTTGCAGTTGTATAAGGCATTGGTGAGACCGCATTCAGAATATTGTGTTCAGTTCTGGGCACCAAGTTATAGGAAAGATATTGTCAAGCTTGAAAGGGTTCAGAAAAGATTTACGAGGATGTTGCCAGGACTAATGGGTGCAAGCTGTAGGGAGAGGTAGAGTAGGCTGGATCTCTATTCCATGGAGTGTAGGAAGATGAGGGGAGATCTTATAGAGGCATACAAAATCATCAGAGGAATAGATCGTGTGCATGCACAGTCTTCTACCCACAGTAGGGGAATCGAGGAGCAGAGGCCATAGGTTCAAGGTGAAGGGGAAAAGATTTAATAGGAATCCGAGGGGTAACTTTTACACACAGAGGGTGGTGGGTGTATAAGCTGCCAGAGGAGGTAGTTGAGGCTGGAACTATCCCATTGTTTGGATAGGTACATGATTAGGACAGGTTTAGAGGGATATGGACCAAGCGCAAGCAAGTGGGACTCGGGTAGTTGGGACATTGTTGGCCAGTGTGGGCGTTGGGCCGAAGGGCCTGTTTCCACACTGTATCACTCTATGACTATGACTCTATAACAAGAAACTGCAGATGCTGGTTTACAAAAAATGACACAAAGTACTGGAGAAATTCAGTGGGTTACACAGCGTCTCTGGAGAACATGAATAGGTGACATTTCAGATCAGAACATTTCTTCAGAATGTTTAAAGAAGGGTCCCAACCCAAAATGTCCCCGATCCATGTTCTCTGGAGACTCTGCCTCTGCTGAGTTACTCCATCATTTTGTGTCTCTTTTTGTCCTGTAGTGTGAATAGTTTTGCAATAGTTAAGATTCCCTTTTGCCTTCCAGAGCCTAGGTTGAAATGTGCCTGGTTCTGTTCCCCACCTCCCATGAAACCCACAACGTTCTGCTTCCCATGCTCTCTTGAAATTTACCTGGGCTCACTCGAAGATTTATTATTCAATTGTGTGTATAATTTATTTAAAAGATGGAATTAAAAATTTGTTGGAAATGAATGGGAATGGGAGGGGTGGTTCATCCCAAAAATGTACTATTCCCTCACAGTCCTAAGTATGCCCAATTCACAGAGTTTCACTGGACTATGTAAATTATTTAATTGTAATGAATTGCTGCAGCATTCTTAAAGGCAAAGATTTGTCCTCCAGTGTTCAGTTTCATTTAGAGATAGAACATGTAAATGGGCCCTTTGGCCCTCTGAGTCTGCACTGAGCAATAGTCCTTCGTACACTGGTTCTATCCTACACACAGGGACAATTTACAGAATTTTCTTCTGACTTTACAATACATTCTCATCATAACAGACCATAACGAGTGGTGTCCATTATTGCCGAAGACTGCAGATGATGATTAATAGACAAAAGAACAAAAGATGCTGGATCTCTGGAAATCATGGATAGGTGACATCGGGACCCTTCCTCAGACTGATTTAGTCGGTTAAGTTATTCCAGCACTTTGTGTTGTATCACTTTAAAACTAGGTCCCGTTACCATTGGGCCTCCCCCCCTCTCATCTGCTGTCACTTCCAAGGTGGACTATATCGACGACTCCGGTGGAGAAAGTGGAGGTGGCGGTGGGGGCGAAGAGAGAATGGGGGAGGGGAGGGGAGGGGAGGGAAAGGGGAGTAGAGGGGAGAGGAGGGGGAGGGGAGGAGAGGGAAGAGGCGGGGAGGGGAGAGGGGGGAGGGGGAGGCGAGAGGAGAGGAGGGGAGGGGAGGGGGGGGGGGAGGGGGGGGGGGGGGGGGAGAGGGGGAGGGGGGGGGGGGGAGGGGGAGGGAGGGGGGGGGAGAGGGAGGGGAGAGGGAGGGGGGGGGAGGGGGGGGGGGGAGAGGGGAGAGGGGAGGGTCTTCTCACAAGGTCCCAGCACCTGCAGTTCCTTGTGTCTAAATCTCAAAGGCCCTGTTAAACAAAAATATGAAGGGATTGATTGAATTAAGACACAGACAAGCTATTATCTAATTGAATTAAATAAATATATTTAGGGGGTTGAATGAGTAATGTCTGCTTCTAAGTTCTGTTTAGAGAACTAAAAATTATACCTGTCCAAGGTACTGATACAAACTGTAGGTTAGTGCTGATGACAAAATTCAGAAACCTCTTGGATAAGGAAAAAATGTTATAAAATGTAATAAAAAGGAACTGCCAAATCTGGTTTATACAAAAGATAGACACAGAATGCTGGGATAGCTCACTATGTCAGGCAGCATCTCTGGAGAAAATGGATAGATGACGTTTCGGGACATGACCCTTCCCAGACTGCTAAAACACTTCTGGGGAAGGATCCTGAGCCGAAACGTCACCTCCCCATTTTCTCCGGAGATGCTGCCTGACCCATTAAGTTACTCCAGCATTTTGTTTCTATTTTAGGAAAAAATAGTGATGGATTTAAAAAATATAGAAAGAAGTGAAACCCATTTATTTTCATGACCAATTATACAATCATCCCTCAATACAGTTGCTATCCTTTGGTCAACATATGATTAGAAAATAATGCAAGAATTTTATAAATGGAGCATCTTTGAAAATATTACCCATGGTACTGCTGCCGTTTTAAGATATTTGGCTGTTTGCTCAAGTCAAATAATACTTTGGCTCTCAGTGCCACTTACTTGTTATTAGTTTTTTGGAGAAGAATTTGCAGTATGAAGGCAAGTAAAAAGCAATTTTGGCAGCATATAAATTAATAAAGATTACGCAACAAAATTGAAAATATTTAACAGGCAGCACAGTGAAAATGTCAAAGATAAAATTAAAAGTAACTGTAATAATTATATAAACATTTTATACCAAATGTTACCATCCTTTTCATAGATGTGAGTTAATTACTGTAGTGACTGAAACATAATTGCATTATTGTAAGCTTATTGCTCTTATCTACTTTAAGAGTTTGTGTATTACAAGAAGATTACAAATACATATCAAACATTAATTGTTAAATGCAAATTAGTATTTTAATATGCTCTAAAATCACACTACATTGCTAATGAAGAACAGAAATAATTGAATGAGTAAATAATAAAAATTCCATTCATGGTCAGTTGTTACCTGTTTCCTGTAAACTAATGCACATTATTCCATGTTTTATGCAGGCTATTTAACTTCTCGAGCATTTGGTAGAAAATAAAACTCGCTATAGATGAATTTTACACAGTAAATATCAATCATTTCATTGTTTGAATCCTTACATTGTGTTTGTTGATAGACACAAATTGCTGGAGTAATTCAGCGGGTCAGGCAGTAACTTTGGAGAAAAAGGGCGGCGTTTCAGGTCGGGGCACTTCTTTTTCACCAGAGACGCTGCTTGATCCGCTGAGTTACTCAAGCACTTTGTGTCTATCTTCGGTATAAACCAGCAGGAGTAGGCCATTCGGCCCTGCAAGCCAGCAGCTCGAAGTGTGATCATGGCCGATCATGCACAATCAATACCCCGTTCCTGCCTTCTTCCCATATCCCCTGACTCCGATATCTTTAAGAACCCTATCTAGCTCGCTCTTGAAAGTATCCAGAGAACCGGTCTCCACCGCCCTCTGAGGCAGATAATTCCACAGACTCACAACTCTCTGCGTGAAAAAGTGTTTCCTCATCTCCGTTTAATGCCTTACCCCTTATTCTTAAACTGTGTCCCCTGGTTCTGGACTCCCCCAAAATCGAGAACATGTTTCCTGCCTCTAGCGTGTCCAAACCCTTAATAATCTTATATGTTTCAATAAGATCACTTCTCATCCTTATAAATTCCAGAGTATACAAGCCCAACCCTTCCATTCTCTCAGCATATGACAGTCCCGCCATCCCGGGAATTAACCTTGTGAACCTACGCTGTACTTCCTCAATAGCAAGAATGTCCTTCCTCAAATTAGGGGACTAAAACTGCACACAAAATTCAAGATGTGGTCTCACTAGGGCTCTGTATAACTGCAGAAGGACCTCTTTGCTCCAATACTCAACTCCTCGTGTTATGAAGGCCAACATGCCATTCGCTTTCTTCACTGCCTGCTGTATCTGCATGGTTACTTTCATTGACTGATGAACAATTATGTGTTTGTGTGTGTCTGTGTATGTGTGTGTATGTGTATATGTGTGTCTACCTGCATGTGTGTGTCTGGGTGTGGGTAGGGGAGGGGCTGTGGGTTGTGTGTGTGTATGCGTTTACATGTGTGAGAAAGTTTATGCAAACACATTCTCACACAAATGTGACATATTAACATTTATGTAGCAGCATCTGCTTTCCAGTCTTCTTGGAGCTCCTTGCCACTAAATGAAGGCCTCACTTTTTTCAAATTGCTGAGCTGGTTCATGCATAACAGCTCCGCACATTAAAATAAAATTACTGCAAAATCCAACCCGTAATATGATATTCAGGACCCGACATGGACAGCTACAACTACAACCCTCAATGTCATAGAATCTGTTATCATAGATTTAGGACTCAGGTGCTCTAACACTGTGGGAGACACCAGTGCAGGAGTCATATTTGGGTGCTCCTCTTAGTTTTAGTTTTAGAGATACAGCGTGGATACAGGCCCTTCGACCCACCAAGTCCATGCCGACCAACAATCACTCACATACTAGTTCCATCCTACATAAAAGGTCTATTTACAGAAGCTTATTAACCTACAAACCGACACAGGTGGGACGGAGGGGGCGCTCCTGTTGTTATTTCAATCTTTTTTTTATTTTTAGTTAGTCTAAAGTTTTGTGTTGGGGGAAACTTTAACTTTTCTATGTGGGGGAGGGGGGCAGGATAAGGGGAAAACCGTTTCCCAGTCTCTTCCTGGTGGGGAACGACTATTTCTCCGAGTCGCGTCCTCGCCCCCCACCTCACGGCCTACCAGCTGGATCGGAGCGGCCTTTCCTGCCGGGGACCGGGAACCGGACCAGGACTACTACCAGGACTCCAGCGCGGCGGTGCAGTGCTGGAGTCACCGCGGAGCGGGCGATGCCTACCTGGGTCGCCGTTTGGAGCTCCGGAGCGTTGGGCCACTGCTCCAACATCGTGGAGCTCTGGTGCGGAGAGCTTCCAACGCGGGCAGTGCTGAACAACATCGTGGAGTCCTGGGGCGCCTTGCAGAGGGTCCACAGCAGCAGTCTCCACCCGGCGCGGCCTGCGGACTTTGGAAGCCGCCGACTCCGATAGGAGGGGGCCGACTCTGGTGTCCACGCCGCTGAGGACGTCCCGCAGCCCCGACGTCGGACTTTTATCACCCCAGCGAGCGGTCCTGGACATCGGGCCGCCCGTAGCGGCAACTGTGGATGGCTTGGGGAGGCCCTGACCGCGAGGAACAGTGGAGGAAGAAGACTGACTTTGGTGCCTTCCCACACAGTGGGAAACTTTGATTCTGCTGTGTGGGGATGTTTTATGTTAAATTCTATAGTGTGTGTTCTTTATACCCTTTCTGGCTTAATCCCTCCCTTCACCACCTCCAGTTTAAATTCCAGTTGGAATATTTTGGAGGACCCAAGAACCAAGAACATCTTTGAAATTTGTGAGGAAACCGGAAACAACATTTCCCTCAATGTCAGCAAAAGACAAAAGAGATTGTGATCGACTTCAGGAAGTGAAGCTGGAACACATACCCTGGTGTGCATTGACGACGGAATTAGAGCAAAATGTGGCCATACTGTTGTGAGTGTAAAAGGGGTATACTGTCAGAGACTGAGAAGACATCCCTGCCGGGCAATGGGGGTTGAGAGTTAATGAGGAGGAGGTGTTGTCACTTATCCTCACTGTGATATCTTGAGCTCAAACACAGAATAACAAGTTGACTCACTGCTGACTGGAACTTGACTGCACAACTGCACTGTGGTTTATTCAATCATTTACAATCCTCCTACCAAATATGGTGCTATTACAACTCCTCCCACCTTAATGAAAAAGTTATCGACTTGTTAACATTTTTGAATATAATACAAACGGTATGAATTTATTACAATGTTGTCTGATAGTTTACTTTTATATAACAATAAAATGAGGGCATCATGCAAATATGTTGCACATACAATCAGATGTGCATTTCAGGCAATAAACTTCACAAATTTAACCTAACCACTGGGCTTCTCCTTCCTTCTGGATATCTTCCCTAACCAAAAGTTTCTGACTGTTTGGAACCACTTGGACCATGTTTGATCAAGTCAAGTCTTCCTTTTGACCTACATTCATAGATTCCAGCCCATCAGTCAATTTTGTGTGACCGTCAACCACACTTGAACCTCCATTTTCAGGCTGGTTCAAACTCTCATTATCTTGTGGACCTTCTTGTACCATTTCTGCTTCATCCGTTGGGTGACCTTACAGAGTTATTTCAAATCATGAGGGGTATGGATAACTAAATTGTCAAGTGTTCCCAAGGTAAAGGAGTCTAAACCTAGATGGCATAAATTTAAAATAGACACAAAAGCCCTGGAGTAACAACGGGACAGGCAGCATTTCTGGAGAGAAGGAATGGATGACATTTCGGGTATGAGACCCTTCATTTAATATGGTTTAAACCAGCATCTGCAGTTCCTTCCTACTCATGCCATAAATTTAAGGTGAGAGGGAAAATAAACCTGAGGGGCAGCTTTATCATGTAGAAGGTTGGGTGGGGAAGGAGGTGGGGCTTGTGAAACGAGTTGCTAGAGGAAGCAGGTTTAATTTCAACATTTCAAATACATTAGGATAAATACACGGATATTAATGGTTTAGAGGTATATGGGCCAATGTACTCAAATGGGTCTAGGTTAGATGGGCAATCAGTCAACAAGGATGAGATGAGCCGAAGGACCTATTTATATACTCCATATAAATTGCATGGAATTATGTAGCATAGATATTTCCATGCTGTATAATTCTTAGACTCCCTCTGTTTCACTCTTATCCCTCTGTTTCACTCTTATTGGCCATTATGAAAACACATTACAACAACAGCATTAATGTTCTCACGTCCCTCAGATCTGGAAACAGTGACCATCTTTTTAAACGTAATTGACTTTTACATCTTCACTATCTGCTTCCCAATTAGATAAAGTTATAACAGCTGCTGTACATCTGCAAAATTGTCTCATTCCGATTCAGTTAAGATCCATATACACATCTATATCTCCTAAGAGCTGTTGAAATGTACTGCAGGTCATACTTGATATTATTAAAGAAGGAATTCAATGACACTGGTTGTCTGGTGATCCCTCTCGGGGCTTATAGCAAACAATTACAGGATGAATTTGGCATTTCTGTGATTATTGAAGTGTGGAATTCTCTGTGGAGTGAGAAATGTATTAGAATTGGAGACTTGGATTCCTGATGGGAGTAAACGTGATAAAGAACCTGTATAACGGTGATTAAATCCTCCTCCATATTCAAACATCCACTCATATTCATCCGATTCCAATGTAAAACATGCCCTACATGTTGTCAGATCATTGCCTAACAAGGGCCTTTGGTCTATAATAACTGTAAAAAGAAACTGTGTTTAGAATTGTAAGCAGCTTCTTGTCAGCACAGTGTTTCCCTGTGACAGTGAAGATGTGACTAGCATATGCAATAGCTATTTTGTGTTTGGTCTCGAGCCAGTATTGTCCCAAAAGAACGTTGAGGCATATTGCGAGTTCAATTGGATGAAGTTTAGTTGAGCGCGAAGAAGATAATGTGATGAGACCTTCAGTAAAGAACAATCTTCTTCAACTTGCATGCTCCAGTCAAAGGACACAGATTCCATTCACATTGTTGCTATCAGATCAAACGTGTTTATGGAGATCTGGTCATGAGTGAATGACCCAAGAGTATCTCAGTTTTAGTTGCTGATCATGTAGTAGTCTGGAGCCTGACAGGCTCTTTATTCATTTGGATAAAGCGTAACCCGTGTCTGATATCACGCGGCCAAGAAAACTGACCCTGTCAGATGACAATTACCAAGCTGGATTTTTCACACCAGCTGCCCGAAAGAATAACTTCAGCTGCTCAAATGTTTCTAAAGGTTCTTTTAGAAACCAATTGTACAAGTTAGGCAAACAGTAGTCAGAAAGAAACACTAGAGTATTTCTAGCATTTTCAGTTCTATTTTAGATCTTCAACATCTGCAATTCTTTACGCTTTTCAATTAAGTCACACAAAAGGCTTTTTTTCCCTCCTACTACATTATCTTTCCTCCTCCTTCAAGTGCAAATTAGGAGAAGAGACTGGAAACCTCTGACTCAAGAATGGTTAGGTTATCTTTTAGTTTAGTTTAGTTTAGTTTAGAGATGCAGCACGGAAACAAGCCCTTTGCCCCACCGAGTCCACACCGACCAACAATCCCCACACATTAACACAATCCTACACAGGGCCGGCCTTAGGAGGTGCGGGGCCCAATTGGGAAAAATTTTCGTTGAAATATAAATAAATAATTATTAATGTGTCATGTGTCATGAGTAACATGACAATTCGGGGGAGAGATCCTTTCACAGCGTGTGGGGAGTCTAGCCAGGGATAAAGTTGCGAGGAGGGAATGAGCGTTGAGAAGGAGGGGGTCGGGTTTATGCCAGTAACACTGACTCACTGCTGCGGGCCCCACCGCATTGTGGCCGCTTCCCATCAGCTGCTAGCAATGAGGGATAGACTTGGCAATACCTCAGTACAGCAACATCGTTCTTGAGGTTGCTGTACTGAGGGATAACGAAGTCCATCCTTCTTGGCTAACAACCTAACCATCGGCCTCCAAGATTCAGGTACATTTTCCAGCAATGTTACAAAATTTTGAGATTCTAAAAATCAAGTCTGCAAATATTATCTAACTCGGAAATTGAAGATAGACAAAAGCTGGAGTAGCTCAGCAGGACAGGCAGCACAGCGACTGGAGAGAAGACCCTTCTTTAGACTGAACTGAACAATCGTCGGTGAGAGTACTTGTGATTGGCTGAAGAAGGGTCTCGACCAGAAACACAACCCTCTCCCCAGAGCCCCTGCCCGGCCCGCTGAGCCACCACAGACAGGGAGTTGAAGGTAGACACAAGGGGGTCCACCTTCAACTTCAGAGCCAAACAAAAAACACAGAGTGCTGGAGGAACTCAGCAGGCAAGGCAGCACCCGCGGAGGCAACATATCACTTGTCAGGAGCCGCCACGGGCCAGGACTCTCCCTCCTCTCCCCCCCCCCACCCCAACCCCCCCAACAGAAAGGAACCTCGGATGCATCCATCGTCGCAAAACGCCGAAGAAAAAACTGTAGATGCTGGAAAATCGAAGGTAGACAAAAATGCTGGAGAAACTCAGCGGGTGTAAGGCAGCATCTATGGAGCGAAGGAAATAGACAACGTTTTGGGTCGAAACCCTTCTTCAGACTGATGGGGGGGGTGGGGGGAGGAAGAAAGGAAGAGGTAGAGCGCACGGGAGAGATAGAGTGCACAGGAGACAGAGAGGGAGGGAGAGAGAGAGACAGAGAGACACAACATGGGTCGGTAGGTAAATTGAATGACTAACCTGCTGCAGACCAAGAAGAAGTTCTCACTCATGATCAAAGATCTTATAGCGGAGCTATAAGATCTTTGCTCATGTTGGTGAGTTTTAAGAAATTAAATGTGTCATTAATGTATCAATCTACATTCCTCAGTAAAATGTAATTATGTTTTGAAGAAGTGTTAATGACGCCGCGTGAATTGTATTCAAAGGAACGCAACGTCATTAATACTTCTTCTAAAACACAATTACACATTTACCGAGGAATGCGGATCCATGCATTGATGACGCATTGGATAACAACTTGTTAACACAAGTGCTACAGTCGTTAACACATCGTTTGTGTCTGATAGTCGTACAGCGCCTGTATTCCATGTACAAAACCATGTAAGTTTTGTAAAAAAAATCCGTACGGCGAATGTGTTTTTTTCATCTTTATTTAACAAAGCGAATTTGTATTTTCCTAAGGTGAAATATGGAAAATTAACGCGGAGCCCTCCTTGGGCGCGGGGCCCAATTTGGAAAAATCGGTCCAATCGGCCTAGGGCCGGCCCTGATCCTACACACACTAGGGACAATTTTTGCATTTATACCAAGCCAATTAATCTACAAACCTGTACGTCTTTGGAGTGTGGGAGGAAACCAAAGGTCTTGGAGAAATCCACGCAGACGGATAATGTACGAACTCCGTACAGACAGCACCCATAGTCGGGATCGAACCAGGTATTCTGGCACTGTAAATGATGTAAGGCAACAGCTCTACCTCTGTTCCACCGTGCCACCCTAATTTATGGTTCTTAAAGTTCTGAAATGCATCAGGGAAAGGAGATTGCGTTTGTAAGGGAAGTTTTTAATGTCAATGCAGTCATAAGCCAGGACATCTATATTACGAAAAGTCTGATCTGTTGTTCTGTACATTGATTTTAGAAAAAACGCTGCCACTTACGGCTGTGATTTTTGGCCATTTACTCGGAGTCCCCCACCGCTGTGCAGGATGAGGATTTTTCCCATTGATTAAAAATAAAAGTGTTATTAGTGTTTAAAAAATGTTGCGATTCTCACTCAAGGCCACGCTGCTTCCGGAGGGACTATAAAACCCGGAAGTGTTGAGTGCCTGAGTCAGTCTCTGCAAGATGGGGGAGCGAGAGGGTCAAGTCTCTCATTCTGAGCTGTGAATAACACTGAACACATGTCTACTAAACTGTGAGTTCTTTTACTGACCTGTCAGTGCCCTTAATGTGGTTTGAAAATATAGTTTGGAAATGATAAAACTGTGTTGCCTTTGGTTTGGAAATGCTAAAGCTGTGTAGCCTTTGGTTTGGAAATGCTAAAGCTGTGTTGCCTTTGGTTTGGAAATGCTAAAGCTGTGTTGTCTTTGGTTTGGAAATGCTAAAGCTGTGTTGCCTAATTAAAGTTGCCTTGCCTAATTAAAGTTGCCTTGCCTAATTAAAGTTGCCTGGCCTAATTAAAATTGCCTTGCCTAATTAAAGTTGCCTTGCCTAATTAAAGTTGCCTTGCCTAATTAAAGTTGCCTTGCCTAATTAAAGTTGCCTTGCCTTCTATATAATTAAAAGTCTAATCTTGACCACTTCCTGTTTGCACTTTATATTGATTTTAGAAAAAACGTTACCACATGAGGCTGTGATTTTTGGCCATCTTACAGAGTACCCCTCCGCTCATTAGGTGCCGAGGATTTTTCCCATCAATGAAAAATAAAAGAGTTATTAGTGTTTAAAAAATGTTGAGATTCTCTCTCCTGTCAATCACGCCATGAAGGCCACACCCCTTCTGGTGGGGGGGGGGGGGGGCGAGGGACTATAAAACCTAGAAGTGTGGGAGTGGCTCACACTCTGCAAGATGGAGGAGGGAGAGGTCACGACTCGCTGTCTTTAATGGCCTTGCACCCTGCTTGAAATGGTATGAAACTGCACCTGAATTTGGTGGCCTTGCACCCTGCTTGAAATGGAATTTCAAGGAATAGCCGTGTCAACTGCCAGCCCACCAGCCGTGAGTGAGCTGCAAGCACAACAGGCTTGAGTGACTGAGCCACCAGCCCAAGAATCCATTTGGCCCACAATGTCCATACTAGCCCTCTGGAAACCAGTCCCTTCAGCCCACAACACCAATACTAGCGCTCCAGAAAGTGCCGCCCCCTCCCCCCCCTCCCCTGGCCACCAATATTGGAAGGGGTGCAGAGTTGGAATATTGTGTTGGGGAACCAGCCCTCCCGTGTTATGCTGGGACCCAACAGGTCCCATTTAGTCTAGTTTTATTATAAATCTTCAGAGCCAAGAGCATGACATGAGACAATAAAACAAAATAACTAAAAATTGTTGGGCCAAGAGTATTTCATGTCCTCCAAACAGTGCAATGGGTTAGTAGTGATGGATGATGGGCTGGCAAATGTATCTTTCAAGAGCTACTGCAGCAAAATCCCATTCCACACGAGACCCAAAGAAGAAAATGGGTAGAGGTTTCATAAATAGTGAGAGTTGAACGAGAAACGAGGAGGGGGAAGAAAATGAATGTGGGAACTTTAAAATATCAAACACAACCTGTAGTGTGTTGGGTACTGTACAGCACTGATGCTGCTGCTGCTGCTGCTGCTGCTGCTTACAAACCTGTTATGCTGCTGCTGCTGCTGCTGCTGCTGCTGCTGCTGCTGCTGCTGCTGCAAGTAAGAATTACATTGTTCTTTTGCCTCTTGACATCAAAGCTTCAATTCTAGATGTTACAAAGTAGGCATCTGGCTAAAGCATTGTTGAGGCAGTTTGTGGAGAAAACTGAACATACACCTAGAACTTTAAAATGCATTGAGGTTAATTTTCAACTTGGCTGCCTGGTTGGTAATGCTGAAGTGAGGGTTTGGGGGGGGGAGATTTGTGAATCCCCCACAATAGAACACACACTGTTTTTGACACATTGTTTTCAGTCCAACGAATGTCAGGGGAATTCACCAGACCAAGTGATTTGCGAATGTGCTAACCAAATATTCAAGGTAAGAATTCCTATTGAAAGACAAAAAATTGGAGTAACTCAGTGGGTCAGACAGTATCTCTGGAGAAACAGAATAGGTGACGCTTCTTCATTTCATCCAGATTTTTGTGTCTACCGGTTTAAATCAACATCTGCAATTCCTTAGATAGATACAAAAAGTTGCAGTAACTCAGTGGGCCAAACACCATCTCCGTAGAGAAGGAATGGGTGATGGGTAATGGTCGAGACCCTTCCTCTACGGGAATTGAGAGATATAGACAGTGATGTGTAAAGCTAAAGAACAATAAAGGAAACGGGCCATAGTTAGCTGTTGGTAGGGTGAAAATGAGAACCATGCGACTTGGGTGGGGGAGGGATAGAGAGAGAGGGAATGCCGGGGCTACCTGAAGTGAGAGAAATCAATATTCATACCACTGGGCTGTAAGCTGCCCAAGCTAAATATGAGATGCTGTTCCTCCAATTTGCATTTAGCCTCACTCTGATAATGGACAGAAAGATCTGTGTGGGAACGGGAAGGAGAATTAAAGTTTTGCAACCGGGAGATCACGTAAATTCAGGCAGACTGAGCGAAAGTGTTCAGCGAAATAATCACCCAGTCTACGTTTGGTCTCGCGGATGTACAAGAGTCCACATCTTAAACAACGGATACCACAGATGAGACTAGAAGAGGTGCAAGTGAACATCTGCCTAACCTGAAAGGACAGGACAGATTCAAGGGAGGAAGTATAGGGACAGATGTTGCATCTTTTGCGGTTGCTGGGGAAGCTACCTGGGGATGGGGTGGTTTAGGTGGGAAGGGATGAATTAACCAGGGAGTTACAGAGGGAACAGTCTCTGCAGAAGGCGGAAAGGGATATGGGAAAAATGTGGTTGGACGTGGCAGAAATCTTGGAGGATAATGTGTTGTATGCGACGGCGGATGGGGTGAAAGGTAGGAACAATGGGGACTGTTGCAACTAGGGGGAGAGGGAGCAAGGGCAGAGCTGGGTTGTAACAAGGAGACATGAGTGAGGGTCTCATCTATGATGGGAGAGGGAAACCACCATTCCCGAAAGAATTAGGACATCTCCGGAAGGAATTGGAAGTAAGGGATAGATTCTTTGCAGGAAGCAGGGTGGGAAGAAGTGTAGTCGAGATAGTAGTGGGAGTCAGCAGGTTTTTAATAGACATCAGTTGATAGTCTATTTCCTGTGATGGAGACTACGATCAAGAAAGGGGAGGGAGGTGTCAGAGATGGTCCAATTAAATTTGAGTGCATGATGGAAATTGGCAGTGAAGTTCATGAGTTCTACATGGGTGCAAGACGTAGCACCGATGCAGTTGTCAATGTATCTTCAAGTAGAGTTCGGGGATTGGGCCAGTGTACGCCTGGTGTTACATAGAAACATAGAAAATAGGTGCAGGAGTAGGCCATTCGGCCCTTCGAGCCTGCACCGCCATTCAATATGATCATGGCTGATCATCCAACTCAGTATCCTGTTCCTGCCTTCTCTCCATACCCCCTGATCCCTTTAGCCACAAGGGCCACATCTAACTCCCTCTTAAATATAACCAATGAACTGGCCTCAACTACCTTCTGCGGGAGAGAATTCCACAGATTCACCACTCTCTGTGTGAAAAAAAATTTCCTCATCTCGGTCCTAAAAGATTTCCCCCTTATCCTTAAACTATGACCCCTTGTTCTGAACTTCCCCAACATCGGGAACAACCTTCCTGCATCTAGCCTGTCCAACCCCTTAAGAATTTTGTAAGTTTCTATAAGATCCCCCCTCAATCTTCTAAATTCTAGCGAGTACAAACCAAGTCTATCCAGTCTTTCTTCATATGAAAGTCCTGACATCCCAGGAATCAGTCTGGTGAACCTTCTCTGTACTCCCTCTATGGCAAGAATGTCTTTCCTCAGATTAGGAGACGAAAACTGTACGCAATACTCCAGGTGTGGTCTCACCAAGACCCTGTACATCTGCAGTTGAACTTCCCTGCTCCAATACTCAAATCCTTCCGACAGTGTTCCTTCCTACACTGAGAATTCCTGTTGAGACAGAACATCAGTCAAAACAAGATTTAGAACCCAAGATGATAATTCAACTTTGTTTCAAATCAGAGAACATGAGACATGAGAGCTAACTGGATACAACGTGGCCTCATGGTGGCAAACATGGAGTGATGTTGGAAGGCTGTTATTCAGACTGAATGCCTGTGACAAGTGGTGTGCCTCAGAAATTAGAGTGGCCCCATCGTTGTTTGACATTTATGCCTCATGCTGCCTCGACAAGGCCAGCAGCATAATCAAGGATGAGTTACACCCTGACCACACCCTCTTTTCCCCTCTCCCATCAGGCAAAAGGTATAGGTGTGAAAACGCGCACCTCCAGACACAGGAACAGTTTCTTGTCTGGCCTAGCTGTTATCAGGCAACTGAATCATCCTACCACAACCTCATTCTCTTAGAGCTCTCCTGAACTACTACTTACCTCATTAGTGACCTTCAGATGGTCTTTGATTGAACTTTGGTAGATAATGCGGGTGAGGCAGCATCTGTGGAGAGAAGGAATGGGTGACGTTTCGGGTTGAAACCCTTCTTCAAACTGATGTCAGGGGAGAGGGTGGGACAAAGATAGAATGTAGTTGGAGAGAGTAAGACTAGTGGGAGAACTGGGAAGGGGAAGGGATGGAGAGAGAAAGCAAGGGGCTATCTGAAGTTAGAGAAGTCAATGTTCATACCGCTGGGGTGTAAACTACCCAAGCGAAATATGAAATGCTGTTCCTCCAATTTGCGCTGGGCCTCACTCTGACAATTGAGGAGGCCCAGGACGGAAAGATCAGATTTGGAATGGGAGGGGGAGTTGAAGTGCTGAGCCACCGGGAGATCAGGTAGGTTAAATCGGATTGAGCAGAGGTGTTCAGTGAAACGATTGCCGAGCCTACGCTTGGTCTCGCAGATGTAATAAAATCAGTGAAACATTGATCGGACTTTACTTGCTTTACTTTGCATTAACCATTATTCTCTTATCAAGTATCCACAGTGCATTCAGAAAGTATTCAGACCCCTTCACTTTTTCCACATTTTGTTACGTTACAACCTTATTCTAAAATTGATTACATTCACTTTTTATATCATCAATCTACACAGAATAAATCTTAATAAAAAAGTGACAATAAGAAAGTTTTGCAAAGTAATTAAATAGCTGAAATATCACATTTACATAAGTATTCAGACCCTTTGCTATGACACTCAAAATGGAGCTTCGGTATATCCTGTTTGTATTGATTATCCTTGAGATGTTTCTACAACATGTTTGGAGTCCACCAGTGGTAAATTAAATTGATTGCACATGATTTGGAAAGGCACAAACCTGTCTATATAAGGTCCCACAGTTGACAGTGCATGTCAGAGCATAAACCAAGCCATGAAGATGAAGGAATTGTCCGTAGACCTCCGAGACAGGATTGTGTCGAAACATATATAAACAAGGGTATAAAACAATTTCTGCAGCATTGAAGAGCACAGTGGCCTCCGTCATTCTTAAATGGATGAACTTTGGAAACTACAGGACTCTTCATAGAGTTGGCCACCCAAACTGAGCAATCGGGGGAGAAGGGCCTTGGTCAGGGAGGTGACAAAGAACCCATTGTCACTCTGACAGAGCTCCAGAGTTCCTCTGTGGAGATGGGAGAAACTTCCAGAAGGACAACTATATCTGCAACACTCCACCAATCAGACCTTTATGGTAGAGTGGCCAGACAAAAGCCACTCCTCAGTAAAAAGCACATGACAGCCCGCTTGGAGTTTGCCAAAAGGCATCTAAACAAGATTCTCTGGTATGATGAAACCAAGATTCAACTCTTTGGCCTGAATGCCAAGTGTCACGTCTGGAGGAAATCAGGCACCGTTCATCACCTGGCCAATACCATACCAACGGTGAAGCATGATGGTGGCAGCATCAAGCTGTGGGGATATATTTCAGCAGCAGGAACTGGGAGACTAGTCAGGATCAAGAGAAAGATGAATGGAGCAAAGTGATCCTAAGCACACAGCCAAGACAATGCAGGAGTGGCTACGTGACAAGTCTGTTAATGTCCTTGAGTGGCCCAGCCAGAGCACAGACTTGAACCCAATCGGATATCTCTGGAGGGACCTGAAAATAGTTGTACATCGACGCTCCTCATCCAACCTGATAGAGCTTGAGAGGATCTGCAAAGAAGAATGGGAGAAATTACCCAAATACAGATGTGTCAATCTTGTAGCGTCATACCCAAGAAGACTTGGGGCTGTACTCACTGCTAAAGGTGCCTCAACAAAGTACTGAGTAAAGAGTCAGAATACTTATGTAAATGTGATATTTCTGTTATTTAGTTTTAATTACTTTGCATTTTTAACAACCTGTTTTCACTATTTTATTATCAACGGTTTGACAAGGGACACGCGCGGAGGGCTGATCTTCCTGCAGCGGGCCGCCCTTGTGGAGGGTGTATAATGTTAAAAGGCCGAAACACCCAGTGATGCAAGGGTACACTACTGATGATGTGTCCTGTGCCCAACTGTCCTGAAGGTTACCCAGGCCAAGATATACGTATCCCCCCCTGCCCCCCACCGATGTTGAGCGTCTACCACTCTCAACAATCAATGAATGTCGTGAAATGCTCCCCACCTATTGGCACAAGGGACTTCTTAACATCTTGTCCTGTGTATTTGATTCTATGGGGTATTGTGTATAGATTGGTGATTTAAAAAAAAACAACAAAAGCTTTTCATTGCACCTCTGTACATGTGACAATAAACTAAACTGAACTAAACTGAGAATGCTCAAGGCATAATTAGTATGTTTTCCAATGAGACTAAAATAGGTGGTATCGTAGAGTGAAGATAGTTGATAAGAATTACACTAAGATGTTGATCTGCTAGGCAAGTAGGTCAAGGAAAGACTAATGAAGTTTAATTCCGGTAAGTGTGAGGTATCGCAGTTTTGAAAGTTGACCTTCACAGTGAATGGTAGTGCCCAGAAGAAAGTTATAGAGAAGGAGGATCTACAAGTACATGTACATTGTTCCCTGAAAGTAGCATTGTAAGAAGTAATGGGGTACATTGCAATGCTGGACGATGTTCCTATTTTTAAAGCAGAGATTGATAGGTTCTTGATTGATAGGTTCTTGATTAATAAGGGTGTCAAAGGTTATGTGGAGAAGGCAGGAGAATGGGGTTGAGAAGGAAAAATAGATCAGCCAAGATCAAATGGCAAGCAGGCTCGAGGGGCCAAAATATCTTATGAGGTCTTTTGCTGCTGGTATTGTTCAAAGATTTCTTCATTGGCGTCAAACAATGAATTCATGCTGCATCACTAATATATTCAAAATGTGAGGATGTTTTGAATGGAGAGCATTTATATGGTTAATATATTCCATTGCATGCCAGGGTTCCTCAGTCTTCATTACTTAGACAAAGGAATTTTACTGCATGACACACTTGGGAGTTGCAAAATAAGACCAGAATCTGTGTTTTATTTTTGAGATATTACTCTATGCAGCACTGATGTTATGATGCAAGACAAAAGCAATCATTAGCAAGCTATAACATATGATCCCACAATTAAATATGCACAAACAACATAGTTTATCTTTATTATCATCGACATTGACAGGACTACATTTTAGAAATAAGGTTTATTTGCCCAATCAATCACAAGTTTTTTCATCACAAAATAAACAGGTGAGCAACTGCATATTGGCACCTTAGAGTGAAGTTGTGGTGTTAGAAAAGGGTTTATTCGGCCAATTGATCCCCTTTCTGAATTAATTTAAATGAACCGCTGCATATTAACACATTAAAACACGACGGGCGATGGGGATGGGAGAGGGGGGTAAAGTTAAAAGATGGTGAATCAAATACAATTATTAAATGGAATAGAAAATGACAGGTGAAGCTCTGGGGATGAGAAGGCCGAGAAAGCAAACCTCTGAAATTGGGAACAGCAAAATAAGAGAAATCTCTACATGGCTCCAGAGCTTTGCAGAATCAGTTTCCATAGATGCACTGGAATAAGGCTGAAAACATCTTTGTCGGCTGGCAAACCATATTACAATTCAACTATCTGTGGAACCTGCTGAACGTCCCACACAGTAGGCAGCAATCAAGTTGAATTAAAAGGGAACCAAACCTAATAAAACTAAAATGAAAAGCTAAGAAATAAAAATAAAGATGAGACATCTAACGTAATGAAAATAATTAAAAGTGTTAATGCAAATAAAAGTAATTAAAAATGTGAGGCACAAGAACGTGGTTCCAAAGTAAAACTGCTGGTGGTACTTAGCAGATGGAGCAGCATCTGCATGGGAGAAAATAATTGTCAACACTTCCAGCCGAGTCCTTGCATTGGGACTGAGAGTGAGAGGGGAGAGAGGAGACAGAAAGATGAGGGAGGGGTGAGACAGGGGCCAGTAGATGACTGGTGGACCGAAGAGGGATGTACGATGATGGGCAGAAGGTGCATAAGGAAGAGGGGGGGGAGGGGGCGAAATTTGGAGCCAAGTGGGTGATACGTGGAAGAAGAAAAAGGTGACAGATAGAACCATATGGAGGTACAGGAAGGTGAAGGTAGAGACTGATGCTGGAGGGTGATATGCAGAAAGATAAAGATTACCAGCGTTGGAATCTGATTAGTAAGGAAAGTGATAACTGGGACCACTAGTTTAGTTTAGTTTAGTTTAGTTTAGAGTTTAGAGATATAGTGCAGAAACCGGCCCATGGGCCCACCAGTGATCCCCATACATTAACACCATCCTACACCCACTAGGGACAATTTGTACATTTACCAAGCCAATTAACCTACAAACTTGTACGTCTTTGGAGTGTGGGAGGAAACTGAAGATCTCGGAGAAAACCCACGCAGATCATGGGGAGAACGTACAAACTCCGTACAGACAGCGCCCGAAGTCAGGATCGAACCATTCGCTGCAAGGCAGCAACTCTACCGCTGCGCCACCATGACCTCCCTAACTAAGGGAGGTATTAAGGGATGAATGGGTGGATTGAATGTCGAAGCAATGGCCAAGAAAGCACACCAACACCACTACTTCCTTATAGTCTTAGAAATGTCAGCATGTCCCCAACAACTCTCAGCAACTTCTACAGATTTGCTGTAGAGAGCATGTTATTGGGATGCATCACAGCATGGTTTGGAAACAGCTTCCTCCAAGACTGCAATAAATTGCAGAGAAATGTAGATGCAGCCCAAACCATCATGCAAACCATCCTACCTTCCATTGATTCCATCTAGCATTCATTCTGCCTCGGCAAGACCACCAGCATAATCAAGAATGAGTCTCACCCTGGACGGTCCTTCCCCTCCCCTCCTCGCCTATCAGGCAAGAGGAACAGAAGTGTAAAACTGCATACCCTAAGATTCAGGGACAGTTTCTTCTCAGCTGTTATCAGGCAACTGAACCATCATATCACCAACTAGAGAGCAGTGCTGACCTACCCAGTACCTCATTGCAGACCCTCAGACCCATCTTTAATTGGATATCACTGGACATTATCTTGGACTAAACATTATTTAATTTACCCTGTGAGCAGCTTGATTGCTATCATGTACAGTCTTCCTGCTGACTGGATAACACGCAAAAAAAAAGGCTTTTCACTGTACCTCGGTATATACAATATGACAATAAACAACAAAACCAAACTAGAACATGCATACTCCACACGGACAGCACCCAAGGTCAGGGTCAACCCCGTGTCTTTGTCAGTGAGGCAACAGCTCTATCAGAAGAATGGTAACAGAGAATGTCTACCTTATTTACATCACAGTTTTTCGTGTTGGGATATTTCTCACGTCTGCTTTAACAACCATCTTTGTACTTATTCTAAGCTGGTTTCCAATTTAGGCATTCACTTTTTACTCATTTTTTTCCTTCAGTACATTTGAATGATATCTTGCAATAAATCACAGAAACTGTTTCTGAATTAATTATTATATCACAGTTGTACCTCTGAATGGAAATGTAATCTGATTAAATCAGCCTCCTTCAAAGGTTTTTTTGAAGAACGAAAAGAGGACCCATTCCTTCTCTCCAGAGATGCTGCTTGGCCCACAGAGTTACTCCAGCACTTTGTGTCTTCCTTCGATTTAAACCAGAATCTGCAGTTCTTTTCAACACAAAAAGATAAACACATTTCTTGGCAACTGTTATTTAGTAAATTATGCGCAAGTACTGTATGTTCTTTGTTTCTCTCTATTCTCCCGATGACAACTAAAAGGCAGCATTAGCAGTTCTAATGTGAATTAAGGAACACTAAATGTGAAACAAATACTTAAATAGAAATTCAATTTACATGTAACATCTTAAACAGCCTGCATATGAAAGCGGAATGATAGATATAATATTTCAATGTGTTAAGGCAGTAAAATATTCAAATATAATCTCTGCAAGAGATTAATTTCTTCACAACACTGCTAATTGTGTCTAATGGCCAATTAACAGGTGGTGCAGAAACAAAAGCAAACAGTTTTCTAGCTAAGAGGTTGATGGAAAGACCAGGGCTCTTAAATATTCTTGGCATGGAGCTCTTGTAGACTAAAGTGCACTGCTGGCTTTGCAAACACCGTCCCCTCTATGTCAGTGTCACCATGGCGATGGGAATCCACAAAGGGAAATGCAAATTTTTGATATGGCCGTGCTAGCAAAGTTTCATTAGTAAACTGAACAGATAGCTCTTTAGACACAGCATTCATCGAATCATAATATATAAAGTAAATCAACACAGAATAAAGCTATTTGGTATCCTCTACTCTATTAATTATATTTCCTGTCATTTACCATTAAAAAAAAATATCCCTATAATTATGATTCTCATAAATAATCTTGCTCCAAATCTATGTATGTGAAAACAAAATTGGAATTTTTCTTTAGTTTGGTTTAGTTTATTATTGTCACGGTTACCGAGGTACAGTGAAAAGCTTTTTTTTGCTTGCTATCCAGTTAAAGAAAACTACATGAATACAATCATGTTTTCCACAGTGCACAGATAAAAGGTTCAATATTTAGTACAAAGATATAACATTGAAGTCCAATTAAAGTTAGTTCAAAGGTCTCCAATGAGGTAGAAGGAGGTTAGGATCGCACTCTAGCTGATGAGAAGACCATTTGTGCATCTGATACTAATAAAAAGCTGGAAAGAAACCGTCCCTGAATCTGAAATATACATTTTCAAACTTCTGTACCTTTTGCCTGATGGAAGAGGGGAGAAGAGGCAGTGACCAAGGCGAGGATGGCCATTGATCTGTTTTTAGCTTCATTGTTACTAATTCCTTGATAAATGAAAACTTTCTTTTAAAAGCCTAACACAACCATGATACCCTTAATTTCAGTTCAATTAGCAAACAAAGGAATCTTCTATTTAAATTGTTATCTTTTACCTAAATTTCACATGCAGCTTTTATTTTTATTTCATGTTCTGCACAATGTTAGGCTAAAAATGTGCGTGTTACCTCCTGGCTTGAGGTCTGTGTGAACTCTTCAAAATGATTCAGCCTGCCGGCACTGTTGCTCATTTGTGACATCCAGGACAGCGCATACCCAACAACAAGCAGTATTGGAAAGGTGGAATGCCCCACTGTCGAAGGGATCTATAGGAGGCACTGCCTCAATGACCCACATCACACTTTCATTTCACTTCTGCCTTTGGGAAGTAGGTACAGGAGTCTGAAAACCGTGACCTCCAGGTTCAAAAATAGCTTTTTCCCAACAATCATCAGACTCTTGAGCATTACAGACACTCACTAAACTATGAACTACGAATTGTCTTAGTTGCACCGAGGGCAACAAAGTCAACCTGAAAAAATCACTCCCAAACTACCACCAACATGTCGTCTACACCACCAGAGGATCAAACACCCTTGACCACTGCTATACGACCATCAAAGACGCCTATCGCCCCATCCCTCACCCTGACTTCGGGAAATCCGACCATTCTGCTGCTTCTTCCTGCATACAGGCAGCAACTGAAGAGCGAAGATTTTTTCTGGACCCAGCACACTGATGCAATTATAAATAAAGCACATCAACACCTCTCCTTCCTGAGAAGATTACAGAGATTCGGTATGTCAAAGAGGATTATCTTGAACTTCTAGAGGTGTACAGTTGAGAGCATTCTGACTGGTTGCGTGTAGGCCTGGTTTGGCAACTTGTATGCTCAGGAGCGGAAAAGACTGCAAGAAGTTGTGGACACTCCCCAGTCCATCACCGGCTCTGACCTCCCCACCATCAAAGGGATTTATTGTAGTCACTGCCTTAAAAAGGCAGCCAACATCATCAATGACCCACACAATCCTGGCCACACACTCATTTCACCACTGCCAATGGGAAGAATGTACAGGAGCATGAAACCTGTAACATCCAGGTTCAGGAACAGCTTCTTCCCTACTGCCATCAGGTTATTAAACATTACAACCTCAAATAAGCTTTGAACTACAATAGATTATTACTATTATTATTATTATTATTATTATTATTATTATTATTATTATTATTATTATTATTATTACTACACTACTATTGTGTGTTTTTTGAGTATTTGTGTATGTGTATGTATCCACAGTCTGTTATTTCTATCTTTTTTTAAATATTTAGTTAGTCTAAAGTTTTGTGTTGGGGGAAACGTTTACTTTTCTATGTGGGGGAGGGGGGCAGGGTAAGGGGGAAACCGTTTCCCAGTCTCTTCCTGGCGGGGGTGCAACTATTTCACCGAGTCGCGTCCTCGCCCCCCACCTCGTGGCCTACCAGCTGGATCGGACTGGCCTTTCCTGCTGGGGACCTGGAACCGGACCAGGGCTGCTACAGCGGCGGCGCAACGCTGGAGTCACCGCGGAGCGGGCGATGCCTACCTGGGTCGCCGTTTGGAGCTCCGAAGCATTGAGCCGTTGCTCCAACATCGTGGAGCTCTGGTGCAGAGAGCTTGCAACGCGGGCGGCGCTGGCCGTCATCGTGGAGTCCTGGGCGCCTTGCAGAGGGTTTCCAGCAGCAGTATCCACCCGGCGCGGCCTGCGGACTTTGGAAGCCGCCAACTCCGGTAGGAGGGGGCCGACTCTGGTGTCCACGCCACTGAGGACGTCCCGCAGCCCCGACGTCGGACTTACAACACCCCAGCGAGCGGTCCTGGACATCGAGCAACTGCGGAGGGCTTGGGGAGGCCCTGACCATGGGGGACAATGGAGGAAGAGACTGACTTTGGTGCCTTCCCACACAGTGGGAAACTTTGATTCTGCTGTGTGGGGATGTTTTATGTCAAACCCTATAGTGTGTTGTGTCCCTTTTTTTTATTGTATGGCTGTATGGAAATTTCATTTCACTGTGCCATCTGGCACATGTAATGAATAAATCTATCTTGTATCTTGTATGTATATATATATATAACTAAAACTCATCTTTACCACTTCCTGTCTGCGCTGTATATTGATTTTAGAAAAAACGCTACCATATATCACTAAGATTTTTGACCATCTTACTCACAGTCCTCCTCCGCTGGGGCAGCCCTGAGTATTCTTCTGATCCATGAAAAATAAAAAAGTTATGAGTTTTAACAAAATCTTGAGATCAGCTGATTGGTCCTCTCGCCTGTCAAACACCACAATGAAGTTAACGCCCCTTCCGGGGGGCAGGGCAATAATACCCCGGATCCCTGGATGTGAGTCAGTCACTCTGGAAGATCGCGAGGGAGAGTCCACGACTGTGATTTTAAGCTGTGAATCAACTGAACCGCGAGTCTGCAATGTACTTGCAATAAATGATATGTTAGGCCTTAATGACAATGCAGTGAGTTGTTTGCAATTTGGCAGCATGCACTCTGCTAGAAATGCCATGAAATTGAATTTGGTGGCCTGCACTATGCTTGAAATGCTATGAAATTGAGTTTGGTGGTCTGCACTTTGCATGAAATGCTACGAAATTGAGTTTGGTGGCATGCACTGTCTGAAATGCTATGAAATTGAGTTTGGTTGCCTGCACGCTGCCTGAAATGCTATGAAATTGAGCTTGGTGGCCTGCACAGCCTGAAATGCTATGAAATGGAGTTTGGTGGCCTGCACTCTACCTAAAATGCTATGAAATGGAGTTTGGTGGCCTGCACTGCCTGAAATGCTACGGAATTGAGTTTGGTGGCCAGCACTGCCTGAAATGCTATGAAATTGAGTTTGGTGGCCTGCACTATGCCTGAAATGCTATGAAATTGTTCATCCCAGTTTGGCAAAAGAATAAATCAGGGAAGGTAGTGCATCCGTGGATAACAAGGGAAATCAGGTATAGTATCAAATCAAAAGATGGAGCATACCAATTAGCCAGAAAAAGCAGCCTACCAGAGGACTGGGAGAAATTCAGAGTCCAGCAGAGGAGGACAAAGGGCTTAATTAGGAAAGGGAAAATAGATTATGAAAGAAAACTGGTAGGGAACATAAAAACTGACTGCAAAAGTTTTTATAGATATGTGAAGAGAAAAAGATTAGTTAAAACAAATGTAGGTCCCTTGCAGTCAGAAACAGGTGAATTGATCATGGGGAACAAAGACATGGCAGACCAATTGAATAACTACTTTGGTTCTGTCTTCACTAAGGAAGACATAAATAATCTGTCGGAAATAGCAGGGGACCGGGGGTCAAAGGAGATGGAGGAACTAAGTGAAATCCAGGTTAGCCAGGAAGTGGTGTTAGGTAAATTGAATGGATTAAAGGCCAATAAATCTCCAGGGTCAGATAGGCTGCATCCCAGAGTACTTAAGGAAGTAGCCGCAGAAATAGTGGATGCATTAGTGATAATTTATCAAAACTCTTTAGATTCTGGAGTAGTTCCTGAGGATTGGAGGGTAGCTAATGTAACCCCACTTTTTGAAAAGGGAGGGGGAGAGAAAACGGGGAATTACAGCCCAGTTAGTCTAACATCGGTAGTGGGGAAACTGCTAGAGTCAGTTATAAAAGATGGGATAGCAGCACATTTGGAAAGTGGTGAAATCATAGGGCAAAGTCAGCATGGGTTTATGAAAGGTAAATCATGTCTGACGAATCATATAGAATTTTTCGAGGATGTAACTAGTAGAGAAGATAAGGGAGAACCAGTGGATGTGGTATATCTGGACTTTCAGAAGGCTTTCGACAAGGTCCCACATAAGAGATTAGTATCCAAACTTAAAGCACACGGTATTGGGGGTTCAGTATTGATGTGGAGAGAGAACCGGCTGGCAGACAGGAAGCAATGAGTAGGAGTAAACGGGTCCTTTTCACAATGGCAGGCAGTGACTAGTGGGGTACCGCAAGTGCTGGGACCCCAGCTATTTACAATATATATTAATGATTTGGACGAGGGAATTGAATGCAACATCTCCAAGTTTGCGGATGACACGAAGCTGGGGGGCAGCGTTAGCTGTGAGGAGGATGCTAGGAGGCTGCAAGGTGACTTGGATGACAACGAGACCTGGGTGTCATGGGACACCAGTCATTGAAAGTAGGCATGCAGGCAGCAGGCATGCAGCAGGCAGTGAAGAAAGCAAATGGCATGTTAGCATTCATAGCAAAAGGATTTGAGTATAGGAGCAGAGAGGTTCTACTGCAGTTGTACAGGGTCTTGGTGAGACCACACCTGGAGTATTACGTACAGTTTTGGTCTCCTAATCTGAGGAAAATACATACTTGCCATAGAGGGAGTACAGAGAAGGTTCACCAGACTGATTCCTGGGATGTCAGGACTTTCATATGAAGAAAGACTGGATAGACTCAGCTTGCATTTGCTAGAGTTTAGAAGACTGACAAAATTCTTAAGGGGTTGGACAGCCTAGATGCAGGAAGATTGTTCCCGATGTTGGGGAAGTTCAGAACAAGTGGGTCACAGTTTAAGGATAAGGGGGAAATTTTTTAGGACCGAGATGCAAAAAACATTTTTCACACAGAGAGTGGTGAATCTCTGGAATTCTCTGCCACAGAAGGTAGTTGAGGCCAGTTCATTGGCTATATTTAAGAGGGAGTTAGATGTGGCTAAAGGGATCAGGGGGTATGGAGAGAAGGCAGGGATGGGATACTAAGTTGGATGACCAGCCATGATCATATTGAATGGCGGTGCAGGCTTGAAGGGCCGAATGGCCTACTCCTGCACCTAATTTCTATGTTTCTATGAAATTGAGCTTGGTGGCCTGCACTCTGCCTGAAATGCAACGGGATTCAGTTTGGTGGCCTGAACTCTGCTTGAAATGCTGCGGAATTGAGTTTGGTGGCCTGCACTATGCCTGAAATGCTACGGAATTGAGTTTGGTGGCCTTCACTCTGCCTGAAATGCTACGAAATTGAGATTGGTGGCCTGCACTCTGCCTGAAATGCTATGAAATTTAATTTTTATCCCTTGTCAATTCTTCCCTTCCCTCCCGTACCACCCCCTCCCCGGGTACTTTCCGTTGCAACCGCAAGAAATGCAACACCTGTCCCTTCACCTTCCCCCTCGACTCCATTCAAGGACCCAAGCAATCGTTCCAGGTGCGACAAAGGTTCACCTGCATCTCCTCCAACCTCATCTACTGCATCCGCTGCTCTAGATGTCAACTGATACATCGGGGAGACTAAGCGTAGGTTGGGCGATCGTTTCGCCGAACACCTCCGCTCAGTCCGCAATAACCAACCTGACCTCCCGGTGGCTCAGCACTTCAACTCCCCCTCCCATTCCCAATCCGACCTCTCTGTCCTGGGTCTCCTCCATTGCCAGAGTGAGCAACAGCGGAAATTGGAGGAACAGCACCTCATATTCCGCCTGGGGACCTTGCGGCCGGATGGCATTAACATTGAATTCTCCCAATTTTGCTAGCCCTTGCTGTCTCCTCCCCTTCCTTAACCCTCTAGCTGTCTCCTCCCACCCTCCTAACCGCCCGCCCTCAGGCTCCTCCTCCTCCCCTTTTCCTTCCTTCTCCCCCCCCCCCCCCCATCAGTCTGAAGAAGGGTTTCGGCCCGAAACGTCGCCTATTTCCTTCGCTCCATAGATGCTGCTGCACCCGCTGAGTTTCTCCAGCAATTTTGTGTACCTTCTGAAATTTAATTTGGTGTCCTGCACTCTGCTTGAAATTGAATTTAAAGGATTAGCCATGACTGAACTGCCAGCCCACCAGCCCTGAGTGACTGAGCTGCCAGCCCACCAGGCCTGAGTGACTGAGCGGCCAGACCAAGAATCCATTCGGCCCACAATGTCCATACTAGCCCTCTGGAAACCAAACTAACAAATTCTGTTTGAAAATATTCAAAACCTTTGCTTCAACTGCCATAGTCACTGATATAGCCATACAGTGTGGAAACAGGCCCTTCGGCCAACTTGTCCATGCCAACCAAGATGCACAGTCCGCATTAGTCCCACGTGCCTGCATTTGGCACATATCCCTCTAGATATTTCCTATCCATTTACCTGTCCAAATGTCTGGTCTAGTACCTGCCTCAACTACCTCCTCTAGTACCTCCTCACAGAACAATTAAATTCTTACTGGCAGCAGCACAAATGAATATGGAAACAATTCAGTTTCACTTTGTCATTCCATAAACCCACCACCCTCTGTCCTTTGAGGAGGAACATTCGGAAGACTCGCAAAGGGGCTGTCCCACTGTACGAGCTAATTCAAGAGCTCTCCCGAAAAATCAAAACTCATGGTAAGCACATAGAATGTGCGTAGCGGATACGTCAGAGCTCGGGACATCTCTTAGCGGCTCGTAATGTTAACGGCAGGCACTCGGGAAACGCGGTAAACTCGTGAAGACTCGTGAAGATTTTTCAACATGTTGAAAAATGTTCAATGTTGAAAAATGTCCACGAGAGCCCCGAGTACCTACGAGAGGCTATTACCGTAATTCTCCGAGTTCGAATCAGGGGAAACTCGTGAGAACTCTTGAATTTGCTCACAGAGTGGGACAGCCCCATAACCCTCTGAAAGAAAATATTTCATCTCATATCTATCCTAAATGGGTAGCCCCTAATTTTTAAACACCGATCTCCTATGCTCTTTATTTAACAGCCTCCTCAACTTATCCTGCCACTTTCAAAGATTTGTGTACGAGCTTTAAGATTTTCAGGTATTCTTCAGCCACTTTAAAAAGTATTATCCTACATCACCTCTCCTCACTTTAACTATCAACATGTGTCATTTTGTGTTAAATTTCATGTTGCCCTCCAAATGATTTCTCCTTTGTTTCCTTTGAAGTTTAATACTATCATTATTTGCTTTATGCCTCCATTTTATGTTGTTAGCAAACCATGTACATAATGGTTGTTATGTACATTGACAGGAGCATTAGTAGTTACCCCCTTCCAATCTGAAATACAATGACTCGCCACTTTTCCCTGCTCTCTGACCATCAAACAATTCTGTACTTACATTGTTTCTGACTGATGCTTCGTTTGGCACCTGTCAAATATCCATTGGAGTTGCATATTTACAACAACAACTGCACAACCCCCATTTATTTTCGAAGATACTCAAATGCTGGAGTAACTCAGCGGGACAGGTAACATCTCTGGAGCGCAAAAAATGGGTGACGTTTCAGTTTGAGACCCTTCTTCCCATTCCTTCTCTCCAGAGATGCTGCCTGTTTCGCTGAGTTACTCCAGCATGTTGGGTCTATCTTCGGTTTAAACCACCATTTGCAGTTCCTTCCTGCCCCATTTATTTTCCATTACTTCATTCGGCTGGCACAGCCGTACAGCGGTAGAGTTGCTACCTCACAGTGTCAGGGTCCCGAGTGCGATCCTGACTATGGGTGCTGTCTGCACGGAGTTTGTATGTTCTCCATGTGACCGAGTGGGTTTTCTCCGGGTGCTCCGGTTTCTTCCCACACTCCAAAGACGTACAGGTTTGAAGGTTAATTGGCTTTGGTAAAATTGTAAATTGTCCATAGAAATTGTCCATAGTGTGTAGAATAATACTAGTGTACGTGGTGAACGCTAGTCGGCGCGGACTCGGTGAGCTGAGAGGCCTGTTTCCGCGCTGTATCTCTAAAGTCCAAAGTTAAATCAAACAGCTTGCACTATGTATTCAGATGTTTCTGGTTCAGAAATAACGACAACATTCAAAAGAAGCCATGGACCTATGGTAAGGGGAGGTTTACAAATCAAACCTCTTTGGTTATTGCCAATGATCCCATTTACGTTTCTGGGAGTGTCACACAGTTACACACCAATCTGACGTAGGGCAGACACAGATTCTCATCAAGGTGCAAGAATAGTAATCCATTTTATCCATTAAGTAAAGTGCAGCCTTCTTGTCAAATTTGACAAAATAGCATCGCTATGTCTAATCCTTCAAAGTAGCAGATGTTTGGATGTTCGGAAACATTGCTGCTGCCTTAGAAGACAGCAGGTGATTTGATATTAGGATTGGAGAACAGAACTGATGAAAGCTTTGGCCCTCTTATTGACTTCGCTCATTATTGGTTTCATGGATGCCAAGTCCAATATCTTTTGGTTGACTTTCTTACTTCATTTCAATTCTGATGCAAGTAACAGATAAGTGAAAGCGAGTTAAAACGCTTGGGGGGGGGGGGGGGGGGAGGGATAATGTGTGGGGGGGGGGGGGGGGGTTATCAAAACCTGAAAATCATTTTTGTATTCTAAAATAATAGATAACCAACTGAAGTCTAAAGTCTGTTTTGACATTGTTTTGCTTCTTTGCTGTGGATAATATATAGTCATATGCATTTACATGTCATCTTAATAGTATTTTCTTGGCTGCTTCAACATCTTTCTTGCTTTTGTTTTGCCCATATTATGAGCAATTACATTTATCCATTGACAAGTAAGCATTCATGGCACTAGTTCAATTTTTCGATCTTTGACGGCATGGTGGCACAGCAGTAAAGTTGCTGCCTTACAGTGCCAAAGACCCAAGTTCGATCCTGACTACAGGTGCTGTCTGTACGGAGTTTGTCCGTTCTCAAAGTGACCTGTGGGTTTTCTGTGGTAGCTCCAGGTTTCTTCCGACACTCCAAAGAAATACAGGTTTGTAGACTAATTGCGGTTCAGTAAAATTGTAAATTGTTCCTAATGTGTAGGACAGTGCTAGTGTACGGGGAGATTGCTGGTCAGTGCCGACTTGGTGGGCCAAAGGGCCTGTTCCACGCTGTATTTCTAGTCTAAAGTCTTCTCACGTAATGATCTGAGATTTACAGATCACTGTGCACCCTGGAAGTGAATGACTAGATTTACCTCAACCAGGGATAATATTAGCATTAACCTCAAATTAGGAAGCAGATTGCTGACTACTGCTGAGATAGTACATTATCCATTGCTTTTATCCATAGTTTGCAATGTTTCCAGAATTCATACAATATTTGTAAGGTGGTGCAAATAAATAATAGTAGGATTCGGAGATAATAGTGTGGTGGGCCTCCACCTGCAAAAGTATTTTAATTACTCTTTTTAATCACCCTAAACTATTGAGAGGTATGTGTGCCTTATATGCTGGCAGATGTATCTTGACGGTGGTTTTTGCAGGGACAAATTTAGAAAAATAATTCCCATCATCAAGATATTTATTTAGAGATGCAAGGAACTGCAGAGGCTGGAATCTTGAGCAAATCACTAAGTGCTGGAGTAACTCAACAGGTCAGGCAGCATCTGTGGAGGGAATGGACAAGCAACATTTTTGTTTCCACCTACTTTGAAGCTTTCTTTCCCCCCTCTACAATAAGTCTGAAGTAGGGTCCCATCCAGAAATGTAGTCTGTCCATTCTCCCCACAGATGCTGCCTGACCTGCTGAGTTAATCCAGTACTTTGTGTTTTGTCAAGGTATTATTTTATCATGACACCACAGAGCAGTCAACATTAAACTAACCAGGTTAATTTCACTCTTAAACAATGGGGGAGGTGCCATATCACACACTGCAAAACTGTATCCATTTTCAAAGTCTTCCCGAAATGCTTTTGCATCTAAGTTGTAGTTGGTGATGTAGCTGGTGTATCAGTCGAAGTTGGTTGTTCGGTGGTTGTTGAGGACATGCAGAACTTTCTGAGCCCTAGTGGCATTGGTTTGCTTTCTTGGCCATAGCTTCGATGTAGCTGGTCCAGGACAAATTGCTGATGACATTTCTTCTTCAGAGGTTGTAAGAAATAAAGACAGAGAGCAATTAACTCAAAGAACTCTACCAAGACAGCATAAAATAAGTTAGAATGCTTACAGCCACCTTGAAGCATCCGATCAAACTTGTGTATCTCTGTCCTCAACATAAAGGAGTGATAGGCAGAGTAAGAGAAACATCTAAACAAAACAATTATAGAAAACTCCATCTAAAGCAAAAACCAGAACATGAGAGGAACAAACATCTTGTGTAAAACTACTTTAATTTTATAGCTCCTTGATAAAATAGTGTTATACCTTTTCCCATCAACTGCTTTTTTATTATTACCATCAGATGGTAGATGAATTCACTATAGCTTTCTTTGGCAAACATATTACATTCTGATGAAGCACTAGGTGAAACTTTATCGTATTGATTTTGCTGGAAAAAGGTGAAAATAGTGGAGTTACAAGGTTTGTGGTGTAGTGATTTCAACGTGAATCAATATAATTTTTTATTATTATGTTATAGCTGATCATATTATTACATTGTAAAAAGGAAATGATAATATTATTTCTGGAATATGCTTTTGTAAACATAACATGAAATGACTATAAAATAATAATGAAATTGTTTCTTTATTGATAATAAAATACCATTCATAGATTTTGAATTTTCACCACTGTAACATCATTTGCAGTAGTGCTAGATCCACTTTACAGTGAGAGAAATGAATATTTGTATGCTTTGCATCAAAAGATGTGCTGGTATTCCAAGTGCATTGGTCAAAATTAAGAAGGAAGCATTGGGCAGCTGAGATCAAGTGTATCCCCGGAGGAGTTTCGAGAACTAAGGAGTAAGTTAAAAAAGGAAATCAGAAGGACAAAAGGGGAACAATGGATAGCTCTAGCAGATAGCATTAAGGATAGTCCCAAGAGATTTTATAAGCACATAAAGGGAAAAAGGGTAACCAGAGAGACAGTGATACCCCTCAGGAATCAAAGCAGTCAACTCTGTGTGGAGCCACAGGAGATGGGCAAGGTTCACAATGAGTGTTTCTTCTCTATGAGGAAAAAAAAACAGGAGGATGGAGGAACGTGGGGCAATCAATGGTAATGTCTTGAGAGCAGTCAGTGTTATGGTCAAAGAAGCGCAGAAGGTACTATCGTGTATGAGGGTAGACAAATCTCCAGGGCCTGATAAGATATATCTGAGGACATTGTGGGAAACTAGAGAGGAAATTGCACGAGCCCTGGTTGAAATTCATCAGTCGTCATGTACAATCCAAATTTAGCATTTTACCCAATCTCTAAATGGAAAAAAAAAACATCAACTCCAGCGAAAGGTTACTGAAGCTTAGCATGGAAAAGGCTGGAAAAAAAGATGAAATGATGATAGTGCGTGGACACTGTTAGGAAAATAATTTCACCTGATACCATATCTTCAATTGGTTATTGAAACATTCAGCACAGAAACAGGTCCATTAACCTATCATGCCCATGCTGATCATTAACTACCCATCAGAGCTAATCCTGTTTAACAACACTTGGTCCATCATCTTCCAGGCCTCAACAATTCTAGGCCTCCACTGAACTTTCCAATTTTTGAGAATTTACCTGCCTCCACCACCTTCCCAGGCAGTGTGTTCCTGGTTGTAAACATTTTTCCTCATAGCTCCTTGAACCTCTAACTTTGCAATTTAAATATATCCACTATGGTTTTAGACATCTCCCTGAAGGGAACAGGTTACTCACTATCCATCCTTTCTCAGCCACTCATAATTTTACACATTTTTATCAATCACATTCCGGTCAGCCACCTCCTCTCCAAAGTAAACATACCGGCCTACCAATCACTCCTCATAACTGAGATGTTCTGACCCAAGCAACATGCTGGCCGGTTTGTTCTGCACCCTCTCCAGTGCATTCACATCCTTTCTATAGTGTGTGGAGAGCAGAATTGTACACAGTTCTCCAACTTATTAAGTTGTGCAATGACTCCCATGCTCGTATATTCTATGCCACAGCTAATAAAACTCATATCCTGTGTACCTTATTCATTAGTTTATCTCCCTGTGCTGTCACCTGTAGGGTTTTATGGACTTGGACACCCACTATTCCCTAGACTCCATTATTCATAGTATATTGTCCTACTCTCATTAATCCTTCCAAAATGCACACCTCACACTTCAAAGGATAAAATTCCAACTGCCAATGCTCTGCCCAATATACCAGCTGAATCAGACTATCTTCATCACTGCG
Source organism: Leucoraja erinaceus (assembly GCF_028641065.1). Taxonomy (NCBI): domain Eukaryota; kingdom Metazoa; phylum Chordata; class Chondrichthyes; order Rajiformes; family Rajidae; genus Leucoraja; species Leucoraja erinaceus. Next base: position 82,226,895 of record NC_073377.1, read on the forward strand.
TCAACACCATCACTATTTTGTGTTACAAGTCCACTTCCGAATTTCAGGCACTGTTGGTTCCAGAGCCTTGCCGTATTACCTGTTTTGCTAGACCAGCAAAGGTCAAGAACCCGCCGATCAGCCACAGAAGTCTGCTATGGGAATGGATTTGCTGGCTCTGGCTGGGCCACAGTTACAGAGCCCGGATGCAGGGGGTAAGTTTGGCCTGCCGATCAGCGAGGAAGTCCCAATGATGCCGAGATTGGTGCCTCTCCCGGCCTAGGTGCCAGTTTTTTAGGAGGACTTCCAGGCGGGGATTTAAAGTGCTCCCTCAAATTTTGTCTGGATTAAAAGAGTGCAAGACCACCAGTTGCCAGGAAAATCTGGTGGACCTGTATCTGTAAACTTACTAGTCAAGTCAAGTCAAGTCAAGTCAAGTCAAGTCAAGTTTATTCGTCACACACACATACGAGATGTGCAGTGAAATGAAAAGTGGCAATGCTCACGGACTTTGTGCAAAAATAAAAACAAACAACCAAACAAACTACAAACAGTTTGTAATCCTGCCTTCTACATTCATACCCATGTTACTAATATAAATTGCACACAACAGTGATTCCTGCACTAATACCCATGGTACAACACTTGTCAAAGTCATCCAATTACAAAAATAAGCCCCTCTCCACCGTAACCCTCCGTAACCAAGCCACCTTTGGAATCAATTTGCCTTGGTTCCTAAGGGCTCCAGCCTACTATGTGAAACTATGTTTATTTGTTTTCCAAATGGTGGAAGGTTTATTTTGCGTAAATATGTAACTCCTCAGTTCCTACTCTGGAGACTTTTCATTGAAGTTTGCAACACATCTCTAGTCATGCTGGTTCCTGAAGGCCACTGTGGAGACATTAATCTGTCAGTGCCAGTTTCTGAGTTGTTCACCAATCGTTGAAGTTTCTAAGGTCAATGTTATATTCACCTGTGTGAAGGTCTCTCCAAAAATAAACTAGGCACGTGCAGTGCCTTTCTGTAAAGAGTGCATTTTTTCCCCCAAAGAATGTATCTAGGACAGACCAGGGAGCGAGGAAAGAACAAAGGAAGGAACGGTCAGGGTAAAAGACAGGAAAAATTAAATGATGCATCAAATGGTGTGCAAGGGAACCGACCATGATCATAGGATATAATAATATGGTCAATAAACTTGAATGGGGCAGGGAAAGGATGCAGTGGGCTGGCATATGATATTCTGCGAGCAATTTCAATTAAATTGCTGTGCATGTTTCCAATTAAAATGTGTGTTTTCATCACAAGTGGAGTTTGAAATGTTGCCGCATGGATAACAAGAGTCAAGACCCAAGAGTGTTTAATTGTCATATGCACAAAGAACAGAACAATGAAATTCTTACTTGCTGCAGCGTTGCAGGAACATCAATCCAACAATACAACAAATAATTATATAGTGATGAATGATGATTAATACAATAAATCATCAGTAATGCTGAATTTATCAGGACATAATTGTGCAAATGGAAGCATGCAGTGCAATCCATACAAAGTCACTTGTGGATCAATGCTGAAGTCACTGATTCAATGATTCTTTATTGTCACGTGTATCCAGGTAAAGTGAAATGCATTGTTTTGCAAGCCACCCAATGAAACCCATGCAGCAGACCTCACCTTGGCAGCACACAAGTGTTGCCATGTTTTGGCCCCGACAAAGTCATAAAAGTTCACTGAACATTCCTATCTACTGCCTGCCATCGCACATGGCAGCACCCACTCCACCTCCCTTCATTCTTGGTGCCACCCCTCCCCACCCCGCCAAGTACCCCCAATGTTCTCATTGCACTATCCCTCCCTCCCCCACCCTGTTGGGTGCCCCCTCGTTCTCGGCATTGGTTAGGATTGTACAGGAAGGTTCAAGAGCCTGATAGTTGATAGGAAGAAGCGGTTTTGAACTTGTGGGTTATTAGATTCCTGTTTCTTCTTTCCGATGGTAGAAGCGAGATGCGAGCGTGGACAAGTTGCTGTGGGTTTTTGATGACTTGGGCTGCCTACTTGAAGCAGGGTTTCCTGCAGATCCCTGCAATGGTGGGGAGGTCAGCACCTGTGATGGGCCAGGCAACATCCTCCATTTTCTGCACCATCCTTTGTTCTTGGACGTTCAAGTTACGGAACATGTCCATGATACACCCAGTCAGTTATCACATGGCCTATTCTATGTTCGATAGCAAGATATCCTCTGTCCTTACTATATTCTTCAGCATATCATAAGTATTACTGGTACAAACTTTAATCTGATGTAAAATGAAGTTAGTTAAAAAAAAACTAAACTTCAAATCCCTCCGTAACACAATTCACATCAGCGACTTTACCGGTGACTCATCCAAATCAATTTTCCTAACCCAGGTGACATCATGGAAGGAATTTTTGTTTGCCTTTGTGCAAACACAACATTATTTCAGGTGAAATTGATTAGACTTTTCAGCTAGGAGGTAATAAAGCATATTGCACCTTCTCAATCGAAAGCCACTCAAACCAGCAAGCTTCTCTAAATTTCATCATAGAAATGTTGGAAACTAAAGGTTAGCTGAGGGTGGCATTTTTACTGGCTCCCTTTTCTGAAAGGTTGTCTATGAAGATCTTCTAGTGCAATGAATGGGCTGATTAGAGCCTCACGCCAAGCATGTACTACCGCCACAGTCGATTTCCACTCGTCTATTTTTACACGTCCTACACCTGTCAAAATACAAAACATATTACCTGCTATTTTCAAAGAATAAATCAATCCCACAATACTTTTTGATCTTGTCTTAGAAAGCAAACCTTTTTCAAATTGCTTCTGTATAATGACCTGCATACCTGCGGATATTGATCCACATTGTCTCTGAATTGAATTGAATTGAATTGAATAAACTTTATTAGCCAAGGATGTATACATACCAGGAATTTGTCCATGCTTGTCTCGCAAGTAACAACACAATATACAGTAAACAATTAATAAATAAAACATTATAATTTTAACGTGAAGAAATAAACAAAATACCAGAGCACTGTAAAGACAAAGCAATCAGAATTAAATGTGGCCAGGTATTGAAAATGCACAGGGATTACATGCACACAGCATAGTCACAAACATTGTTCCTATTCACACCCAGCTATTTCACTGGTTGATGACAACAGATCTTGTAAGTTCCTGAAACAAATATTTTTTATATTCTCAGAAATTTGCTAGAAATTTGATTTTAAGTATGAAACTGAACTAAATCAATACTAATGATATTTAACTGCTATTATCCTGATTTAGCCAGAGGCATGGTCCTCCTTATGTTGTTCCGCTAACTAATAGTTTAGTTTTGTTTAATATTGTTGTCATGTATAATGAGGTACAGTGAAATGCTTTTTGGTGTGTGTGCTATCCAGTCAACGAAAAGATTATACATGCTTACATCAAGCCATCCACAGTGTACAGACACAGGATAAAGGGTTAATGTTTAGTGCATGATAAAGTCCTGTAAAGTCCAATTAAAGGTAGTTCGAAGGTCTCCAATAGGTAGATGGAGGACAGGACCGCTCTCTAGCTGGTGAGAGGACGGTTCAGTTGCCTGATAACAGCTAGGAAGAAACTGTCCATGAATCTTGAGGGTACATTTGTACATTTTCAAACTTCTCTACCTCTTGCCTGATGGGAGCGGGAAGAAGAGAGAGTGACCAGGGTCCTTGATTATGCTGGTGGCCTTGCCAAGGAAGCATGAAATGTAGATGGAGTCAATGGATGGTAGTTTGCTTTGTGTGATTGTCTGGGCTACGTCCACAGTTGGCAGTCTTGGATGGAGCTGTTCTCAAATCATGCTGTGATGCAACCCGATAAAATGCTTCCTACAAGTCTATCAGTCTCTCTCTTGAATATACTTAGTAACTGAGACTGCTTTGCCCTCTTGGGTAGTGACTTCTAAAGATTCATTGATTTCTGGGTGAAAAAAAAAACATCAATCCATTATGTTAATGCCAAGCCCATTAAGAAATTTGATTGCTTTAATAAAATTGCCTCCTTTTCTTCTGAGCTTGAGAGTACAAGGCTAGTTTTCTTAATCTCGCTTCATCTGACAGAAATAGCATTCCAGAATTCAATCTATTATACATCTGCAGCGCTTCCTCTATCACATGTATCGCCATCCTTAGGTAGCAAGTCATCACAACTCTTGTAGCCAAATGTAATAAAAGGCAACATACAGTTGTTAGCATTTCTGAATCCACATATTAACATTTACTGATTTCTGGGCAAAGGAATCCATGTTCTTCTGAACACTAACTCCTTTCAATCACTCTCCATTTAAAAAATATTCTGCCTTTCCGCTTTTCCTCCCAAAATGGATGATCTCCCATTTTTCCACATGAATACACCTGCCACATCCTTGCCCATTGACCTATCCTGCCTAAATCACCTGCAACCTCTCATCATTATCCTCACAGCATAACGTACCATCAAACTTTGCCCTAGACAATTTATATAAATTGAACAGCAGGTCACAGCACTGACTCATGCAGGGCCCAAATGGTTGTAGCCACCTAACTTTAAAGTGGCCCTATTATTCCTATTGTTTTTTGCCCCTTAATCTTAATTGTCAAACCACCCCAGTGCAGGGTGGCACGGAGAGGCAAACAGCTTTCTTCTTCACAACCCCAAATTGAATGATTCTCTGTACCAGAATGCGGAGGCCCAGTTGGCTCATGAACCCTCCTGTCTCTGTTCTCTTCCATGTAAGGTGCAGTAACCTCATAACTGTTGGACAAGTAGATGGGCTAAGACCCCTGTTGGGCTACATTCTGGATCCCATTACCTGCCTTGTCGTCATGCCCTCTGTCCATAGGTTTATGTCTTAGGAGCAGAATTTGGCCATTTGGCCCATCAAGTCAACTCTACCATTCAATCATGGCTGATCAATCTTTCTCTCTCAACCCCATTCTCCTGTCTTCTCCCCATAACTCCTGACAACCATACTAATCAATTAGATACAGATCAGAAACAGGCCCTTCGGCCCACCGGGTCCACGCCAACCAGCGATTCCCACACATTAACACTATCCTGTACCCACTAGGGACAATTTTTACATTTACCAAGCCAATTAACCTACAAACCTATACATCTGTGGAGTGTGGGAGGAAACCGAAGATCTTGGAGAAAACCCACACAGGTGACGCACGGGGAGAACGTACAAATTCCGTACCGACAGCACCCATAGTCAGGATTGAACCCGGGTCTCCGGCAGTGCATTCGCTGTAAGGCAGCAACTTTGCCGCTGCGCCACAGTGCCGCAATTGTTGCCTCTTGACTGATAATTTTTATAAAACATAATGAAAGGTACATGCCACCTCCTGCTATAAAGTATCCAGGTGATGTGCCTTTGGGTAGGACCACAATTCTATATTTCCAAACATCAATTACTTTGTTTTATGTGTCTTTAGTTTACCAATTCTAGCCATTTATCCAATCAATGGAAGACTAATGCTCCTTGCTTATACACGCAGCACATCATCACTGTAATTTAAAACTATTTTTTAAAAAATTCACTGTAAACCTAAATTAAACCAATATTTTTTTAATTTAAATGGGAATAAATGTATCCCCTTACATAGAAAAATCCACCTCTGAGAACATTGCACTCAGGGGACACTGTGCTGAACATATGTGAAAGATATGATTATGCAAAAATGTTACTTTCAAATTAATTTAAATGAAACATTGCAGCTGAGCATAATGGCTCTTTCTCACGGTGCGACCTGATGCAAGACTTAACAAGAGTTTAACATCGTGGGAACCTCCTGCGATAACAGTACGGCATTCGTGAACCACCGAGGACCTCCGTGGCGCTAACGGCAGGTAGTCGTGTAACTTGTTAAGGTCGGGAGAAAATTCAAACATTTTTGAATTTCTCCAAGAGTGACTTGAGCAGCGTTGCAACATTGTATGAACGCAGATGCCAGTGTGATATCCGTGCGATATCCGTAATGACTCTTGCGGGTACCGTGGGAACTCTTGCGAATGGTAATATGGGTTGAGCACAACACCGGCTGAAAGGAGGCCATCGAGAAGCAGATGTACGCCTTTGAAAATTTTTTGGCATTGGCTTTTTTAAATGTTTTTTATGTTTTTATGTGGCTTGAGTTCTATGTGCAAATCCATTTCAGTTCCACTCCTTAGAGGGTTGGAAGCAGGATGCCAGAGGCCACTCAGCCACTCTAACCCGCCCCCCCCCCCCCCCCACCCACACACACTTACCGGGCGCAGGAGGGCATTGGGGAGTCTGAAGACGTCTGCCATGGTGCAAGCCATCTGGAACTTGGTCATCTGCTCATTGCCAGACCAGTGGAAAACCCCACTGACCGAGGAGTCCAGTAGGGAGGTATTCCGCATCAGCAGAGGGACCGCACAGTAAAGCAAAGCAAGATTCCAGCTGTGATAGTTTACAGTCAACTGTTCTCCCTCTACCCCCCCATCTCTCCCCCTCGCTCACTTCCCCACTCCCACCCACCTCCCCTCCCTCTCTCCCGGGTGGGGGAGAGGGAGGGGATCGGGGGTTGGGGCTCTACACCCACAGGTGGTGCTCGGACAGCTGCTGACACATCAAGGCACGTGGATGGGGATTGAGTGATGGGGGGGGGGGAGGTGAGTGGGGGGTGAGTGATGGTATGGGGAGGGGAGGTGAGTGACGGGGGGAGGGGGTGTGAGCGTTGGAGAGGGAGGGGAGGGGGGGGGGCACTGACCTGTAGCCATCGCTCGGACAGCTGCCGGCACACCAGGGCCACATCGGCCACGTGGGTGGGGTAACGTTGCTGCCAGTGGTCTACGCTGGCCATCCGCTCGCACCCCTGCACTGGCCCGAAGAGGATGGTCACCGCACTCTCGCCCCTTCATAAACCTAGCCTTGTGATGCTGCTGCTGCGAGCAAGATTTTCATTGTACCTATAGAGCTCTTAAAGATAGCAGAGTCGAGGGGTACGTGAAGAAGGCAGGAACGGGGTACTGATTTGGATGATCAGCCATGATCACAGTGATTGGCGGTGCTGGCTCGAAGGGCCGGATGGCCTACTCCTGCACCTATTGTCTCCCCTTCACATTCTCAGTCTTGATGCAGATTCTCGTCCCGAAATATCAACCATACCTTTCCCCTCACATACGCTGATCAACCCGTTGAAGTTTCAGAAGCTTGGTTACTTTGTGCTCCAAGTTCCGGCTCCTTGTTTGTGCTGATTAAGTTTCATGTATACAATTCATCTATTGTTAAGGTTTGGGGTTTGAGTAATTTAAGATGAATTGTTAGTTGCTATCATGATAATGATGGAGGAACTACACACTTAACGTAAGTATGTATTATAAATTAGGTATGCACAGTGCAATTAAACACTATTATTCTGCAATTTGCCAACAAAATTCACACTTTAAAAGGAAAAGAAAAAGAAAACTGATTTTGGCACAATTCCCATTCAGTCAACAACATCACCATTAGAGGAGATTCAGCAAAGATTTTTTTTGGGACTAACTTAATTAGATTTGCAATCTTTTGTTCAGGATATGGTGAAGAATCGGTTGACGATTCATGTAAATTACCTTATCTTTTTGAGTTTACAGTTATTGCGGCTAGGTTTATGAAGGGGCGAGAGAGCGGTGATCATCCTGTTCGGGCCAGTGCAGGGGTGCGAGCGGATGGCCAGCGTAGACCACTGGCAGCAACGTTACCCCACCCACGTGGCCGATGTGGCTCTGGTGTGCTGGCAGCTGTCCGAGCGATGGCTACAGGTCAGTGCCCCCCCTCCCCTCCCTCTCCAATGCTCACACACCCCCCCCCCCCGTCACTCACCTCCCCTCCCCATACCATCACTCACCCCCCCCCCCATCACTCAATCCCCATCCACGTGCCTCGATGTGTCAGCAGCTGTCCAAGCACCACCTGTGGGTGTAGAGCCCCAACCCCCGATCCCCTCCCTCTCCCCCACCCGGGAGAGAAGGAGGGGAGGTGGGTGGGAGTGGGGAAGTGAGCGAGGGGGAGAGATGGGGGGGTAGAGGGAGAACAGTTGACTGTAAACTATCACAGCTGGAATCTTGCTTTGCTTTACTGTGCGGTCCCTCTGCTGATGCAGAATACCTCCCTACTGGACTCCTCGGTCAGTGGGGTTTTCCACTGGTCTGGCAATGAACAGATGACCAAGTTCCAGATGGCTTGCACCATGGCGGACGTCTTCAGACTCCCCAATGCCCACCTGCGCCCGGTAAGTGTGTGTGGGTGGGTGGGGGGGGGGGGGGGGGGCAGGCTAGAGTGGCTGAGTGGCCTCTGGCATCCTGCTTCCAACGCTCTGATACCTGGAACTGAAAAGGATTTGCACATAGAACTCAAGATACATAAAAACATAAATTACATAAAACATTTAAAAAAGCCAATGCCAAAAAATTTTCAAAGGCACATCTACTTCTCGATGGCCTCCTTTCAGCCGGTGTTGTGCTCAACCTATATTACCGTTCGCAGGAGTTCCCACGGTACCCGCAAGAGTCATTACGGATATCGGTACCCGCAAGAGTCATTACGGATATCGCACGGATAAAAAATTGTTTGCACAGTCAAACAGCCTTTCAATCACACTGGAGATGGTGCTTGGATATTAAAAGCAGCCTTACTGTGCCGATTCATTTCAAGAAAGACACTTATACCCATCAAAAATCGAGGAACTTTCACCTCATCTGTTTAAGTTTAGTGCAAAAACAAAAAAAAACAAGTGTCTGAATCCACTCCATCATCTAATCCCCAGAAATAATTACTTATGATTCTTAGAAATAAAAATATGTCATGTTGATTCAAATAGTCTAAATAAATAAGTGGTGATGTCTGACCTGTTTGGAAAATAAACTGATTAAAATCAGTGAGAATAGTTTTTCAGCACAAAGCGTGTTCCGCATAATAAATAATGAATATAATTACTTCATCTCTGAGTTTTGTTCAAAGACCCTAATCTAGTTCTTCTGACTTTTGAGTGCCTATTTCTGATAATCAAGCTTGCTGAAACTTTTATGTTTTGCCTCCTTTCCTGTTACAATGCCCTCACTGTGTTTCAAGTGGTGGAGAAGTCATCTGTCTGCTCAAAAATTCTCCTTTAGTTGAATCAATGTTATAGTTTGGGTTCTGCCTGAGCTTACATTGATTCTTTCACATCAGTGGATATAGTTTACACATACCACAACTTCTCCACATTTGCCTGGGTGCTTTTAACAATAAAATGCATTAAATAAATGGAAATAAAAACACACAATAGATTATATTACACACCCGGAACATAATCAGTAAGATTGCTCTATTAATAGTAATGAATGCTTGAATAACAAAATACATTAAAATAATTAATAGACATAATAACTGTCGAGGAATTACTTTATTCTCTTTGTCAGTGACAGAATTTAACAGTGAGGATTGTGGGATTTTCCCCCCACATAGATTTGCTGGGTCTAAGTGACCCATTATATTCTTGACAGGCAATGCCTGCTTTTACAGCAGTTGAGTTCCCTAAGCCAACAGGTTTGCTCAGCGCTCCTGAGTTACAGGAATTAATATATTTCCTCATGTCTTTTCTGAGAATTTGTTCCAGAAAAGATCTGTCAATACTGGCCTCCAGCACACATTTCCAAAATTACTTCTGTCCTCAACATCAGTGCACAAACCAATTGGTTATCAGGTTGGTTATCAATTATTCTGAAGAAGGGTCCTGACGCACACCCTCACCCATCCCTTTTCTCCAGAGATGCTATCGACCCACTCAGTTACTCCAGCACTTTGTGTCTATCTTTGGCTATCCAATCAAAGATGCATACAGTGTAGATGCATAGATACAGTGAGAATAGATGCAGGAGTAGGCCATTTGGCCCTTCGAGTCAGCACTGCCATTCAATGTGATCATGGCAGATCATCCACAATCAGTACCCCGTTCCTGCCTTCTCCCCATATCCCTTGATTCCACTAGCCCTAAGAGCTCTATCTAACTCTCTTTTGAATGCATCCAGTATATCGGCCTCCACTGCCTGCCTTCTGAGGCAGAGAATTCCACAAATTCACAACCCTGTGGGTGAAATTTTGTTTCCTCATCTCAGTTCTAAATGGCCTAGCCATGCCCCCTGACCCCTTTAGCCACATCTAACTCCCTCTTAAATATAGCCAATGAACTGGCCTCAACTACCTTCTGTGGCAGAGAATTCCAGAGATTCACCACTCTCTGTGTGAAAAATGTTTTCCGCATCTCGGTCCTAAAAGATTTCCCTCTTATCCTTAAACTGTGCCCCCTGATTCTGGACTCACCCAACATCTGGAACATGTTTCCTGCATCTAGCTTGTCCAAACCCTTAATAATTTTATATGTTTCTATAAGACCGCCTCTCATCCTTCTAAATTCCAGTGAATACAAGTCTAGTCGGTCCTTTCTTTCATCATATGACAGTCCCGCCATCCCAGGAATTAACCTCATGAACCTACTCTGCACTCCCTCAATAGGAAGAATGTCCTTCCTCAAATTAGGAGACCAAACCTGCACACAACACTCCAGGTATGGTCTCACTAGGGCCCTGTACAGCTGTAGAAGGACCTCTTTGCTCCAATACTCAAATCCTCTTGTTATGAAGGCCAACATGCCATTCACTTTCTTCCCTGCCTGCTGTACCTGCATGCTTACTTTCAGTGACTGATGTACAAGGACATCCAGGTCTCGTTGTTTTTTCCCTTTTCCTAACCTGACACCATTCAGATGTCTGAGGAAGGGTTTCGGCCCAAAACGTTGCCTATTTCCTTTGCCCCATAGATGCTGCTGCACCCGCTGAGTTTCTCCAGCACTTTTGTCTACCTAGCATTCAGATAATAATCTGCTTTCCTGTTCTTGCCACCAAAGTGGATAACCTCACATTTATCCACATTAAACTGCATCTGCTATGCATCTGCCCACTCACCCAACCTGTCCAAGTTACCCTGCATCCTCATAGCATCCCCTTCACAGTTCACACTACCACCTAGCTTTGTGTCATCTGCAAATTTACTAATGTTACTTTTAATTCCTTCATCTAAATCATTAATGTATATTGTAAATATATATCATTTTGATTTCAAGCTTCTTTCAACTTTCCTCTTTGTTTTTATCGAATTTGTTCCTGAGCATTACTGCCTTGACTTCTGCAGTAATCCCAAGGACAATAGAACCAAGGCTATACTCACCCCAAATATTCATTTCATGTGAGGTGAAAGTTGCAGGGCAAGACTTTTCCATGTTGTAAGTTGGCATCAAGTATTGTTGCATTGGATCTTGCGGAATATTATTCACCGACTCTTAGCAGCTGTGGGGATTATCTAGAGCAACTTTTTGGCTTAGATGCTGGAGAAAAGAACAATTTACAGGGAAAAATATCTGAAAACAATCGTTGACAATTGGAAATACGAGAAATCCCAAATTATTTCTCCCAGGGTTGACCAACACCACCTCATTGAGATCCAGCAATGTTTCCCTATATTTGATGCCCCTTTCAATTCCTGGGAAGCCAGGAAGTATCCCTGACATGGAGGCATTGAATATCCACAGACAATTAAGAACTCCTCTGAAAAAGTCTGCCCAAAGTCAGAGGGACAGGGTTCTCAATCTATGTCAAGGTGCAGCTGATCATGGATTTGCATTGCCGTTATGCCTAGGTATTTATTTCTGTATTGGCATTTCAATGCCAATTAAAATGCTAGTATAGATTCATAGAAGGATACAGTACAGAAACAGGCTTGGATTACTGATGTAGAGGAGGCCACGTCGAAGGCACTAAATTTAATAGATAAAGTTGGAGGAGGTGCATGTGTATCTCTGTTATACTGGGAAGGGCTGTTTGAATCTCTGGATGTTGGTGAGGGTGCAGGTGTAGTGACAGATGTTACACCTTCTACAGTTTCACTGCAAAGTATCTGGGGAAGAGGAAGGATGGATGGGGATGGATTAGTGAACCGGTGGACAGAGTGGTCCCTGGGGAGAGCAGAAAGGAATGATGGGGGGAAGATGTAATTAGTGGTGGAATTACATTGTAGCTAATGGAGAAGGTTAGGGAGTGGGGAAGGGAATAACCTGGTCTTCCTATTTATGTTCTTATGACCACACAACCTTTTATTGCTTTAAAAGTCAGTAATACCAAAGCCTATCAATTTATACGAGTGTCAGAGGCAACACCAGAATTCCCTAAAGCTTTTCACCATCTGTTAAATATTATTTAGACAGCCTGGAATGTTCTTGGCTTCATTGGATGATCCAAACTAGCAAATTTGAGATGTTTAACACTATTAATACCATTGCCATAACATTGCTGCAGCGTTTTAAACACCAAGGTTGCTTTTACCACTTCCTCCACAAGAATAACCTATAACGTCCAAGTTCTGAATGAATACCTTAAGCGAAAACCGCAACAGTTAAGATGGCATTAAACTTGGAAGAGAATTAATGCAGTTAAATTTTACTGTTTTCATAGAAGAAGAAAGTTCCCTGGAAGAGCATCCATTTTCACACCGTAAGTTCGGTGTAGGTTTCGGAAATTCAAATGCAAAATCAAAAACAATGTTGATCCTATGACAAAGCACACTTGACTCCTTGTGTCTGGTCAGATAGTAATCTTAAAACACTGCATTCTTATTTCCCCACAGTAATCTTTTGCCCCCTAGTTTATCAATGAGGATCCACTTTTGCATTATAAATGTTCATAGATTTTGCTTCCATTTCCATTTGAGGAAGAGGATGCTAAAGAGAAAAAGAAAAATGCTTCATCTTTTTCTGGAATGGTCAACCCTTATATTTTTCTAACAGTGACCAGGCTCTAAATTTCACCATTAGAGGAAAGATGCCTCTACAGAATCTATACATAACTAAAGTTCTGATTTTGTTATCTTCTGGTTGCACAGTTATTCTATTTGCGCAAAAACGTTCCGCAATAGCGCTATGATTTTTCTCCAGCTTACTCACCATTCTCCTGCACTGCGATTGCACCAAGTTTTGTTCTGATTGGTGGTCTAATGTAAACGTTAGCGAGGTTTAAAAATCTTAAAAACCACGCGTGCGCAGATCGATCTCTGCTCCTGCCGTTCAGCGCCGCTCGGATTGGTCTTTTCTCCTGTCACCCCGTGGGACAGTCTGCCCCTTCCTGTGCCATTACTGGCCGGTGGAGGTTTCTAACTGGACACAAATTTCGAAGGGACTGGAAATGACCCTGCCCGCCAAACGGAAAGCGGAGGAGAATCTGATCTCAGCGGAGGAGAAGACCAGCGACCAGTAAACCACTGTGAGTCCACTCCAGCTCCTTCCCCTCTGGTCCCCCTTGCTGGCTCCTGCCCCCCTCCCCCATGAGACCACCCACAACCTCCGTATTTTCTCCGAGCTCTCTTTCCCCCTGCCGCCACAACCCATCCCACCCACACACACATCCCCCGCCCACCACCCCGCCCCCCCTGCCCACGCTACCCCCACCCACAACCTCCCACCCTGCCCCCTCCCCCCCGCCCATGTCCCTTCCCCCACATCCCCTCTCCCCCACTCCCCCCCCTTCCCCCCACACAACCCCCTCCCCCCCACCCCCTCTCCTGCACACACCCCCCTCCCCCACACCCCCTCTCCTGCACACACCCCCCCTCTCTCGCACAACCCCCCTCCACACACTCCTCCTCACCCACACAAACACCCTCCCCCACATGACCCCTCCCCCACACCCCCCCCCTTCCCGCACACCCCCCTCCCATGCACCCCCCCATCGCAACACTCGCCCCCCACACACCCCCGCCCACAACCCCCCCCCCACACACACACCCCCTCAACACCCACACACCCTCCCCCACACACACCCCTGCCCTAACAACCCCTCCCACACACCCTCCCCCCCACATCATAATTACGCTCTTCACTGTATAAACTTCCTTAATCTTAATTAAATAAGGAGACCATCACTGCATACAATGCTTTGGATGTGATTTCACCGATATAACTGAAGCATAACTTTACTTTTTTATTCAATTTCCCCAAACGCTAAACAATGACATTCTGTTAACTCCCCTGAATAGTTGTATCTACAAACAGAATGAAAATGAGGGAGAATTTATTTAGCCAAAGGGTGGTGAATCTGTGGAATTCATTGCCAGAGGCAGCTGTGGAGGCCGACATTGGGTATTTTTGAAACGAAGATTGATAGGTTCTTGATTAAAAATGGCATTAAAGGTTATGGGGAAAAGAAGTATGGGAATGTGAGAGAAAAATTGATCAGCCATGATCAAATGCCGGAGTAAATTAAATGGGCCAAATGACCTAATTCTGTTCATATGTCTTATGGGCTTACAACCACAGTGTGTATCATATACTGGGACATCCAGATGCATCGGCACCTCAGAGCTCTGCAATCTTTCACCATTTGAATAATACACTTCTTTTTATTTTTCCTGCCAAATGGACAATTGCACATTCTCTCGCTTCTCCCATTTGCCAGATCTTTTCCCACTCACTCGTCTATTTTCACCACATTGTAGCCTTCCTGTGTCACCTTCACAACTTACTTTCTGACCTATCTTTGTGATGTCATAAAATTCAGCAACATGTCTTGGGCCCTTTGGTCCTGGTCATTTATACAATTTTTAAGATGCTTAAGGGTCCTAGAATCCCTGCGGTTCCTTTACTTATTGCATCTTGCCCGAAGGAAAAATAACCTGCTCATTTCCATTTCAGTTCCCAATTGGCAAACCAATACCTCCATGACATTATCTTCCCTCCTACACCATAGGCTTTTATGTTTCTCCATAACATTTCATGTGGTGCCTTAGGAATAATTTATGATGTTCGCACCACCCATTTTATATTAGATTGAGTTTTGTGGGGCTGAATTTGGCTTATCCTGGAGGGAGACCGCTTTTCGGGGCTCCTGCAACGGCGACTTCTCCCGCCCGAGTTGTGGGGTCGAGGAGCTCCTGGAGCGGGGCCTAGCACCACTGCCCCGCGCGGCTTGGAATGGCCGCGGGACTCTGCGAGCGCACACCGGGGTCTTTAACACCAAGACCCGGTGTGCGACCTCGCACCACCCGGCGTGGCTTTGATGGCCGCGGGACAATCGCCATCGCTAGCCGGGGGCTTTGACTTTGACTCTGGCATCGGGGGGGGGAGAGTGCAGTGGAGAGATAAGTTTTTTTGGCCTTCCATCACAGCTATGTGATGGATGTTTATGTAAAATGTAATTATGTTGTGTCTGGGGTCTATTTGTGTGTAATGTATGGCTGCAGAAACGGCATTTCATTTGGACCTCCAGGGGTCCAAATGACAATTAAATAGACTATTGACTATTGACTATTGAGTAATCAAATAAAAAGCACAACTGGATTGATCCTGGAGACATCGAGTGACTAGCTGACCAAATGAAGTTTGTCTCTTTCCATTAGTCCCTGACTCAACTGTCTCATGTGACCACAGTGATAAAAAGTAGCCATTAATTGGCTTTTCTTGTTTCCATATTTCCTTCACACCTTTAGATGGGAGTATCACAATGAGTTATTCCACCCAGCTTGCCTATCTGGTGTTGTTAACTGCTGGGTAGTGAGGTGCCACTTCATGCAAGTCACTTGTTACAGTTTACCATCAACTTCTCTCAAAGCCGTGTTGATCTTCTCTCCATAGCAACCCAAAACTTCCTCTTGGTAACCAGCTGTCGTTGCTTGACAGACAATGTCTGTTAATGTTCCTGTCCTTCACCTCAAAATTTAATGTGATTTAGTCATCACTGAAGTTCTTCCAACGTACCATCATCCACTGGGCACACTGCCTTACAGCACTTGCAGAGCAGGAGACCCGGGTTCGATCCCGACTACCGGACCAGTCTGGTGTATGGAGTTTCTACGTTCTCCCCGTAACCACGTGGGTTTTCTCCAAGATCTTCGGTTTCCTCCCACACTCCAAAGACGTACGGGTATGTAGGTTATTCGGCTTAGTGTATGTGTAAATTGTCCTGAGTGTGTGTGGGAAAGTGTTAATGTGCGGGGATCACTGGTCGGCCCAGACTCGCTGGGCCGAAGGCCTGTTTCCGCGTTGCATCTCTAAACTCAACTAAACTAAAAAAATTAACTTTTCCAGTAACCGCGTTATTTTCCCTCTGCTGTAAAGTTCTGTTTGTTAGGGATTCATTTTTTAAAACAGGTTTTTATATTCAATATCAGATTTGAAACATAAAAGATAAAGCCTGCTAATCCGCTGAGTGAGAATGGTTTTCCTACCAAAATTATTATGACTTTGCAATACCCAGCATTCAGGAATTGCCTCCCTCAATTAAAAAGATGCCACTGTTCCTTCTATTGAAAGATATGGTGAAAAGATGGATGGAATGAGTCATCTGTCATGGTCCCATACAGTGATTCAATGGGCACAAGGGTCTACATGGATTTCTGTTCCTATTTTGCTCAGAATAAAATGAGGGAGTATTTAGACACTAATGGGCCTGTCCCACTTATGCGACTTTTTTGGTGACTGCCAATACCCGTCATAGGTCGTTGCAGGCCGCCAAAAATATTCAACATGTTGAAAATTCAGCGGCGACCAGAAAGATGGTATGACTCTGGGCGACTACACACGACCATACAGGCGACACCCTGGCTTCATGTCGCTGCATGAAGCCTATATGTTCATGAGTAATCGCCCAAAGAGTTGTACCTTGTTCTGGTCACCGCTGGATTTTCAACATGTTGAAAATTTTCAGCAACCTGCTGCGACTATGATGGGTGCCGGCAAGTCACCGAAAAAAATCACGTAAGTGGGACAAGCCCATAAGTTTGCAATGGTAAGTCTTGGATAACAATTTAGGTTTTTTTTCTGAGGAAGTAACCAAGAAAGATAAGGGAGAATCCCTGTATGTTATTTAATGAATTCCGCAAAAACTCAAATAATTCCACATAAAAAGCATGGTCGAAACAGAGGATTGGGACATTGGTTATGAACTGTAAAACAGAGAAACAGACAAAATGTTTAAAACAGAGAAACAGACAAAATGTTTAGAATTGGTTGATTATAGGGAAGGACGTTCATCATTTGGAAGAAAAAGGAAAAAGTAAATGATCTTACTGAATGGAATAATGCTAGGGCAGCACAGTGCCACATGGGCAACACAGTGCCACATGGATGACACAGTGCCACATGGGCAACACAGTGTCACATGGGCAGCACAGTACCACATGGGCAACACAGTGCCACATGGGCAACACAGTGTCACATGGGCAACATAGTGTCACATGGGCAACATAGTGTCACATGGGCAACACAGTACCACATGGGTGACAGTACCACATGGGCAACACAGTGCCACATGGGCAACACAGTGTCACATGGGCAACACAGTGCCACATGGGCAACACAGTGCCACATGGGCAACACAGTGCCACATGGGCAACACAGTGTCACATGGGCAACACAGTGCCACATGGGCAACACAGTGCCACATGGGCAACATAGTGTCACATGGGCAGCACAGTGCCACATGGGCAACACAGTGCCACATGGGCAACATAGTGTCACATGGGCAACACAGTGTCACAGTGTCACATGGGCAACACAGTGCCACATGGGCAACACAGTGCCACATGGGCAACACAGTGCCACATGGGCAACACAGTGTCACATGGGCGACACAGTGTCACATGGGCAACACAGTGCCACATGGGCAACACACATGGGCAACACAGTGCCACATGGGCAACACAGTGTCACATGGGCAACATAGTGTTCTAGTATTTGCCTCAACCACTGCCTTTAGCAACTCTTTCCATACACTGCTCACCCTCTGCGTGAAAAAGTTGCCCCTCAGGTCCCTATCATGTCCTTCTCCTCCCACCTTAAACCCTTTAGTTCTTGTTTAAGAAGGAACTGCAGATGATGGAAAATTGAAGGTAGACAATAATGCTGGAGAAACTCAGCGGGTGAGGCAGCATCCATGGAGCGAAGGAAATAGGCAACGTTTCGGGTCGAAACCCTTCTTCAGACTGGTTGATTCTTCTTGATTCCTCAACCCTGGATAAAAAAGTGTACATTCACCCTATCTATGCCCCTCATGATTTTATACACTTCCGTAAGATTACCTCGCAATCTCCTACTCTCCACTTATCCTGCATAGCCAGCCCCATGAATCCGGACAAAATCCTCATAAATCTTTTCTGCACTTTTTCCACCTCAATGTCATCTCCCCTATAGCGGGTGACCAAAACGGAATACAATACTCCACATTACCAAAGTGTTGTCCAACTGCACACATAATGTCCCAACTTCTGTATTCAGTGCCTTTGCTGATAAAATCCAGTTTGCCAAAAGCCTTCTTCACCACCCTGTCCACCATTGAGGGCACTTTCATGGAATTTTATGCTTGTCCCCGATGTTGGGGGAGTCCTGAACCAGGGGACACAGTTTAAGAATAAGGGGTAAGGCATTTAAAACGGAGATAAGGAAACACCTTTTCACACAGAGAGTTGTGAGTCTGTGGAATTCTCTGCCTCAGAGGGCAGTGGAGGCCAGTTCTCTGGAAACTTTCAAGAGAGAACTAAATAGAGCTCTTGAAGATAGCGGAATCAGGGGATATGGGGAGAAGGCAGGAACGGGGTACTGATTGTGGATGATCAGCCATGATCACATTGAATGGCAGTGCTGGCTTGAAGGGCCGTATGACCTACTCCTGCACCTATTGTCTATAGTCTATTGGCTACCCTGAGATCCTTTGTTCCACAACACTCCCCAATGCCCTACTGTTCACCCTGGTTTGATGTCCCAAATAAACAACACTGCATCTTGCTTTGCGTTTTGTAGCTATCAGACTTGAATCTACACTTTTGAACTTGGTTGCAAAATTCAGTTTCCTTTTCAAATCTCATTACAATATTGTAAGGTCATCTTGGATAAAACAAAACATTATTTTGCCAGAAGGAAATGGCAAAGCAGAAAGCCCTGAGTCGACCATTTTGCTGGTTCCGATTTGCTCCGTGCTCTTTGCATCTGGCTGCTCGCCAGCATTGATTGCTGACAAAAGAAATGTGCAAGAGCTTTGTCATATAGTGAAATATTATATCAAGGAGGTCAAATTCAGTCTTGCCCTTGGGTTTCCAAGTTCATTATCCCAGCAGAATGTCTGGCTATTCTTTCAGTGAGCAGGTAAAGTTACCACACAAAAGGAAGTCCCTTAAAAGAACATAGACATCTTTCTTCACTATTCTATTGCTATATGTAGAGATTTAGGGTCATGCAGAGCTGAAAGAGGCCTTTCAGCCGGTCACATCCTCAATTACACTTTTACCCATCTACATTAATCCCATTTCCCAGTGCTACAATCCACATATTTCTCTATTTGCCTCTTTAAGTCATAGAATCACAGTGTCATAGAGTCATACAGTACTGAAACTAATACAGAAATCAAACTGACCCTTCCGCCAAATTTGTCTATGCCAACCAACATGACCTAACTAAACTAGTCCCATTTGCTGACATTTGGCCCATATCCCTCCAAACCTTTTCTATTTAAGTGTCTGCCTAAATGTTGTGATTGTTTCTTGACTCCATCACCTCCACTAGCAGTAAGTTCCAGATACCAACCATTCTCCGTGTAAAAAACGTTCTCCTCAAATTCCCATTAAAACCTCTTCATTTCACCTTAAATCCATGCATTGAGTAGCCTGCAAGAGAGCACATAAGTAAACATTATTTACCAGATTTACCCAGTTGGGTTCCAGGTAGAGGGTTGGGTCCTGATCAGCAAATCTCCCCTTAAATTCGTTTCTGTGAAATAAGCATTGGCAGTGGCTAGACACAAAAAGAACTATCAATGATTTGGATGAGAATACACGTCATGATTAGTAAGTTTGTAAATGACACTAATGTGGGTGGTGTGGATTGTGAAGATAGATACAAAATGCTGGAACAACTCAGTGGAACAGGCAGCATCTCTGCAGAGAAGGAATGGGTGACATTTCAGGTCCTGACCATGGTCATCAAAAATTATAGCATACAAAAATGATCAGCTGGACAAATGGGCTGAGGAATGGCTACAGGAGATTAATGTAGATGTTGCAAGGTGCTGCATTTTGGGAAGTCAAACTAGGGCAGGACTTTCACAGTGAATGGCAGTGCTCTGGAGAGTGTTGTAAAGCAGAGGGATCTATGAGTGCAGGTCCATAGTTCCCTGAAAGTGGTGTCACAGGTAGATAAGGGTGGTCAAGAAGGCTATTGGGTGCATTGGCCTTAAAAACAGACAGGGTATTGACTATAGAAGTTGGGATGTTATGTTGCATTTGTACAACATGTTGGTGCGACCACATTTGAAGTATTGTGTTCAGTTTTGGTCACTCTGCTATTGGACGGATGTTGTTCAAACTGGAAAGAATGCAAAGAACTTGAGGGTCTAAGTTGTAAGGAGAGGTTGAGCAGGCTAAGAATTTATTCCTTGGAGCACAGGAGGTGGAGAGGCGATCTTAAAGTTGTGTATGAAATGAGGCGGGGAATAGATAGGGTGAATGCACAGGGTCTTTAATGCAGAATAGGAGAAACAAGATGATATACTTTAAGGTGAGGGGGGAAAGAACTAAAGAACATGGTTTATGGTGAGGTTAGAAAAATTTCGCACGGTGGGTGGTGAAAATATGCAACAAGCTGCTAGAGGAAGCAAATGAGGCAGGTACTCTCACATCAAAAAAATATATTTGGGCAAGTATATGGATAGGTAAGTTTTTGAGGGAGAATGTAGAAACAAGGAATTGAAGATGCTGGTTTACAAAACAAAAGATGTTCTGAGGGATATGGACCAAACACATTCAGGTGGGAGTGGCATAGATGGGACATCTTGGTAGACATTGACAAATTGGGCCAAAGGCCTGCTTCGGTATTGTCTGACTATGATTATATGGCAGGTGGCACCATGATGTGTAGGAAAGAACTGCAGATGCTGATTTAAATCAAAGGTAGACACAAAATGCTGGAGTAACTCAGCGGGACAGGCAGAATCACTGGAGAGAATGAATGGGTGACGTTTCGGGTTGAGACCCTTCTTCAGACTGATGTCGGGGGAGTGGGCAGTACAGAGATAAAATGTAGTCAGAGACAGTGGGACTGGTGGGAGAACTGGGAAGGGAGAGGGGATGGAGAGAGAGGGAAAGCAAGGGCAAAATATGAGGTGCTTCCAATTTGCGCTGGGCCTGTCAATAGAGGAGGCCCAAGACGCATTGGTCAGATTAGGAATGGGAGGGGGAGTTAAAGTACTGGGCAACGGGCAATCAGGTAGGTTTATGCAGACTGTGCAGAGGCGTTCAGCGAAATGTTCTCCGATCCTGCACTTGGTCTCGCCAATAGTCAACACCTGGAACAGCGGATACAGGAGGAGTTGCAAGCGAATCACTGCCTCTCCTGAAAAGACTGTCAGGATCCTTGGACGGAGTTGAGGGGGGAGGTAAAGGGACAGGTGTTGCACCTTCATGATAATGTGCACACCAGAATGTGAACAACTCATGGTGTATGGACGTTGTTAGGATTGGTAGTCACTGCTCTGCTGACCTGGAATACCTGATGATAAAGTGCAGGCCCTTCTATCTGCCCAGGGAATTTACATCGATTGTTATCACTGCAGTCTATGTACCCCCGGACGCTAATGCCAGGCTAGCAATGGAAGAGCTGCAAGCTGCTATCAGCAAACAACTAACTGCACACCCAGAGGGAGCATTTATTGTTGCGGGTGATTTTAACCACTCCAACCTTAAAACTGTACTCCCCAGATTCCACCAGCATGTCTCCTGCCCAACCAGAGGAAACAATATTCTGGACTTAGTATATACTAATATTACTGAAGCCTACAAAGCCCTCCCCCTCCCCCACCTTGGACAGTCTGACCACCTCTCTCTGTTCCTGCTCCCCAAATACACACCTCTGATCAGACGTGTGAAAACTACCTTGAGGACAGTGAAGGTTTGGCCTGAGGGGGCTGTCTCTGTTTTACAGGAACAGTTTCAGCAAACAGACTGGAGTCTGTTTGTCACCCAGGCCACCTCTAACACCCAGGTTACACAGAAAAGCTGGAGAAACTCAGGGGGTGCAGGAGCATCTATGGAGGGAAGGACATAGGCAACGTTTCGGGGCGAAACCCTTCTTCAGACGTGAAGAAGGGTTTCGGCCCGAAACGTTGCCTATTTCCTTCGCTCCATAGATGCTGCTGCACCCGCTGAGTTTCTCCAGCTTTTCTGTGTAACCTTCGATTCTCCAGCATCTGCAGTTCCCTCTTTAACACCTCTAACACCCAAGTGGACATCAACTCATACACCTCAACCGTTTTGGACTATATAAAATTCTGCACTGACAACGTCACTACCCACAAAGAGATAAAGACCTTCCCTAACCAGAAGCCATGGATGAGCAGGGAGGTCAGACTCCTGCTGAAGGCTTGCAATGCCGCTTTCAGATCTGGCAACGCTGAGGGATACAGCTCATCCAGGGCCAATCTGAAAATGGGAATTAGGAATGCTAAACTCAATCACAAACGGCGGATTGAGGAGCATTTCCAAAACAACTCTGACCCCAGGCGCATGTGGCAAGGAATCAAATCCATAACCGATTACCAGAAAGTTAACACCCCCCCCCAGACAACGCCTCCCTTCCTGACGAGCTAAACCACTTCTATGCTCGCTTTGACCGGGACAACAAAACTCCAGCCACCAAAGTTGCTCCACCCCCGAATGAACAACCCCTCAGTCTCTCCACCTCTGCTGTATAAGATGCACTGAGCAAGGTGAATGAGCACAAAGCTGCCGGCCCCGATGGCATCCCTGGCCGGGTGCTTAGGGCATGTGCTGGACAACTATCCCTGGTCTTCACTGACATTTTCAATCTGTCACTGGCCCAGGGTGTCGTCCCCACTTGCCTCAAGACATCAACCATCGTGCCAGTGCCCAAACAATCAGCTACAGGGAGTCTCAACGACTTCCGCCCAGTGGCACTCACCCCTGTCATTGCAAAGTGCTTTGAGCGGCTGGTCTTGGCTCACCTCAAAGCCTGCCTCCCCCCCCCACACTGGACCCCCATCAGTTTGCCTACCGGACCAACAGGTCTACAGAGGACGCCATATCGGCGGCCCTACACTATGCCCTGACCCACCTGGACAACAACAACTCCTACATCAGGCTGCTGTTCATTGATTTCAGCACTGCCTTTAACACTGTCATCCCCACTAGCTTGATCACCAAACTCAGCGGACTTGGCATCTCCACCTCCCTCTGCAACTGGACACTGGAGTTCTTCACCAACCGACCACAGTCTGTTAGGGTCAACAACCTCACCTCTTCCACTATAACACAGAACACTGGCATGCCACAGGGCTGTGTGCTCAGCCCTCTCCTCTACTCCCTCTTCACCCATGACTGCATCCCTAAGAATGGCTCCAACGCCATCATTAAATTTGCCGATGACACCACGGTGGTAGGACTGATCAGTGACAACGACGAGTCAGCCTACAGGGAGGAGGTCCAGCACCTGACAACCTGGTGTGCCAACAATAACCTCGTCCTCAACTCCAAGAAGATGAAGGAAATTATTGTTGACTTCAGGAAGAACAGAGGGGGCAGACATACCCCCATCCATATAAACGGGACTGAGGTGGAGCGCGTCTCCAACTACAAATTCCTCGGGGTACACATCTCGGAGGATCTGTCCTGGTCCCTCAACACCTCCAAGCTGATCAAAAAGGCGCAGCAGCGCCTTTACTTCCTGAGGAGGCTCAAGAAAGCTCACCTGTCCCTCCAGATCCTGACCAACTTTTACCGCTGTACCATCAAAAGCATCCTGACCACATGCTTCACGGTATGGTACAGCAGTTGCACCGTAGTGGACAGGAAGGCACTACAACGTGTGGTGAAAACCGCGCAGTACATCATCGGTGCCCCGCTCCCTGCCATGGATGCCCTCCACCGAAAACGGTGTTTGAGACGGGCCGGGAAGATCATCAAAGACCCCTCCCACCCTAACCATGGACTGTTTGCCCTCCTCCCATCAGGGAGGCGGTACAGGTGCCTCAGGTCTCGTACTAGTAGGATGAGGAACAGCTTCTACAACAACACTATCACATTGCTGAACTCGTAGTCCCGCCGATAGATTTCTCCAGTCTCTCCGTCCACATTGTTTGCTTATTCTGTATTTTTATTTCTATATTGCACTATTACTACGGACTGACGCTAAACTGCATTTCGTTGTACCCATACTTGTATCTGTGCAATGACAATAAAGTTGAATTGAATTGAACAGAACTTAAATAATCCTGATGATAACTCCCATTAAACATCAGAGGTACAGATGAGGACAAGATGCTGAAATAAAGGCTCTTCATCATCTCCAATGAATCGTGTCCCAGGCTTCTAAGGAAAGCTAAACAGCAATAAATTGAAAAGATGCAAGGTCAGTAAAACACAGCATAAAAGCAGGCACAAATGTCAAGAGAAGATGATGAAAAAAGATCTTGATGAAAATATTCATTTCAGTTGAAATCTGTCGACATCTTTGTATCCTCTAGGTCAAAGTGGTACGAGAATAGAATTCTTACATTCAATCCAATGATATATGAGGTGACTGTAAATAATGGAAAACGTATCCTCTAGCATAAAGACATCCTGAATGCAGGTCACTTTCCCTATCCTGAGTCCGGAATACTGACTGGATTCAAGTTGTGGGTTTTCCACTAATAGCTTTACTCACTAGTTCAAATGGATGATTCGTCTGTAGTCTCTATTAGTTCAAAATTGTGTGGGTAAAATGTTGGATAACTACGGAATAATTTTTGCATGTCTGAATATTGCCTCCGAGGTGCAACTATTTACTTCTGTACATTTTTTACATATATTTTGATGAGGTACAACAAATCCATATATTTACATCTTAGGAATGTTGCAGGAGTGACAAGAAGAGAAATGCTCTTAAACATTGACACATTTCCTTAATCTTTTATTATGGTGTACAAGACTGAAAGTAATATTCTCAAAGTAGATTTTTGATAGAATTTTCCTGTTGGTAGTCTCCTTCAACTTAAGTAACAGCCATTTAAACTTTTCAAAATATTTGCCCTGAATATATGAGGAAAAATTGAAAAGACTAGGTTTGTATTCACTGGAGTTTAGAAGGATGAGGGGATATTTTATAGAAACATATAAAATTATAAAAGGATTGGACAAGCTAGATGCAGGAAAAATGTTCCCAATGTTGGGCGAGTCCAGAACCAGGGGCCACAGTCTTAGAATAAAGGGCTGAATTTAAGACTTTTTCACCCAGAGAGTTGTGAATTTGTGGAATTCCCTGCCACAGAAGGCAGTGGAGGCAAAATCACTGGATGGATTTAAGAGAGAGTTAGATAGAGCTCTAGGGGCTCGTGGAATCAAGGGATATGGGGAGAGGGCAGGCACGGGTTATTGATTGGGGACGGTCAGCCATGGTCACAATGAATGGCGGTGCTGGCTTGAAGTGCCGAATGGCCTCCTCCTGCACCTATTTTCTATGTTTCTATGTTTCTATAATTCCCACTTTCTGGCACACTGTTCTCCCTCTAAGGGCATCTTATAAAAAATTACTAACCAATTTTCTTGTTATGATTGTTATAGCTCTTTGTTCATAATGTTCTTATGCACCAATGTTGAATTAATCTTAATTTTGAACTAATAGCAGACTCAGAGGAATCATTTAGTGAAACTAATGTCATAAAAATGAAACGATTTTGGAACTTTAATAAGTTTTGCTTGCAAAGGTTTCCTTGTACCCTACGGCCCCAGGATGAGTCAGAGGTGCTGTTCCATCTCAGGGTTTCACGCAGCAAGAGGATTCCTGATACTCAGCTGAATGTGTACCTTGATTCACAGTCAGTAGAGTCTCAAAGGTTAGGGATGGGTTTTGCCATCGAGCAGACGGAAATGAAGATTGGTGGCTGGGCTGATGTGGTCACCTTCTGAACTAAAAAGGTATGTGTTTTTAGTTCTGGTGATGGTATAAATATTGATTTACTAATCAAATGTGCCAGCTCAATATCAATGCTTTGGGGTGGCAAGGTGGTGCAGCGGTAGAGCTGCTGCCTTACAGCACCAGAGGCCCGGGTTTGATCCTGATTGCAGGTGCTGTCTGTAAGGAGTTTTAACGTTCTCCATGTGACCGTGTGGGTTTTCTCCGAGTACTCCGGTTTCCTCCACACTCCAAAGACCTGCAGGTTTGTAGGTTAATTGGCTTCAGTAAAATTGTAAATTGGCCCTAATGTGTAGGATACTGCTAGTGTACAGGGTGATTGCTGGTTGGTGTGTACTTAGTGGGACCAAGGGCCTGTTTCCGCACTGTATCTCTAATCTAAAGTAGTAAAGTGAACTATCATTGCAAAAGAGACTCATTATTTTAGTTAAAACCTGCAGTATTCGGGGAGAAAGAAACCTTTCTCCCCGGATGCTAAGCCCTGAGGCTTAGAAAATTTTACTTTTAACAATTTTAATTTAAGAGTTCAGTATTATCAGTTTTGAGCACTTTATACACTAATGGCCCTGTCTCATGGTGCGAGTCCACCCATGAGTGATCCCGAGTGAAAGAAAAAATCACACTCATGGTTGTCTACGAGATTCCAAGTTTATGTTCACGAGTTTAAATGAGTTCCCACATGTATGTCTAAGTTTGCCATTTACTTCTCATTTCTGCGATGTACCAAGTTCCTCTCCCAAGTTACCAAGTTCCTCTCCCAAGTTACTCTTGAGCCAACCATGAATGAAGGCCTGTTTTAAGTATCAAATAGAGGAGCTGGACAGCCTCATAGAGTAAGTATATTCTGGTTCAGTATTGAAAGTTATTCAATGTCAGAACTTTAAAAAACTAGGCAGAATCTCGGTCCCGCACTCGCTGCCATTGTGCAACAAGGAGGGGGTGGCGGCAAAGCAACAGTGTTAAAGAAGACAGCTCCATCCTGCGGCTTTGAGTTAAAGATAGAATTCAGCGCGGCCGCATCTATTGATGTGACCTACAAAGGGAAAATGCGCACCGTCCAGTGCCAGAGTGTTTCTCTCTGCTTCATATACGTGGGAATTCCCTCAGTGGTCACTCAGCGAGACAGGCAGCATCTCTGGAGAGGAGGAATGGGTGACAGGATGACATTTCCGAAATTCTGCCACATCTTTGTGTTACTCCAGCACTGTGTGTTCACTTTTAGTCAACCAGCACCTGCCCTTTCTTGTGTATGACATTATTTTGTATCTGTGGCAGTTGATTGTCGCTCCAGTTTCCCAGGGGGTCGGGACGGGACTGGAGTTGGGAGGGAAAGGTGGGCGGGAACGGGGAGGGGGAGTGCAGGGGAGT
The DNA here is from genome assembly GCF_028641065.1 of Leucoraja erinaceus. NCBI lineage: Eukaryota > Metazoa > Chordata > Chondrichthyes > Rajiformes > Rajidae > Leucoraja > Leucoraja erinaceus. The sequence continues at coordinate 82,254,247 of NC_073377.1, forward strand.
GGGAGGAGTAGGGGGGTGTTGGGGTGACTTAGTATGGGAGACAAGTGTAGGAGAGGTGTACTGACTGTGTGGGCAGACACTTTGGTAGTGATTGCCCACCAGTCTCAAAAGCCGCTGTGTCTCCCTGTCCCTGGGATAGCAGGGGGTGATCAAACAGCACAATACCCACCTCCCCCTCCATGCCAACACGAAGAGCAATGATCCCAAGGCTTTAGCGTCAGAAACAGCGGGCATGCGACAATCACCCGCCATAACGCGAGAGAGATCATGCACTATTGTAGGTCTCCTTCGCACGTCGGTGTTTCTGTCTTTCTCCAACTCATTGTTGGCCCTGTCTGTCGCCATCCCCACCCCCACCCCTCTGCTTCCCGGCCATGTGTGTGAGCACTTCCCTCCCCTCTCCAGCTCCCCGCCCATTACACCGGGCACGGGGACTTTGCAGCGTCTTGGGAGTAAGCGGGCACGCCGGCTCTGCCACACCATGGGACGCCGCCAACCAAGCCACCCGTCCACGTCCACACGCTCTTGGAATCATGGGGACACGCAAGCCTCTTCACCACGACAAGGTAAACAATCCAAAGAGGATCGTCCTGAAAAGTACATTCTAATCCTGAGACTCCTTTGCGATAACATGCTTGCCACAGTCATGGCCAGCAACAGCAACTGTGAGCCATTTCAAGTCAGATCAGGACTGAAACAGGGAAGCGTGATTGCCCCAACATGGTTCACCATCTTCATTGCAACAACCATCCACATTTTTCAGCACGATCTACCACCAGGAATCGAAATCGTCTACAGAACAGATGGCAGACTTTTCAATCTCGCCTGTCTCAAGTCCAAAACTAACACATCTATGAGCTTCCGCATTGAGTTCCAATACGCAGACGACAACTGTGTTGCAGCTCTCTCAGAAAATCATCTGCAACAGATCCTGACTGCCTTCAACAGTGCATACACAAAACTTGGACTTACCATCAACTCCAAGAAGACTCAGATTAACTACCAATCGTCACCAACTGAGCCAAATCAGAAAGAACCGTCAATTCAACTTTGTGAAACAACCCTGGAAAATGTGGATCACTTTCCGTACCTTGTGGATCACTTTCCGTACACTTTCCGTACCGTCACCGCTCCTCCAATGTTGACCTTGATGATGAGATCCAACATCATCTTAAGTGTGCTGGAACAACATTTGGATTCTTTAAACGAGTGTCTTTCATAATCGTGACATCCGAACAGACACCAAAATGTTAGTGTACAAGGCAGTGGTGATTCCAACACTCTTGTATGCATCAGAAGCCTGGACACCCATACCGACGCCATCTGAAAACACTTGAAATGCTCCATCAATGATGTCTTTGAAGCAGCTTAAATATCAGTTGGGAAGATAGAAGAACCAACGTCAGCGTGCTGAATGAAGCAAAAACATCTAGCATCGAAGCTTTCATCATCAAGAACCAACTAAGATGGGTCGGTCGTGTTGTTCAGATAGAAGATGAGCGTCTACCAAAGCAAACCTTCTACTCCCAGCTTAAAGAAGGCAAACGTTAAAGAGACGGACAAAAGTAGAGATTCAAAGATGCCTTAAAAGCCAGCAAAAAGAAATGTACAATCGACATCGACAATTGGGAAGCCAATGCCAAGGACAGGAAACTCTGGCGAACCATCATTCAAGAAGGACCGGCAACCTTCGAAGCCAAGAGATGCGCAGAATAAATCCCCTGTCCCACCGTACGAGTTCATTCCAAGAGCTCCCGAGTTTGCCCAGATTCGAACTCGGAGATTTACGGTAATGGCCACTCGTCAGTACTCGGGGCTCTCGTGAACATTTTTCATCATGTTGAAAAATCTTCAATAGTCTTCCCATGCTTACCTGCCGTTGATGAGTCTTCCCGAGTACCTGCCGTTAGCACTAGGAGACGTCCCCGAGCTCCGACGTACCTGCTATGTTAATTCTCTGTGCTTACCATGAGTTTGATTTTTTTAAACTCGTTAGAGCTCTTGGAATGAACTTGTGCCGTGGGACAGGGCTATTAGAAGAATAGAGAACAAAATGGAAAGAGAGGCGGCAACAAGCAAAGCTCGATTTGCCATCTTGAATTACCTGTCCTGAATGTCGAAGAACTTTCAAAGCCAGGATTGGACTCATAAGCCACCTGAGAGTCCATAAAAACAACAGAACATAGACCATCATCCTCGACCTCAAGCGATAGCTATGACGATCCACGATGGTCACTATAAAATTTCCCGTTTTCAGTTCAAGTCCGAAACGTATATTAGCAAATATTTAACTATGTTTTAGTTAATGCTTACACTAATATTTTACTCTGACCAAAGTGTTACATCATGCACTGCCACCCAGTGTATAAGGCCCATTGGCACCACAAGCCCAGTTCATGGCCAGTAGAATAGTAAGATTAAACGAGAACTTACCAGTTCGAAGTTTGATCATTATTTTATGAGGAGTACATTGAGGGAATACGTGAAGAACCCCGCCAGGACGCATGCGTGTCATTCTTCAAAGCAGCGGTGTGAAATCACAGATAACTGTAATGACTGAACATAGTAAGATTAGGGAAGAAAATACCAGTTGAGTATATGATCAAGGGTGGGAGCGGAGGGCACGTAATCCCTCATCGTAACTCCTCATAAAATACAGATCAAACTTCAAACTGGTAAGTTCTCGCTTAATCTTACTATTTTACTTCGGAGTCACGTGAGTGACTACGTGAAGATTTTAAAGCTGTGATTTCATGCCGTGGAAACAAGTCCATGCATCACGTCTGCCTTGATGACTGTAGGAGGAATTGTGTTAACATAATTTGGACATGAATTCGACATTGAAATCATAACATTTATTAACACAAAATTATAACCCCTTTTTATGGGTTTAAATTAATTTACAGAACTTAAAATTGTTTCTGCAAATGTTCCAGGTTTCATTACTGGTTTGTTGTAAAATAGTTGGAATGTTTTTTCCCCTGACCATCCTGCTGCCTTGAGGATTTGGTCCATTGGTACATCCAACTGTATCGCTACCGATGTAGCTGCAGCCCCGGTGGAATGAGATTTTAAAATATTAGTATCCACCCCAGCCTGTGTTAGCACCTGTTTCAGCCATCTTGAGATGGTCTGAACCGTCACTCTTTTATGTGGTTGCTTGTGGCTGACCAGAAGTGCCTTCTCATTGCCTCTTATGATTTTCGTTTTCTCCATGTATAACGACAAATGTCTTACTATACAGAGACGGTCATCTGTTGGGTATGACCTAAATTGTATATTGAGGCCTGCTGATCCCTGTCTGTTCTGCTTTACTAATTCATAGATATGAAACGTAATATTTTCAGTTGAGGAAGTCATGTTGTCCAGTCTTAGTTTATGCAGTGACTGTACCCTCTGTGACGTGACCAATGCCATTAGCATGACTGTTTTTAATATCAGTCTGTGTAGGGACAGAGCTGTTGCTGGAGACCAATTCCTGAGCATCTTCAGGACAATACTTACATCCCATATTTGGAAGTACCTGGTTCTTGGGGGACTAATATTAAAAATTCCCCTCATAAGTTTTGTTACCAGTGGGTGAGTCCCACCAGATTGACGCTCTGTCCCCTGCCATAGGTAAGTCGATAGGGCACTTCTGGCGCAGTTGATGGCACTGTAACTGAGCCCCTCATCATAGTGGAGGCCTGCCAGATATTCCAGAACAGACGGGATGTTCATGTCTCTGTGGGTGATGTTGTTTTTGTGACAATGCATCTCCCAATTCCTGATATAGACCAGATACTGTTTTTTGGTTGACTGTCTTTGGGCCACCGAGATCATGTTCACTGTTCAGTCCGGCAATCCCAGTTGTAGTAGAGGTGTTTTTAAACTCTACAAATTAATAAGTTCAAATGGTTATGGCATGGGTGGCTATCCCTTGTTACGCGATGTAGCAATAAATCTGGTCTATGTGGGATGGTGATACATGGTTCTAATACCATGTTTAGTACCACTGGGAACCATGGTTGAGTAGGCTAATCGGGTACTACCAAAATACCAGACGCAGAGTCTTGTTCTATTTTCCTTAATACCCGACTGATGAGGCAGAAAGGAGGGAATGCGTAAATAAACAATTTCCCCCCAATGCAGCGAAAATGCATCTGTCGCCACTGCCCCAGGGTCTGGTTTCCATGAACCATAATTTGCTAACTGGTGGTTAAGTCTGGATGCGAATAGATTGATATCTTGTGTTCCATATCTTGCTGTAATATCAGCAAATACTTTTTTATTCAACAGCCATTCAGCGTTTTCATTAAATTTGCGTGACCTGGTGTCTGCTACTAAATTTAGTCTTCCTGGTAGGTAAGTAGCTGATATCCAAATATCTCTCTGGATACACCATTGCCAAATTGTATTAGCCAGATTGTCACATGATGTCGATTTGTTCCCACCCATGTGGTTAATGTATGCTACCACGGTAATATTGTCTATCTGTAGTCTAACATGCTGGTGATATGACCCAGTACAATATGACTTTAGGCCATGAATGCACCCAACATTTCCAGGTAGTTTATGCTCAGTGTGAGTAATAATGATGCCTCCTGAGCAGTCCATCTACCTCCACAGCTGGTGATGGTATTGGTGGCTCCCCAACTAAGTGCACTGGCATCAGTTTGTAGTACCATGGAAGGGTTACTGACAATGATTGGATTGGAACAAAGCCAGATGTTATCTATCCACCAATTTAGTTCCATTTTAGCTTTGATTGGTAGTTTCATAGGTCTGTCAAAGTGACTGCATTGATTTTGAGTGCTTGTATTTTTGCTCTCTGTAGGTTTTGGTAATGTAGAGGTCCAAATTGTGTGGCTGGAAAGGCAGCCACCATTTTGCCAATTACTTTTGCTACCAATCTGACGGATGGTTTCCTGATGTCAATGAGGTTATTGCAAGCCTCTATTAAATCTCTAGCCTTTCCCTTAGGCAGGGTCACCGACATGTGAACTGAGTCAATGGTGAACCCCAAATAGTCCATAATAATGGAAGGCGTTAGTTTAGATTTAACTGGATGGATAATAAATCCCAGTTTTTCAAATAACTGTTTTGTGGCTGTTACGGTTTGTTTGGCCAATTCCAAAGTTTTGCCCACAATGAGTATGTCATCTAAATATGCCATGACCATGTGTTTTCGTTTCCGTAGAAACGCTAGGGCTGGTTTCAAATTTTTTGTGAACAGGATGGGGGCTGATGATAACCCATTTGGCAGTGCTTTATACTGTCAGAGTTGTCCCATCCAGTTGAATTTTAAGTAACATCTGTGGTCACCTCGTATAGGCACTGAATAGTAAGATCTTTTAAATCGATGCTGGCCATGAAGTAACCTTTGGAAATTAATTGTTTAGCAGTAACAAAGGTTTCCATTTTGAAGTGAATATATTGTACAAATGTATTCAATTTTGTCAGATCTATGATGATGTGACAACCACCATCTTTTTTGTTTTTGGTAAATATATTGGACACAAATTCTAATGGTTCGTGTTGAGTTTGATCAATTACACCTTTTACGTAAAGCCGCTCCAGTTCAGCTTGCGCTTCTGATTTTTCTTTATCAGAAAGCACGAACATTCGGTTCGGTAGATGTTGAACTGGAGGGCTGTACTTGTGTATAAACTCTATTATATATCCCTGGATACTGCGTAAGATGTAAGTATTGGTTGTTAACATGCTCCATGCATTCAGAAAAGAGTGTAATCTCCCACCAACCTCCATGCTCCCTGTATTTTGTAGGGAACCAGACCCACCTACGTCCATAGTAACCAGTGGCAGGTTTACTTCTTTTTGTAGGTTCTTCGCTGCTGTTAAAACCATATAACCATATAACAATTACAGCACGGAAACAGGCCATCTCGGCCCTACAAGTCCATGCCGAACAAATTTTTTTCCCCTTAGTCCCACCTGCCTGCACTCGTACCATAACCCTCCATTCCCTTCTCATCCATATGCCTATCCAATTTATTTTTAAATGATACCAATGAACCTGCCTCCACCACTTCCACTGGGAGCTCATTCCACACCGCCACCACTCTCTGCGTAAAGAAGTTCCCCCTCATATTACCCCTAAACTTCTGTCCCCTAATTCTGAAGTCATGTCCCCTTGTTTGAATCTTCCCTATTCTCAAAGGGAAAAGCTTGTCCACATCAACTCTGTCTATCCCTCTCATCATTTTAAGGACCTCTATCAGGTCCCCCCTTAACCTTCTGCGCTCCAGAGAATAAAGACCTAACTTATTCAACCTATCTCTGTAACTTAGTTGTTGAAACCCAGGCAACATTCTAGTAAATCTCCTCTGTACTCTCTCTATTTTGTTGACATCCTTCCTATAATTTGGCGACCAAAATTGTACCCCATACTCCAGATTTGGTCTCACCAATGCCTTGTACAATTTTAACATTACATCCCAGCTTCTATACTCAATGCTCTGATTTATAAAGGCTAGCATACCAAAAGCTTTCTTTACCACCCTATCTATATGAGATTCCACCTGCAAGGAACTATGCACGGTTATACCCAGATCCCTCTGTTCAACTGTATTCTTCAATTCCCTACCATTTACCATGTACGTCCTATTTTGATTTGTCCTGCCAAGGTGTAGCACCTCACATTTATCAGCATTAAACTCCATCTGCCATCTTTCAGCCCATTTTTCCAAATGGCCTAAATCACTCTGTAGACTTTGGAAATCCTCTTCATTATCCACAACACCCCCTATCTTAGTATCATCTGCATACTTACTAATCCAATTTATCACACCTTCATCCAGATCATTGATGTACATGACAAACAACAAAGGACCCAACACAGATCCCTGAGGCACCCCACTAGTCACCTGCCTCCAACCCGATAAACAGCCATCCACCATTACCCTCTGGCTTCTCCCATTCAGCCACTGTTGAATCCATCTTGCTATTCCTGCATTTATACCCAACAGTTGAACCTTCTTAACCAACCTTCCATGAGGAACCTTGTCAAAGGCCTTACTAAAGTCCATATAGACAACATCCACTGCTTTACCCTCGTCAATTTCCCTAGTAACCTCTTCAAAAAATTCAAGAAGATTAGTCAAACATGACCTTCCAGGCACAAATCCATGTTGACTGTTCCTAATCAGACCCTGTTTATCTAGATGCTTATATATATTGTCTCTAAGTATCTTTTCCATTAATTTGCCCACCACTGAAGTCAAACTAACAGGTCTATAATTGCTAGGTTTACTCTTAGAACCCTTTTTAAACAATGGAACAACATGCGCAGTATGCCAATCCTCGGGGACTATTCCCGTTTCTAATGACATTTGAAATATTTCTGTCATAGCCCCGGCTATTTCTACACTAACTTCCCTCAATGTCCTAGGGAATATCCTGTCAGGACCTGGAGACTTATCCACTTTTATATTTTTCATAAGTGTCAGTACTTCTTTTACTTTGAACCTCATAGTATCCATAGCTACTCTACTAGTTTCCCTTACCTCACATAATTCAATATCCTTCTCCTTGGTGAATACCGAAGAAAAAAAATTGTTCAATATCTCCCCCATCTCTTTTGGCTCTGCAGATAGCTGTCCACTCTGTCTCTCCAATGGACCAATTTTATCCCTCGTTATCCTTTTGCTATTAATATAGCTGTAGAAACCCTTTGGATTGACTTTCACCTTACTTGCCAAAGCAACGTCATATCTTCTTTTAGCTTTTCTAATTTCTTTCTTAAGATTCTTTTTACATTCTTTATACTCCTCAAGCACCTCATTTACTTCATGCTGCCTATAATTATTGTAGATCTCCCTCTTTTTCCGAACAAGATGTCCAATTTCCCTTGAAAACCAGGGCTCTTTCCAATTTTTACTGTTTCCTTTCAACCGAACAGGAACATAAAGATTCTGTACTCTTAAAATTTCCCCTTTAAATGTCCTCCATTTCTCTTCTACATCTTTCCCATAAAACAAAAAGTCCCAGTTCACTCCTTTTTAAATCATCTCGCATCGCATCAAAGTTAGCCTTTCTCCAATCAAAAATCTCAACCCTAGGTCCAGTTCTGACCCTCTCCATAATTATCTTGAAACTAATGGTATTGTGATCACTGGACCCGAAGTGCTCCCCAACGCATACCTCCGCCACCTGTCCCATCTCATTTCCTAACAGGAGGTCCAGCACTGCCCCTCCTCTAGTAGGTACCTCTATGTATTGCTGCAAAAAATTATCCTGCACACATTTTACAAACTCCAACCCATCCAGCCCATTTACAGAATGTGTTTCCCAGTCTATGCGTGGAAAGTTGAAATCTCCCACAATCACTACCTTGTGCTTACTACTAATATCTGCTATCTCCTTACATATTTGCTCTTCCAATTCTCGTTCCCCGTTTGGCGGTCTATAATACACCCCTATAAGAGTTGCTACACCTTTCCCACTTCTCAATTCCACCCAAATAGCCTCCCTAGATGAGCCCTCCAATCTATCCTGCCAAAGCACTGCTGTAATATCTTCCCTGACTAGCAATGCAACACCTCCACCTCTTGCCCCTCCAATTCTATCACACCTGAAGCAACGAAATCCTGGAATATTTAGTTTCCAATCACAGCCCTCCTGCAACCACGTTTCACTGATCGCCACAACATCATACTTCCAGGTGTCTATCCAGACTCTAAGCTCATCAACCTTTCTTACAATGCTCCTAGCATTAAAATATGCACATTTAAGAAAACCCCCGTCTCTTATTCTCTGTTTATTTCCTTTTTTTTCTTTCTCCTCTTGTCTCCTGCTGTTGTTGCGCTGGTGTCTGGATTTGTGGTTTGGTTGGCGTTGGAGGTCCGCGCATCTTCCAAGAAGGCCGGCCTGGGCCATAGCCTAAAAAAGACTCATGTTTAGTGTACCGGGCCTTCGAGCTTTCACCAGTCATTCGTGTTCTGCTGGTGGGTGCGTAGGGGTGCTGTCTTTGGCTGTAGTGGGTTTTTGATTGATTCCCTTTTATTAGTCCCAGGGTTTTTGCTTCCTCATCGAGCTCCTTGACTTGCTTCGATAGGTTGCCTCCAAATAATAGTATTGGTGGTTTTGTGGTCCCTGGTTTGCACAGTCCCGCTTTGGGTTCAGTGTAGGTTGAATGGCACTCTTCCTGATGTTGTTTATCTCATGTTGAGTGTTGCAGAGCAGTGCCAGTGCATCTTGTTGGTCCTGGGACATGTCCTTGTCATCCACTGTGCTGGCATATGCTGTTATCCCTGCTGTTAGGAGTTTCAATACTTTTTGTAATTTGACATCCATACTTCTGACTCCTGTTCCAATGTGTTTCCATATACAGGTGTTTACTATTGGAACATTCAGGGACATGCAGTTGCCCGGTGCCAGGTGTCTTGATGTGGTGTCCAGTACAGCCTGTTCTTGTAACTGGTTTAGAGACATATAGTCTATACTGGCAGCTAGCTTTGCCTCCAGATTTTGACCAGTCTGGTCTGGCTGTATGAAATTGGACACCATGTCCAGTAGGTTCTCTCATTCCTGCATCCCTTGCACACTTGTCTTTCCTTCTGCGGACCCCTCTTCCAGGTCAGCCCAGAACTGACCTGCAGTGCTCCCCTCTGATGAGATAGAAACACTGTGCAGCCCTTCAAGAGGTACTTCTGTGGGTTTATCATAGGGCCCCCTGTGACCCGACTCCATCTCCCGGAGTCTGTCACATTGGAGCAAATGCTCCACACACCGCTCCATCCGGCTTCAATGCTCACGGTCGCTGGTCGCCCGCGGTTGTTCAAAGTTGGACTCCTCTGAGTCCACGACCTTGTTTGTTATGTGTCTAGCCTTACCGCCCGGCCGCGTGGATGTGGCCGGTGCGGAGGCGACATCGGGCACAGCTGATCCCACTATCGGTGATCCAAGTGCCGCTGGCTGCTGCTGGCTGCCCGCTGCTCCGCGGTCCTCCCTCACCAGCTTTGTCGCAGACCTTATCTTCTTTGTTTTGTCCATGTTCCCACCTGTAGTTGGAAATGGAAACAAAAAAGACCGCAGAGTAAACTCTTACCTGCAAGTTGCGGCTTTTAAACTGCCGCTGCGGGGGAACGTCGTTCCACCACGTCTGACGTTTCGCAATGCGTGTAGCGATATGACACGCATGCGTCCTGGCGTGCTTCTTCACGTAGTCACTCACGTGACTCCAAAGTAAAATCAATATTCACACCATCAGCTAAACTACCCTAAAATAATCTCTCCTTAATTCATCAAAAAATCAATCAAATTATTCAAACATTATTTGCATTTGCTAATCAATGCTGACTTTCATTTGAGGGGAATGCTTAACATTTCAGTTGGAATCCTTAGCAATGGCACATTTGCAGCCAGCATTTTCACAGACTGTTGATGTGTATTTTCGCCAAGGAGGTCTTCATAGTCAAAGGAGGTCTTCAACGTGTAATTTTTTCAAACTCTTCTAAACTCGCAATTAGGTCGCCCAAGTGGAACAGCCCCTTTAGAAGAACCTACCAATCTCCACTTTAAAAATACCCAGTGACTTGGCCTCCAACGCCATCTGTGCCAATGAATTTCACAGTTTCACCACTATCTGGCAAAGGAATTCCTTTTCATCATTATTTAAATGGTATGTCCTTTTATTCTGAGGCTGTGTCCTCCCCTTCTCAGCTCTCCTACTATTGGAAGCATCATGTCCACATCCACTCTTTCTTGGCCTGTATGTTTAACTGGATAGTATGCAAACAAAATGTCCCCTCTATCTCAATACATGTGACAATAATGAATTAATACAAATGTCGATATCAATCCTCCATCAGTAATTTTGTATGTACCACAGTGGCCTGTTTGTATGTACCACAGTGGCCTCAGTTTCTCACACCACTCAATGTTATCTATTTATTTTTCAATTTATCTATCCACAATTTATTCAATATAGTTGCTACCTCCACCTTTACTGCTGCAGCAATATTATAATATCCTTATGAGAAATCAGATGTAAATTGCCATTTAGTGCCTCAACCATCACCTGTGCATTTCTGACCTTTGCCTCCCTGTCCCAGCAATTCAAAATACCAATTTATATATGACCTATCTTATTCTTAATTCTAAGCAACAATGGGAGATGTCTTCCAACAGACCAGAAGGTATGAAGGGTCTCGACCCAAAACGCCACCTATTCCTTTTCTCCAGAGATGTTACCTGACCCGCTGAATTACTCCAGTATTAGGTGTCTAGACCACAAGGCAAACTATGTGACCAGATTTCCTGCTCAAAGTATGGGATTCAAAGGTATAAAACTGAGTAGCTCATAAATGTTTGTCAATAACTGCTGATTTATTAAGATGTGAATGATATATGCAAGTAAGAGGACAAAATTATTTGTTGTCCTGCAGTTTCCATTTGGATTGAAAGTGTCATGAAGTTTATTATCATTGATGAAATCAAATCATAATATTTAAGCAACTATATAATTAATTAGTAGTGAGTGTTGCATAAAATTAAACAAAACACACAAACCATAGTCCAGGGATTTTCGACTGTTGGCAGTAATGCTGTGATTGTTAAGGATTCCACTTAAAATGCTAAGTATCCTTGTAATTTCATGATGTTAGTTAAATGTTAATGAATAATATGTTATCACAATTGCACATGATTATGTAAGTTGGCTCAGGACAATTGAATGGTTCAATAATCAATGTGCTCACATACTTGTCATCATTAGGTACCCTTATCCCTTTGCACAAGTTAAAACTTCAGAGATGGCAGGCAGCCAAAATGAAAAGGTGGTTGAGTTTGTTTATTCCAGGCTTAGAGCTGATGCACAATGAGATTCACTGGTCAGCCCAGTGAAGTATGCTGGATTAACAGAAAAGCAACAGGCCATTCAGCCCGAGGAATCCAGTTGAGTCCTCTCCATCTGTCTTTATTTAAATCCATTAGCATATTTATTTACAGGTTTTTATATACTTGGCTCTTTTAAATGCATATATTTTATTGACTGTATTAGGAAGCTCATTATTCTCACTCTCAGTGGGTAAATACGTTTTTTTCTGAATTCCCTATAAAGGTTTTACTGATGATTTTAGGGAATGTGGATTGTGCTAAAGTGGTGACAGGAACCTGCAGACAAACCCTAACAGAAATGTCATTGATTATGTGTGCACCCACAATTGTAACAGAAATTTGGATCTACTGTTAATGAATTAGACTTGTGGATAATCATGTCATCCTGTATGTGACCTTTCTGAGTTCCATTCTGTAATCGAGACTTTGTTTTATTGTTAATCAAGTCTCTGTGCAAAACCCAGTCATCGGAGAATATTAAAAATATAAAAAAATATACCAAAGTTACACTTGACAGGTCAGCTTTGGCTGGCCTACTGGTGAGCCAAACACCAACACTGCGTGGCCTTTCCATTCTGCTCCTGCAGACTCTTTTGCAGTGATGACCTTGTGTGAAGGTAGAAGGGTCCCGACCCAAAACATCACCAATCCATGCCCTCCAGAGATGCTGCCTGACCCACTGAGTGTCTCCAGCACGTTGTATTTGGTTCAGGATTCCAGCATCTGCTGTTTCTTGTTTCATCTCTCGTGTTAGAGCCTTTTGCAATGTTATTGGCCATTAATGGGTCACCCCCTCACCCTTCCTTTCTCAGTTGAAATGGCCCAAACTGTTCCCTGATATGTATACTGCTACATTTCTAGTTTTATGTTCATAAATATTCTCTACACCCATTCCAGCATTACTTTATCATTTATAAATAAGATGGTAATCAAAGGTAAATACAGCAATCTAATTGTAAACCAATCATGGTTTGTTCTAGGTTTAACATGGAGAGTCAAGTTTTATTGTCATGTGTCCCAGATAGAACAATGAAATTCTTACTTGTTGCAGCACAACAGTATATGTAAACATAGTACACTGTGGGGAGGTCAGAACCGATGATGGACTGGGCAATATTCACTGGACTGGACTTTTTGCAGTCTTTTTCGCTCCTGGGCAGTCAACCCAACTACACTACTTTTCAGTTCTATCCCTTTAGAAAATAACCTCATTGGTTAGTTAGCTTTTATTATGCCTCTGCCAATCTGTGGTACAAATTTTACTTATCATTGTATTTCTACTCAATATCCATTTGCTCCTCTACCCCCCTCAACAACACCAGTGATCCCAGCATTGATTCCTTAAGGAGCACTATTAACCACTTTCTTGAATTGTGAATAGTTGCTCCTTATAACCTATGAACACTCTTCTCCCCTCTCCTATCAAGCAGGCCATACAGAAATGTGAAAATGCCTCCAGATCCAAGGGCAGTTTCTTCCTAGCTGGTAACAGACAACTGAACCATCCACCTCATTGGAGACCCTCAGTCTATTGTTAATCAGACTTATCTGACTTTATCTTGCACTAAACATTATTCCCTTTATTCTGTATCTGTACACTGTCGGTTGCTTGATTGTAATCATGTGTAATCTTTCCGCTGACTGGATAGCACACAACAAAAAAGCCTTTCACTGTACCTAACACGTGACAATTAATAAACTAAGTTAATCTAAACTAAACTAAACGGCTTTCTGTCCTCAAACCAATCCATTTCCTGCTCATGTCCTGACTCCATGGACTCTAACTTTACTCAATAGTTTATAGTCTTTCACTCAATAGTCCATTACTCAATAATCAATTGTCTATTATTACATTCAATAACCTAAATAGTCTTTACTTAATAGTCGCCATTAGGCTCATTAGTCTAAAAGATCTCTTATCAGAAGCCTTTTGAGAATCTCAATAACGTACACTTACAACATTACTAAATTACTAATGTCTGTTTCCACTTCTGCCTCTTTCAAAATGTAATAGTTAGTAAATCAAGACTGCCCCATTGGAAATCTATGCTTAGTGATAATGATAATTATCATTTCTAATTTTATTTTAAATAACAATTTCATTAGTTTTCATACTGCTGATGTTAAACTGACTAGCCTAATCAAATATAGACCCTATATTAGCTTTCTGCCAGTGCATTTTGATACCTTTTTTGAACACTATTAAATTATGAAGTAATGTTTCTGCTATCTCTATCCTTGTGTATTTTTAAATGCATAGATGTAATCTATCTGAGTTTGATCATCTTGAATCTATTAGTTTTTTTGATATTTCGTCTTTTTCTATTTTACCTTATCACATTATTCTTCATCAAAGAAACCATGTCCATTTGTACCTTTCAGGAAAATATCAAAGTAAAATAATGATTTAATGTTTCTGATCTGCCTGTTATTACCTGTAATATTGTCTAGTTTAATGGCCTGCCTCTCATCTCAAGCTTTTTTGTATTGTTTTCTCTGTTATATATTTTATTATTTTGTGTTATCTTCCTTGATAATTTAGTTTTGTAGTTCCTCTTTGCCTTCCTGATTTGTTCTACTTCTCTTCCAACCCTTAGTATTGTCTCTTATCATGCGCTCTCCAGAGTCTATGTATTCAGTAAGTCTTTTCCCTTATCTCAAATTATTCCTTTATGGCTTTATTCATACAAAGAATCCCATGTGTGTTCAGTTTGTTTTTTGTGTGGTAACATTTATTTTTCCTGCATTCTGTTGTACACAGGTTTAAATGTTTCTTTTGGTTTTGTTGCATGATTGTTTGCCAGAATTATTGCCCATTTTATTTTCCAGTTCTTTTAACAGGCTTCCAAAATCCACTTTAATAAGCACATGTTAACAAACATATGGCCCCATAGCAGAAGCGTCCATACTGGAAACTGGAAGCATCCTGAGCTAATTCTGCTACCACCATCATCTATTGCGACGTGATGGCTTCCACTGATTGCAAACTTCCGGAAGCTTGCGTCCTTTTCGGGACGGATGATGACAGCGAGGTCAACATTTGTAACAAGATGGACATGAAAAGAAGTAGAACAAACATATGCCCTTCTCAATTATCATTTTAAAACATATTGTATTGTGGTCATCATTGCCAAAACGTTTCACCACTTGTAGTTCTCTTATCTGTTTAGTTTAGTTCAGTTTAGAGAAACCGCGTGGAAACAGGCCTTTTCGCCCACCGCGTTCATGCCAACTAGGGACAATCTATTAACCATATAACAATTTCAGCACGGAAACAGGCCATCTCGACCCTTCTAGTCCGTGCCGAACACATATTCTCCCCTAGTCCCATATACCTGCGCTCAGACCATAACCTTCCATTCCCTTCCCATCCATATAACTATCCAATTTATTTTTTAAATGATAAAAACGAACCTGCCTCCACCACCTTCACTGGAAGCTCATTCCACACAGCTACCACTCTCTGAGTAAAGAAATTCCCCCCCATGTTACCCCTAAACTTCAGTCCCTTAATTCTCAAGTCATGTCCCCTTGTTTGAATCTTCCCTACTCTCAGTGGGAAAAGCTTTTCCACGTCAACTCTGTCTATCCCTCTCATCATTTTAAAAACCTCTATCAAGTCCCCCCTTAACCTTCTGCGCTCCAAAGAATAAAGCCCTAACTTGTTCAACCTTTCTCTGTAACTTAGTTGCTGAAACCCAGGCAACATTCTAGTAAATCTCCTCTGTACTCTCTCTATTTTGTTGATATCCTTCCTATAATTAGGCGACCAAAATTGTACACCATACTCCAGAATTGGCCTCACCAATGCCTTGTACAATTTTAACATTACATCCCAACTTCTATACTCAATGCTCTGATTTATAAAGGCCAGCACACCAAAAGCTTTCTTTACCACCCTATCTACATGAGATTCCACTTTCAGGGAACTGTGCACAGTTATTCCCAGATCCCTCTGTTCACCTACATTCTTCAATTCCCTACCATTTACCATGTACGTCCTATTTTGATTTGTCCTGCCAAGATGTAGCACCTCACACTTATCAGCATTAAACTCCATCTGCCATCTTTCAGCCCACTCTTCCAACTGGCATAAATCTCTCTGTAGACTTTGAAACTCTACTTCATTACCCACAACCCCACCTATCTTAGTATCATCTGCATACTTACTAATCCAATTTACCACACCATCATCCAGATCATTGATGTACATGACAAACAACAGTGGACCCAACGCAGATGCCTTGGGCACCCCACTCGTCACTGGCCTCCAACCTGACAAACAACCATCCACCATTACTCTCTGGCATCTCCCATTCAGCCACTGTTGAATCCATCTTGCTACTCCACCATTAATACCCAACCATTGAACCTTCTTAACCAACCTTCCATGAGGAACCTTGTCAAAGGCCTTACTGAAGTCCATATACACAACATCCACTGCTTTACCCTCATCAATTTCCCGAGTAACATCTTCAAAAAATTCAAGAAGATTAGTCAAACATGACCTTCCAGGCACAAATCCATGTTGACTGTTCCTAATCAGACCCTGTTTATCCAGATGCTTATATATATTATCTCTAAGTATTCTTTCCATTAATTTGCCCACCACTGACGTCAAACTAACAGGTCTATAATTGCTAAGTTTACTCTTAGACCCCTTTTTAAACAATGGAACATCATGCGCAGTACGCCAATCCTCCGGCACTATTCCCGTTTCTAATGACATTTGAAATATTTCTGCCATAGCCCCTGCTATTTCTACACTAACTTCCCTCAATGTCCTAGGGAATATCCTGTCCAGACCTGGAGACTTATCCACTTTTATATTTCTCAAAAGTGTCAGTACTTCCTCTTCTTTGATCCTCATAGTTTCCATAGCTACTCTACTCGTTTCCCTTACCTCACATAATTCAATATCCTTCTCCTTGGTGAATACCGAAGAAAAGAAACAGTTCAATATCTCCCCCATCTTTTTTGGCTCTGCAGATAGTTGGCCACTCTGACTCTCTAATGGACCAATTTTATCCCTCGTTATCCTTTTGCTATTAATATAGCGGTAGAAACCCTTCGGATTTACTTTTACCTTACTTGCCAAAGCAACCTCATATCTTCTTTTAGCTTTTCTAATTTATTTCTTAAGATTCTTTTTACATTCTTTTTACTCCTCAAGCACCTCATTTACTCCATGCTGCCTATAACTATTGTAGATCTCCCTCGTTTTCCGAACCGTGTCCCTTTCCCTTGAACACCATGGCTCTTTACAATTTTTACGATTTCCTTTCAACCGAACAGGGACATAAAGATTCTGTACTCTTAAAATTTCACCTTTAAATGTACTCCATTTCTCTTCCACATCTTTCCCATAAAATAAACTGTCCCAATTTACTCCTTTTAAATCCTTTCGCATCTCCTCAAAGTTAGCCTTTCTCCAATCAAAAATCTCAACCCTAGGTCCAGTTTTGTCCCTCCCCATGGATCCTATTGAAGCCAATTAACCTACAAACCTGTCCCTGGTTCTCTCCAGCAGTCATGAGGTAACTTCTCCATTGTATACATTGGCAACCCACCCTATATTAGACCCTCACTTGCTCTCTCTCGCTCTTGGCTTCAGAAACACTACCCACACCACCCCATGCCCTCCTCAATTACTTGCTATATTACTCTTTTTCTCTTTCTTCATCCTCTTCACCCACTGGATTTTTCTTTTGATCCATGGTGTCTGGGTCTGCTTTGTGAGTATATCATGCGTAATGAACAGGGCAGTTTTATTTATTGTCATGTGTACCATGGTGCAATAAAAAGTGTTTTTTTTTTGTTGCATGCTAACCAGTCTGAGGAAAGGCAATGCATGGTGATAATCAAGCCGCCCACAGTGTATGGACACGGGATTAAAGGAATAACATTTAGTGCAAGATAAAATCCAGTAAGTACAATTAAAGTTAGGCCAAAGATCTCCAACGAGGTGAATGGTAGGTCAGGACTGCTCTCTAGTTGGTGAGAGGATGGTTCAGCTGGGAAGAAACTGTCCCTGAATTTGGTGTGCGTTTTCACACTTTTGTATCTTTTGCCTAATGGGAAAGGGGGGAAGAGGGAGTGTCCAGGATCCTTGACTATGCTGGCGGCCTTGCCGAGGCAGTGTAGAGTGAAGATGGAGGCAATGAAGGGGAGGTTGGTTTCAGCTGTGATGGTCTGAGCTGCGTCCACTATAGTCTGCAAATTCTTAAGGTCTTGGGTGGAGTTGTTGCCAAATCATGCTGTGATGTATCCCAATTAAATGCTTTCTACAATGCATCTATAGAAGTTGGTGAGAGTTGTTGGGGACGTGCCAAACATCCTAAGCCTTCTAAGGAAATAGGGGCATTGGTTTTCTTATTTGGCCATTGATTCAATATGGTTGGTCTGGGACAAGTTGCTGGTAATACAGTATTTACTGCTGGGAGTTTCATGTTTTCAATCATTTCTACTTCGGTGCCATCAATGTTTACCAGGGTATGTGTACCACATTCTGCTTTGTCTTGCTAACATTGAGGGAAAGGTTGTTGTCTTAGCACCAGGTTACAAGGTTCTCAATTTCCTTCCTGTACTCCATCGTCATTATTTGATATACTCCCCACTATGGTGGTCTTGCCTGAAAATTTGTAAATTGAGATGGATTTGTATTTGGTTGCATAGTCCTGGGTGTATAAGGAGCAAAGTAGGGAGCCGAGAATGCATCATGTGTAGTGTAGTGAGTGGTAGAAGCTGGCAATTAATGACATTGTGAGGAGATTTTTTGTTAATGGTTTAATACAGGCTTAGTGTAAATGGGAGGTTGATTGTTTTCATCATTACTTCTTTTTGTGGAAATAAACCTTGGTGTTTCCATCAGGTTGGTATTATTTGCCTGTCGTTTTATGCTCCGCCACTATTTATGTCAAAGGTGATGGAGAGAAGGCAGAAGGATGCAGTCCAGCCCACCACATAAACCAACATCCCTTCCATAGACTTAATTTACACCTCAAGCTGCCTCAGCAGCGCCAGCAGCATAATCAAGGAAGAGCCCCACCCTGGCCACTCCCTCGACTCCCCTCTCCCATCAGGCCAAAGGTATAGAAGTGTGAAAACACACAATTCCAAATTCAGGGACAGTTTCTTTCCAGCTGTTATCAGGCAACAGAACGATCCTTCTGCAACCAGAGAGCAGTGCTGAACTACTATCTACCTCATCGGGGACCCTCAGACCATCTTTGATCAGACTTTACTGTCTTTACCTTGCACTAAACGGTATTCCCTACACTTTGAATGGCTGGATTGTAATCATGTTTTGTCTTTCTGCTGACTGATTAGCACGCGACAAAAGCTTTTAATTGTACCTCGGTACACGTAACAAAAAACTAACTAGAACTAGATATCTGGTTAGTATGCGACAAAATGTTTTTCACTGTAACTCAGTACACCATGACAATAACTAAACTGAACTCAACTGAGAATGGGGTTGAGAGGGGAAAATAGATCAGCCATGATTAATTGACCTAATTCAGCTCCGGAGATTTATAATTTTACTAGACTAAATAATTGACCAAGTGGATGTGCGAATGTAAAAGTAAAATCGCTAGCGAAATGGTAAAAATGGCAGCGTTTTTGCGTCTGGTTTTCGCGGAGTAACGAATCAAAGGCAAAATGCCGTACACCCACACACACATAGAGTTTTAAAAGTATACAGAAGATAGATAGATATGATAGATGTCTCCATTTGCAAGACAGCTGATGTATTTTCTCACGTTCTTTTCTTTTTCCTCTCACTCTCCCACTCAGTGGTACCTTAGGTTTATTAGAATCAGATATAAAGCAAATTAAAAACACAGATGCATGTTAACCTGGTACAACTGGAGATAGGTGTTCTCAGAACATACCAACAATTTTCAGAGTGAGCCTTTCGTATATCTTTTTGTCAATTTGTCATGTCCAGGTAAAAAGAGTCAGTTCACCAACACACAATTGTAAATGATAAACCTAACAGAAGGCATACAGTACATATTATTGGCCTGGTTACATATTATTTACCTTGCAACAGCTTAAATATAGTTAAATGGAGCACTGTCTGCTTCATCTGGTACCAATAATCAATATATTGGTTTTCAAGCATGTAAGATGATTAAATAGTAGAAGGAGGAGTAGGTGAGACAATAGACAATAGACAATAGGTCAATAGGTCAATAGGTGCAGGAGTAGGCCATTCGGCCCTTCGAGCCAGCACCGCCATTTAAAGTGATTAAGGCTGATCATCCCCAATCAGGACCGCGTTCCTGCCTTCTCCCCATATCCCCTGACCGCTATTTTTAAGAGCCCTACCTAGCTCTCTCTTGAAAGCATCCAGGCAACCTGCCTCCACCGCCCTCTGAGGCAAAGAATTCCACAGACTCACCACTCTCTGTGAGAAAAAGTGTTTCCTCGTCTCCGTTCTAAATGGCTTACTCCTTATTTTAAAACTGTGCCCTCTGGTTCTCGACTCTAGCATGTCCAAACCCTTAACAATCTTGTATGTTTCAATGAGATGCCTTCTCATCCTTCTAAACTCCAGAGTGTACAAGCCCAGCTGCTCCATTCTCTCTGCATATGACAGTCCCGCCATCCCGGGAATTTACCTTGTAAACCTACGCTGCACTCCCTCAATAGTAAAAATGTCCTTCCTCAATTTAGGGGATAAAAACAGCACACAATACTCCAGGTGTGATCTCACTAAGGCTCTGTACAATTGCAGAAGGACCTCTTTGCTCCTACATTCGAATCCTCTTGTTATAAAGGCCAACATGCCATTCGCTTTCTTCACTGCCTGCTGTACCTGCATGCTTACTTTCATAGACTGATGAACAAGGACCCCCCAGATCCCGTTGTACTTCCCCTTTTCCAACGACGCCATTTGGATAGTAATCTGTCTTCTGTTTTTGCTACCAAAGTGGATAACCTCACATTTATCCACATTAAACTTCATCTGCCATGCATCTGCCCACTCCAAAGCACACGGTATTGGGGGTTCAGTATTGATGTGGATAGAGAACTGGCTGGCAGACTGGAAGCAAAGAGTAGGAGTAAACGGGTCCTTTTCACAATGGCAGGCAGTGACTAGTGGGGTATCGCAAGGCTCAGTGCTGGGACCCCAGCTATTTACAATATATATTAATGATTTGGACGAGGGAATTGAATGCAACATCTCCAAGTTTACGGATGACACAAAGCTGGGGGGCAGTGTTAGCTGTGAGGAGGATGCTAGGAGGCTGTAAGGTGACTTGGATAGGCTGAGTGAGTGGGCAAGTCCATGGTAGTTGCAGTTTATTGTGGATAAATGTGAGGTTATCCGCTTTGGTGGCAAAAACAGGAAAGTAGACTATTATCTGAATGGTGGCCGATTAGGAAAAGGGGAGATGCAACGAGACCTGGGTGTCATGGTACACCAGTCATTGAAAGTAGGCATGCAGGTGCAGCAGGCAGTGAAGAAAGCAAATGGCATGTTAGCATTCATAGCAAAAGGATTTGAGTATAGGAGCAGGGAGGTTCTACTACAGTTGTACAGGGTCTTGGTGAGATCACACCTGGATAATTGCGTACAGTTTTGGTCTCCTAATCTGAGGAAGGACATTTTGTGCCATAAAAGGGAGTACAGAGAAGGTTCACCAGACTGATTCCTGGGATGTCAGGACTTTCATATGAAGAAAGACTGGATAAACTCGGCTTGTACTTGCTAGAATTTAGAAGATTGAAGAGGGATCTTATAGAAACTTATATAATTCTTAAGGGGTTGGACCGGCTAGATGCAGGAAGATTGTTCAGATGTTGGGGAACAAGGGGTCACAGTTTAGTGAAAAAGGGGAAATCTGTTAGGACTGAGATGAGAATAACATTTTTTACACAGAGAGTGGTGAATCTCTGAAATTCTCCGCCACAGAATGTAGTTGATGCCAATTCATTGGCTATATTTAACAGGGAGTTAGATCCCTTGTGGCTAAAGGGTGTGGAGAGAAGGCAGGTACAGGATACTGAGTTGGATGATCAGCCATGATCATATTGAATGGTGGTGCAGGCCCGAAGGGCCGAATGGCCAACTCCTGCACCTATTTTCTATGTTTCTATTCTCTGTGATCATGGCTGATCATCCACAATCAGTACCCCGTTCCTGCCTTCTCCTCATGTCCCCTGACTCCGCTACCTTTATGAGCTATACCTAACTCTCTCTTGAAAGCATCCAGAGAATTGGTCTCCACTGCCTTCTGAGGCAGAGAATTCCACAGATTCATAACCCTCTGTGTGAAAAAGATTCTCTTCACCTCCGTTCCAAATGGTTTACCCTTATTCTTAAACTGTGGCCCCTCCAGGTGTGGGCTCACTAGAATCAGAATGCCGTTTATTGTTAATTGAACATAAGTTCAAATGAAATTACGTTTCTGCAGTCATAACAGCAAACAACAAAAAAAAACACACAATTAACACAATTCCACACTAAACATCCATCACAGTGAATCCTCAAACACCTCCTCACTGTGATGGAAGGCAAAAGTCTTATCTCTTCCCTGTTCTCTGTTCTTATTCTTCTCCCGCAGTCAAGCAGTCAAACTGCTGCATCAAGCTGATCGAGGCTCTTGCTGTTAGATGTTGGAGCCACCGGCGAGCGATGGTAAGTCCTGCAGCCGTTTAAGCCGTGCCGGGCGATGTAAGGCCCCACTCCGGGTCGATTTATACCCCCCGATTCGTGCGGGCAAAGTTTGCCGTTGTGGGAGCTCCGAAAAGCGGTCTCCCACCAGGGACCCGTGAGCTTCTGATGTTACCGTCCACAGGGCCTGCAGACGGAGCCTCCGAAGCTCCGAAGTCGGGTCGCAGCCGTGCGCCACCACAGCGCTCCGCACTCCGAAGTAGGCCAGATGGTGAGTCCGCAGGCTCTGAGACTGGAGCCCCAGGTCGATTACAGTTGGAGGCCATCGGCTCCACGACAACGGAGACTCGACAAGGAAAAAGACGGGTCCCTGTACAAGGAAGAGATAAAAAAGTTTTGATATCCACCTTCAATATTCCTCATGATTTACGATACGATAAAACTTAAGGAGGAACATTGTTTCCTGGCTTATCCAGGTGAGCATAGGAATGAAGGAGCAGGTGGATGATGACATCCTCAACCCCCATCTTTGTTTGGTAAGCAAACTGCAGGGTGTCCAGGTAGGGTTTAACTCAGAGTTGCAAGTGAGTGAGCACCAGCCTCTCCAGGGACTTCATGATGTGTGAAGTCAGAGCCACCGGTCTGTAGTTATTGGGGGAGCTGGAGCATGTCCTCTTTGGTACAGGAACCAGGCAGGATTTTCCACATCACAGGAACCCTCTCCAGGCTCAAGATGAGGTTGAAGATATGTTGGAGTACACCGCACAACTGGCTGGCACACACCTTGAGTTCCCTAGGGCTGCCACCATCGGGCCCTGTGGTTTTGCCAGGGCGGAGTCTGTTCAGCTCCTTCCTCACCTGCTCTTCCTTGATGGACAAGTGCAACAAAGAAAGCAGAAATCCACGGTACCCTAGGTAGAGAATTTCTGAGATTGTCCATCCTCTGAGAGCTGCCAGCATATTCCTGACATCCATTATTCTGCTTCGCAAAGTGATGCGCTGCACTTCATAGGAGCGGAAGGAGAGATGCCATCAGGATGACAATTCATTGTCAACTAACTGCTACACAGACGGCATTTCTCAGAGGGGTTTCCACTTCAGGAAGGAAGAAAATAAATAAAATGGAATGAGTAATATAATGGTTTAACAGCCTTTTCAACAAAGATGGAGTTGTCTGGTAACAGCAGCACATGTCAAGCAAAACCAGGCTGGCGCTAGACAATCAGATGTTTGGGAAAAACCTTGAGCTAAATTTGAAAAAAACTATGTCATGGGGCCACATGCAACATTACAAGTAGTACAGATAAGATAGGCATTTCTATTGAGATTAACTTAATTAATAGAGTCATAGAGTGATACAGTGTGGAAACAGGCTCTTCGGCACAACACGCCCACACAGGTCAACAATGTCCCAGCTATACGTGTTCCACCTAACTGCGCTTGGTCCATATTCCTCCAAACCTGTCCTATCCATGTACCTGTCTAACTGTTTCTTAAACAATGGAATAGTCCCAGCCTGAACTACCTCCTCTGGCAGCCTATTCCATACACCCACCACTATTTGTGTGAAAATGTTCCCCTTCATCTTGAACCCAATGTCCTCTGATCCACGATTCCCCTACTCTGGGCAAAAGATTGTGCATCTACCTGATCTATTCCTTCCAATATTTTTGACACCTCTATAAGATCACCCCTCATCCTCCTGTGCTTCATGGAATAGAGACCCAGTCCACTCAACCTCTCCCTATAGCTCACAACCTCTAGTCCTGGCAACATCCTTGTAAATCTTTTCTGAACCATTTCAAGTTTGACAATATCTTTCCTATAACATGGTACCCAGAACTGAACACAATCTAATACAACTGCAACATGACCTCCCATCTTCTACACTCAATACTCTGACTGATGAAGGCTAAAATGCCAAAAGCCTATTTGACCACCTTATCTACCTGCGACTCAACCTTCAAGGCACCATGTGCAGATCATAGATCCAACTGCTCTACAACAATACCCAGAGGCCTACCATTTACTGTGTAGGTTCTGCCCTTGTTCGACATCCCAAAATGCAACAACTCACACTTCTCTGTATTAAATTCCAACAACCACCCCTCCGCCCACCTGGCCGATCGATCCAGATCCTGCTGCAATCGTTCACAAACATCTTCACTATCTGCAAAACTACTCACTTTTGTATCATCAGCAAACTTGCTAATCTTGACCTGTATGTTCTCATCTAATCATTGATGTAGATGAGTAAGGGGCCCAGCACCGAAACATGAGGCACAACACTAGTCACAGGCCTCCAGTCTGAGAAGCTACATTCCATCCGATCCTGTAGGCCTCATCTTTAGACTGGCGGATCTGTCTGAGTTCTGTTGTAAACCAGGGCTTGTCGTTGCTGTAAATGCTGCCTGACCTGCTGATTTTTGTTTTACCCCGACAGTTTCAAACTTTGGTTTGGCCACATTTGGAGTATTGAGTGCAATTTAGTCACCACACTATGAGAAAGATGTGCAGGCTTTGGAGAGGGTGCAGAAGAAGTCCATCAGGGTGTATGCCTAGATTGGAGTGTATCAGCAATAAGGAGGTTGGGCAAACTTGGGTTGTTTTCTCAGCAACATCAAATGTTGATAGAAATGGATAATATTATGAGAGTCATACATAGGATAGATAGTCAGAGTAAAGATGTCAATTACTGGAGGACATAGGTTTAAGGTGAGAAGGAGAATGGTGTCGCATGCTAAAGGATATAGATTCAGAGACGGGAAACATTCAAAGGAGATTTACGAGGTAAGTTTTTTACATGGAGAATGGTGATTGGCTGGGGAGATGGCAAAACCCGAGGCTTAACAAGGTTTAAGCAGTATTCAACAGGCAGGGTGTAGAGGGATAATGGGCAAGAATGGTGTAATAGGCAGGCATGATGTGGAGGGATACTGGGCTGGTAGGGTGTAGAGCGAGAATCAGCAGGTAGGGTGGAGAGGGAGAATGGGCAGGCAGATGGGAGGCACAAGAAGGACGTTATGGTTGGCATAGACATGATGGACTAAAGGGCCTGTTCTTGTGCCTTCTCTATATTCTATGTTGTACGTAAAGCAATCTAGTGGCACAGATTAGAGTCCATGGGCAAATGACTGCATGTCTCTGTGTCTTGGTTGTCAAACTGGACATCTACCACATTGGTAGTCAAAAGTGCTGGAGACACTAGGACTCTCCTCTGACAATACTGAGACTGAATGGACACCTGATGCAGCACATTCTGGCCTACCTGTCGGCGAAGCCAGCAGAACTTTGAGTAATCTGGCAAGGAAAGAATAACCAACTGTATCCTGCATCCTATTAAAGTAAAACAGTAAGCTCCTGATCCGTTACATCGTCTGACGTAAGTTCTTACGTTCTAGGAGCAGAATTAGGCCATTTGGCCCATAAAGTTTACCCCGCCATTCAATCATGGCTGATCTATCATTCCTCCTCAACCACATTCTCTCTCTCCAATCCTCTTGCCTTTGCTCAATAACTCCCGACACCGCTACTAATCAAGAATCTGTCAATCTTTGCCTTAAAAATATTCAATGACTTGGCTTCCACAGCCATCTGTGGCAATTAAATCCACAGATTCACCATCTACTGACAAAAGAAACTCCTCCTCATCTCCTTTCTAAAGATACATCCTTTTATTCTGAGGCTATAGCCTTTGGTTATAGACTCTCCCACTAGTGGAAACACCCTCTCCACATTCACTCTATCCAGGCCTTTCACCATTCGCATTATTGGCATGTCTGTTCATTTCCTTCCTTAGTAGCTGCCTGACTCGCTGAGTTCCTCCAGCACTTTTTTTCTTACTCAAGGTTCCAGCATCTGCAGTCTCTTGACTCTCCTTCCAATAGAAAGAGCATGTCCCCACGATAGCATAACCTGTTATAGTTTCATTCTTTCAGGAAGCAGAATTTATCCTTGTCTCAGCTACCCATGCCCCATGCTCTGGTATCCCTTCCCTGTGTCAAATTCCTTGTATGTTGCAAAACATACTTGGCTAATAAAGTATGATTACGATTATGGGTAACTTCCTCCCTCCCGTATTTGCTCCTTGGCTGAGCCACTCTCTATTCAAAAAGCCTAATTCAGAACCAGGAAGGTGTTTGATATTAATGTTACTGGCACCATCCTATTTATTAAATTCCAGCTCTTTCTGTATTTCCTGACATAGGTCAATCAGATCTTGTCTATTGAGCCTTGAGCAACTCAGGATGTATCATTTATACTGAGCTGAACAATTCATTGGTATCCACTGCTGTTCATTCTGAGGACTTGTCCTTCAGGCCCTATAGATATGCTCTCAAAAGGTTCAATGACACTCCAAGACCTTTGCTAGAAATATTTTATACATAATAGATTTGTACTTCCATGATAAAATTAACCTAAATTCCAACCTAAACTAAATGGCGCCAGGAATTCATTTTAAATTATCCTCATAAATATAAAAGGTAAACATCTTTTGCACCTTTATGATGAGCGGACGATATAAACCAGAAAGTGACAAGAAATTTGCACCATCCTTCATCACCTCCACAAACGTTAAATTACCCCTAAGAAAGATGCAGAGTGCTGGGCAGTACAGATATTATTGTGATTCACTGTTCAGTGCTCAAACTGCAATATTTTATAAGAACCAATTTTACTAAATTTGTAACGTAAATAGAGGAATTAGTCGGCTATTATTCACTGCTGTTGGCACATTCATTTGCATTTAAATGTATTTCAAGGCAGGTGTGCGTAAATTTTCAATTGCAGATTATGCCATCCTATCTTTAGATATTATCGGTGATCATCAGAGTCGTCAATTTCTGAGGATTTGTTCATCTACACGAAGGGAAAATCCAACAGCCTTGCTGGTTTCTATGCAGCAACCATGTTTCACACACTAATAATCTTGAAATGGCGGCGATCTGTTCCAGGTTTCAGAAATGCTCACACCCTTTCATTCCAAAAATTCTAAAGACTCTCATCTTGCTGGACTCCTAGAAATGAATATGAAATGGAATTAGAGACATTGAGACACCTGTGTAACTTTTAACTTTCTACATTCTTTACATAAAGAAAACCATATGATATTTTACAGTTTGGAAAAGAGAGTCTCTGCTGTCTTAAAAACATTTAATCACTTTTCTTTGGCGTTGGAGCTGTTACCCTTACATTGAACCATTATTGTCAAAGATGGGAATACAATTCTCCATTAAATGCTGCTGACACTCTCCTTTCAATACAATAATATTTTTCATTACAGCAGTACATTGATTGATTATACTACAACAGCGTAACAGTTAATATTGAGACATTCCGTACTTAGATATTATGAATAAGACAGCGTGTAAAGGTCAAAACATACAAATGTTGACCTCAGAATACTTTGGGAATCCTGTGGACATCCACGATGTTTTGCTGGAAGGAGTCGTGTGGAAGCCAACAGAGATGGCAGGTGGCTGCTGGCATGGGCCCTCGCTCATACCAGGGGTACCTGCTGACCTTGTGGCAGGGACAGTGTGTGCCCGAGTCTTCACAATCTTCCTCCCTGCATTATCAGGACACAGTGAAAACTGAGGGCTGACTTTGTGAGAGGGGTAGGAGGAGGAGGATGGGGAAGAAGAGAGGGAGGGGGGAGGCGAGGGGGGAATAGAGGGGGGAAAGAGAGGGGAGTGGAGAGGGTGGAGAGGGAGGAGGGGGAAGGAGAGGAGGAAGGAGAGTGAGACAGGGGGAGGAGGGGAAAGGAGAGACAGAGGAGGAGAGGGAAGGAGGAGGAGGGGGAAGGGGAAAGAGAGAAGGGAAGTAGAGGAGGTGGACGGAGAGGCAGAGGGGGAGGGGGGTAGGGGAGGGAGAGTAGAGGGAGGGGGAAGAGCGGAGGGGGGGAGGGGAAAAGAAAGGTGGGAAGAAAGAGGGGGAAGGAAAGGAAAGAGAAGAATATATTTCACATCTTATAATTGGTAGTATCTTACCACTAAAAGAGTAACTTAATTTTGTTCATATGTGTTGACCTCTACGCATTTGTTATAAGCTAGTGCACATGACATTGCTGATCAATTGTATCTGTTTTACAATATATACTTGAAGAAGCTAGGAAGAACTCCCTCAGATTATAGGGTCCCCAAACTGTATCTGTTAAATGTCTAAATATAGTTTAATCAGTTGTCCTGGGATTAATTATAATTTTGAGCTCCATTGCTCATTGATATTGTAAATATTACAAGAATAAGAATTCATTTTAACTTCTTCATGTTATTTCTAATTGCCAGTTACAAGGGCCTTTTACATTTGGCAGGTCAGGAACGTAGCAGGTGCCAAGTCCCAGTCGCTGGCATTGAGTAATTAGCCAGCGATCCCGACTTTATTAGTTATATTCTCTGAATATTGAACAGGTTGATGAAAAGATGATGAACTGAATAGCTTCAGGGGTTGTAGTTGTCCTTGAATCCTGTGAAAGATTTAAAACATGAAGGTCAAAATCCTTTGGAGATGCACGTGGTTTAATAAATACAACCAAAGTATCCACAGCTCTTCAAAACACCTAACAGCTGTCTAGAGTTGGAAATCGACCTAGAGTTGGAAAGCTGTACTCCCTCATCCCTTCCTCTCATTACAAACTTGTTCATTTCTATCACACTCTGAAATCTCTGCTTTTATCAAATTTCAGCCTTTTTTCCATCTCCAATTTAATTTGCCCCTCCATTTGGCCCTCCAATGCCTTCAACAAGCTTGGCCTGACCTCCAGAATTCCCTTCTCAAAGCTTGTGCCCATCCACTGACAATTTCATCTTTGAAAAAGCCCTTACAATCTACCCCCTTGACTAAGACTTAATGGCCCACAATATTGTGTTAGAAAGGAACTGCTGGTGCTGGTTTATACCATAGACACAAAATGCTGAGGTAACTCAGCAGGCTCAGACAGCATCGCTGGAGAAACGGAACAGGTGACGTTTTAGTTCTGAAGAAGGATTTCGACCCGAAACGTCACCTATTCTGTTTCTCCACAGATGCTGCCTAACCCAATACGTTAGTCCAGCAACTTAGTGTCTTTCTTTAATATTGTGTTACATAGTCTTCTGACTAAATTGTCGATTAAATACATTTTTGAGAAGCACCTTGGGATATTTTAGAATTTGAAAGGCACTAACATTAAAAAAAAGGCTGTTTTCTCATTGCATAGACCACAGATAATACAATTTGTTTTAGGGCCATCAAGTACGTGGTGTGCTTGCCCAGATGCCTGGGTACATGCCAAGGTATCCAGCAACATTCAATTCATGTTTGCACATCATTCATTTAAAATGGTTTAGAATGAGCATGGTCCACAAACAGCATACCCGCTGATATAGAGGCAGCTGTCCATGATGGAAAGGAGAAGTGCTTCAGAGTTTCTGAAAGAGAAGCTGACTTACTTGATTTATCGCCATAAAGATGACCTTGCTGTTAAATCAGCACCAGACACCCTGATTCAATCCTGACTAGGGGTACTGTCTATATGAAGTTTGTACATTCTCCCTGTGACCACATTAGTTTCCTCCAGGTGCTCCAGTTTCCGTGTACACTCCAAAGGCATGTGGGGTTGTAGGTTAATTCATCTGTAAAAAGCCCCTAATGTGCAGGGAGTGGATGAGAAAATGGGATAACATAGAACTGATGAGAACGAGCATTAGTTAGTTGGCATGGACTTGGTGAGCCAAAGGGCATGCTTCCTTGCTGTATCTCTAAACTAAACTAAACTGAATACTCTCTAAGATGCTACATACCCCTGAACATCTACACCACACCACCCTCTCGCTGCACCTTGCCATTTGTCCCGTCCAATCATCTCATCCCAACCAGGTTATATCTTTGAAATCATTCGGCCTCCCCCCCTCTACCACAGCTAATTGCAGCATCTTTCTCCTTTGTGCTTGTAACCTTTTCCCCACTCTTTCAATGTCTCAATCTAATCCCAATTTCATACTGAGGCTCAGACCTTACCTCCTTCTCCTTGACCCCACCACCTTTTCCCCAGACACACGATCTGTGACTTACAGGCCAGGGCATGACATTTGGCAACTTCTAAGACTATTGTAAATGATGACCTAGGCCCATTGAGCAATGGGATATTGTAGTGCAGGCAGCAGGTCTCAGGCACACAATATATATCAGTCCTCCCTGTATCAGTGTCCTCAGGGACATAGAAACATAGAAACATAGAAACATAGACAATAGGTGCAGGAGTAGGCCATTCAGCCCTTCGAGCCTGCACCGCCATTCAATATGATCATGGCTGATCATCCAACTCAGTATCTTGTACCTGCCTTCGCTCCATACCCCCTGATCCCTTTAGCCACAAGACCTTTCTTGGCCACAATATAAACACGTGGTATCAGTTAGTAGAAACAAAGAACTGTAGATGCTGCTTTATACCTCAGACAGCCACAAATTGCTGGTGTGTCTCAGCGGGTCAAACAGCATCTTTTCTCACCAGGGACTAACTGTACAGAACGTTTTTCCTTCTATTATTTATTATGTAAAATAATATGTGTGTTATGATTATGTTTATAATTTGTTTGGTTGTTTTGTTGTTCCGCGAGCATTGCCACTTTCATTTCACTGCACATCTCGTATGTGTATGTGACAAATAAACTTGACTTGACTTGACTTGAGCATCTCTGAAAAAGGATGGGTGATGGTTCGGGTCAGTACCATTCCTCAGACTGAATGTCAGGGGCGAGGAGGAGGTGGAGAGCCTGAGGTGAGGAAACACCAGGACAAATCAGGGTTAGCCACAAATTGACCTGGTAGGTCAATTGTCTAGGGAAGATGTGATCTCAAGAGAAACAGTGCGGAGAACTGTGGAACTGGTAAAACCACCAGGGTGGATCAAGGAGGGGGGAGGGGGAGGGGGAGGGGAGTGTTAGATTTAGTTACTTAAAATCTGTGGAATCAGTTAAATGCATTAGGAAAATGGGAAAAGAAATGGAGGTACGTAGGGAGTTCAAATGACAGCAAAGTAGAGAGGTTATGCCACACTCATATAACTAACTGGTTAGGTCTCAACGTGGTACAACATCTTTGGCTTGATGACAGAGGTGAGAATACTCTATGAGAATAATCCCAGAGAAGACCAAGATTTTCTCCTCAAGCGGAAAGGGTTAAGGTCGATCTGTGTTTACACACTTTACTCTTCCATATCTCTGTCTCCCTCTCAGTCTGACGAAGGGTCTCGACCCGAAACGTCATCCATTCCTTCTCTCCAGAGATGCTGCCTGTCCCGCTGAGTTACTCCAGCATTTTGTGCCTATCTTCAGTGTAAACTGACATCTGCAGTTCCTCCCTACACAAGGGTTAAAGTAAGATTTCAGAGGATTGCTTAAAATTGTGAAAGATCCTGAAAGAATAAATTGTCTGCTTCCCGCTGTACTTTGTTAAGTAACCAGAGGACACAGGCTTAAGCTGAGTATCCAGTTGAGAGGAAGATGCTGCTCTTCACACAGGGAGCCTGGCTACAATGGCCCATTGTACAGTTTGTTACACTGCAATACATTGTGAAATAATAATGGAACAGATACAATAGCAGCATTCAAAAGAAAATTGAATGGTTATTTGAAGAATAAAATCTCCAGGGTTTTGGGGGGGGTGGGGGGGACTGGGAATTGGGTTAAAGTGGATAGCTCTATCATGCACGTACAATGAGCCAGTAACATCCCTCTGCACTGCTTCATACTTCAATACTATTATAAAGCCAGGCCTTATTCCAGCATCTGCAGATGCACAATCGAGCCCAGTGATCACACCGCTGTAAGTGACATGAGCGTGAAAGTGTACACATAATGGATGTATTATTCTCTCCTCACTGTAATTCCTGGGGAACTTACCCAACTTTTATTGAGAAAAGTTGCTGAAGTTTCAGCTACATCTACTCTTTCAGTAAATTATGTTTCCTGAGTATATTAACCCAGTTTGCAGTAAATGAGTTGCTGTGAGCCATGCACAGTGGTTTAACTCCAGCTCTTTGACTGGTGCGTATACAGTATGTCAATGAATTTCTATCCCTCACTCGTCTGCAGATTACCAAGTTCCAATGCTTTCAGATATTATCAAGATATTGTGATTTATATTGTGTAAGGTTCTTGCTCTTGAAACTGGTTTATGCTCCCGAAGCAACATGGAAAATCCGACATGGATTCAGTGATTTAATATTTCAATGATACTTTCTCGTGACGTACCTCGGCACAGTAAAATGCTTTCTTTTGCATGCAACCCGGTAAAATCGTGCAGCAGATCGCACTTAGGCAGTACGCAAGAGTTGCCACGTTTTGGAGCCAACAAAGTTACAAACATTCACTGAATAGCCCTATCTGCAGCCTGTCTCCACATGAGGAAGTAGGCCGCACCCTCCCTCCCTCCCCCATTCAAACCCCCCACTCCTCCTCCATCCCCCCTTTCCAGGTCCCCCTCCTCAGTAACAATCTCCTGTAACAATCTGCAAAACCTGATTAAGAATTTCAGATTGAAAACATAATATTAATTTTTTTAAATAACTTAAACTGAATTTACGCTGCTAGAACAGAAGTTAACAGATCTTTTTATTGAATATTTTAAGATCTTAACACATATTTTGCGGAGTATTAAAACAGTCATCAGCACTGATTGAAACTAATGAATTGACACATTTACATGTGAGATTTATTTCAATAATGCCGAAACAGAGATGGCAGTACACTCTTTAATCATGCCGTTGTCCTGAACAATGATTGCAGTAAATTTAGAAAGTGGCATTGTTCACAGGCAACCACATAGAGAGTCATCACCAGTCCAGGATTACGTCATCTACAATTTCGTCAGCACTGCTGTGTCCTTGTGACTCTGCAGGTAAATAGACTAATAGTTATCTAAGTAGGAGTCATCCTTTCTCAGATTATGGAACTATATTTACACTCCTATCTTGAGAATAATTATCTGCTCCAATTATTCTTTTTTGTTCCTTTTTTACTCCAATGTGCGTAAAAATGTGGTCATTACTTTATTTCCTCCATGACACTGTTCACGTTAAAAATAAATTTAAAGGGGTTTGTCAGTTGTTATCCATGTACATATTTAGAAATTCCTACGGGGAAGTTAACAATCTGGTAGCTGATTCTATTCATTCCTGGATGGGATTAAAATCTTTGACTCCTCCCAGCCAATATATTTTATTAACATATTTTTGAATGCTTTTTAATTATTTTCTATTATTCTTGACTTCCTACCGCTGAGATCTTCCCTCAACTTTAACCAAATGGCCATTCATCATTGTTGCTTGGGCATCAACAGATACAAATGGTTAGCATATCCAAATATTTTTATTCCTGAGATGAAGAGCATATATAAATAAGCCTGTTCATCAGCTCAAAATGTATTGCATGGGAATCTGAAGAAAGGAACTAGGTATAGTTCAGCTAGGTTCACCGTGATGTGATCATTGTAACCCCAAATCCCGATTTGGCCAGATGGGTCTGATAAAGACATGGGAAAGGGTTTAAGCCTGGAATGCAGAGGTTAGGACCAGTGAATCTCAAAGGGAGAACAGGCAGGGAGAGGTGAAGGACTATGCTGAATCTGATGGGCTGAAGTGTGTTTATTTCAGTGCAACGATTTTGTGGGGAATGCAGTTGAATGAGGAGCCTGGATCGATGCCTGGGACGATGATGTCGTGGCCATTGCGAAACTGTGGTTGCATGAGGAACACGACTGACAGCTCAATGTTCAAGAGTTGCAATGTTTATAAGATCATAAGGTCATAAGTGATAGGAGTAGAATTAGGCCATTCAGCTCATCAAGTCTACCCCCCATTCAATCATGGCTGATCTATCTCTCCTAAGCACATCCCCATTTTAGACATTACAAAGCGGGAGAGAAAATAGGTGGAGGGGTTGGGCTACTAACATAGGATCATAGCAAAATAGTTGCAGGAGTTGGCCTTTTGGCCCTTCAAGCCATCACTATCATTCAATATGATCATGGCTGATCATCAAAAATCTGTTCCCTGTTCCTGCCTTCTCCCCATATCCATTGATTCCGTTAGCTCTAAGAGCTATATCTAACTCTCTCTTGAAAACATCCAGTGAATTGGCTTCCACTGCCTTCTGTGGCAGAGAATTCCACAGATTCGCATCTCTCTGGGTGAAAAGGATTTTCCTCATCTCAGTCCTACTCCTTATTCTTAAACTGTGACCCCTGGTTCCGGACTCCCCCAAAATGGGGAACATTTTCCCTGCATCTAGTCTGTCCAATCCCTTAAGAATGCAATATGTTTCAATAAATCCCCTCTCATCCTTCTAAATTCCACTGAAAATAAGCGTTGTCGACCCATTCATTTGTCAAATGTAAGTCATGCCATCCCGGGAATTAACCTGGTTGCAAGGCAGTCACATCGGCACTCAGAGAGGACATACAGGTACTGGAAGCATTCTAATGGAATTGTACTATGTGGTGGGAGGACAAAATTTAGGCTGTAGATCTGTGGCCAGTAGAGCTCTGACTGCAGTATAGGACTGTGCCCTCTGCCAAAGGCAGTCTATCTTACACACAGCCTTACATGAATGAAGGCAGACAAAGGCGTTACAGGAGCGAGGCCAAGAATGAATGCTATTAAGGAGTTTGTAGGAAAGAACTGCAGATGCTGGTTTAAATTGAAAATAGACACAAAATGGTGGAGTAACTCACCGGGACAGACAGCATCTCTGGATAGAAGGAATCGGTGACGTTTTGGGTCGTGACCCTTCTTCAGACTGAGGGTCTCTGTCCGAAGAAGGGTCTTGACCCGAAACGTCACCCAGTGCTGCTAAGGAGTGTTGGATTTTTGGCTATTGGCATGGCGTGGTGTGACATGGACACCTCAAAGGTTGGATCAAGGCACTGAGAAGGAGTCTAGATCAGATGCATCTTGTCAGAGTCTGTATCAGATGCTAGAGGATTGGATATACAATCAGACAATGATCTGACAACGGAGTGGGGAAGAACAAGTAGGAAATTAGGAAGACTGCCTGGAGGAGCACACTAGTGTGTGCACCAAGGAAAGCTGATTTCTATGCTGAAGTCTTTCATCAGCCTGCTACTGCATGAGCAGTCCACAGCTTGAAATGCCTTGGCCAAATGAGATTAATGTCTGGAAGTGCCTTGATGCCTTGGTGCAGAAGTCTAACTTGCACATTGAGGACCAGAATCAATTTGGCATTCATTGAGAGCCACGCAGTGAAAATGGAATTGCATTTAGATATCATGTCCCTGCAGCACACAAAAACATTACTCCATGCAAACAATTTCATGGAGATCTTGAAAATTGAGTCTGTTCGGTTATTTTCAGGCAAGAAATAAAAGGATGAGAGTTAATGGTTGGAAAAAAATGATCATCAAGGAAATATTTGATTGGAGTCTGCTTTCGTGCCAACTAGCTTAATTATGCTTGTCTGTCTTTTAAATAAGATTTCTTAATTAAATACCAAATACTGTATCATCACCTTTTTCGAGCAGTTTTGTGATTATTGAAAGTACTTTAAAAATCACATTTTGCACACTCACAGATGGAATTACAATCCAAAATTATTTTTAAGCAGTTCATTTTTATAGATTGTAGAAAGTTGGGCTTTAAATTACCAAGGTTCCACAGCCAAGAAGGATGGAAGCCCTCAAATGCAAAATACCGTGGCTGGTGGAAATCTGCACTGAAAGTAGAAAACTCTGCGGTGTCTGTGGAGAGAAGGATTAACATTTAGGACTGGTGACTTCCAGTCAGAAATGAAAAATAAACTGCGTGAAATATCTAGGTGCGTGGGGGAAATAGTGGAGGAAGGAAGGAAGGAATAATTGGACAGTTTTTTGACAGAGTTGCAGGAGAGAATCAATAGCAAATACAATAAATTATTTATAATCTATTATACTGATGACAAATGTAGGAATGGAGTTTATCATAGCAAAATATGTTGATGATACATAAAATTTAGTTTTCAAGTTGCGTGGTGGACACAAAGAAATATAGATAGGTACATGAGTATGCAAGAAATTGGATGATAGAATGTAATGTGAGGAAATGCAAGATTACCCTTTTTGGAAGAAGACTGAAAAAAACAAAATTATTATTTTTGTAGAATGAGTTGACAAACTTGCAAGGTACAAATGCTGATGAGTTCATGAAACACAAAAATCTAGAAAGTTGCTGCAGCAATTAATCAGGAAAGTTCATGAAACGTTGGCCTTGGTTTCAGGTGAAATGGAGTGTAAGAGAATGGAGTAAGAGGTCTGAAGAAGGGTCTCGACCCAAAACGTCACCCATTCCTTCTTTCCAGAGATGTTGCTTGTCCCGCTGAGTTACTCCAGCTTTTTTGTCTATCTGTAAGAGAATGAAAGTGTGAATGGAACTTTAAACGGCACTGGTGCACCACACCTGGACAAGATACAAGATACAAGATACAATACAAGATACAATTTAATTGTCATTTGGACCCCTTGAGGTCCAAACGACATGCCGTTTCTGCAGCCATACATTACAAACAAATAGACCCAAGACACAACATAATTTACATAAACATCCATCACATCGCTGTGATGGAAGGCCAAAAAATCTTATCTCTCCACTGCACTCTCCCCCCCCCCCCCCCCCCCCCCCGATGTCACAGTCAAAGTCAAAGCCCCCGGCTGGCGATGGCGATTGTCCCGCGGCCATTAAAGCCACGCCGGGTGGTGCGAGGTCGCACACCGGGTCTTGGTGTTGGAGCTCCCGGCGTGCGCTCGCAGTGTCCCGCGGCCATTCCAAGCCGCGCGGGGCGGTGATGTCAGGCCCCGCTCCAGGAGCTCTTCGACCCCGCAACTCGGGCGGGGGAAGTCGCCGTTGCGAGAGCCCTGAAAAGCGGTCTCCCTCCAGGGACCCGCGGGCTCCCGGTGCTGCCGTCCGCCAGACCTGCAGTTGAAGCCTCCGACTCTCCGGAGGTCGGGCCGCAGCAGCAGCAGCAGCAGCGCTCCTCCACCGCTCCACCCGCTCCGGACGCGGCCAGCCCCGCGACGGTGACGATAAGTCGTCGGCAACCGCATGCAAAGGAAGTTCACCAGAATGCTGCCTGGATTACTGGGAATTATCTATAAAGAAAGGTTAGACAAACTTGGATTATTGTCTCTAAAATATCCAAGGTTGAAGGGAGACCTGACTGAAGTACGTAAAATTATGGGAGGCATGGATAGGGTCGACAGTTAGAACCCTTTTCCCAGGGTGGAAATGTCAAATACTAAAGGGCATAGTTTTAAGGTAAGAGGGAGAATTTTTAAAAGAGATGTGCAGGGCAAGTTTTTTTTTTTCAGAGAGTATTAGGCACCTGCAATTTGGGATGGTCATGGTTTACAAAAAAACATGTATCTCGGCCCTTTGATGATCTAGGTGGACAATTCCGGTACCGTTGGAGGCCTATTGAGGTCCATGACCTCCGTTGGTCGGGCAAAACAAGTAATCCAGAATGCCTCTAGAAATAAGGGTGCTGGTATATCGGTGGTAAACCTGTATTTTTTTCTGATAAATAGGAAGGTACTGCACTTCCTGCCCTTGTATAAAATGGTGCCAGCGGAAGAAGGACAAATAGACAAGGGTGATTAAGCAGTGAGTGGGGAGTCTCAGAAGAATAACATCCCATCAGATTATTTTGGATATGGGAATGTACAGTGTTGGTGGATGGGGCCAAGGAAGGAGTGAGAGGAGGATTGCAGTAAATGGAACACAAGAGAATTGCGTTCAAGGACCTTGTTAACTCTGGGGTAGAGCAGTTTAGTAAAAGAAAATATCCAGAGCACTGGAATGCAAGTTTTCATCATCAGGACAGACAGGACACAATAGAAAAGCTAAGAAAAGGAAATGTATGTTTTTACATAGTGGAATTGCAAGTAAGGTGGCTATGGAGTCAGTAGATTACAGTGGAAATAAGCAAGATGTTTTTATTGTATATAACTATGATAATTCTAACAATATAGGTTTATCAAAAAGCTGAGACATAGAACATAAAAGAGCACAACATTGGAACAGCCCACAATGTGCGTGCTGAACATGATGCCATATTGAACTAATCTCTGCCTGCGTGTGATCCATACCCCTCCAATCCCTGCGTATCCTATTTAAAAGCCGCTTAAATGCCACTATTGGATCTGCCTCCACCACCACCAACTTCGAAAATCAATTTTTATTTCCTTTCTGGTGTGATTCACAGTTCATATGGCATTAATGACTGAAACTCCTATTATTGGCTTCGCCTGTCATATTAATTTTATTTACTTCATATAATTACTTGTCACAAGTTCTCTTTATTACTCATGCCGGACTGCACTTCCACAATAGATTTGGCCCTTTACATTTTAATGGAAAAGCATCTCTGCTTTTGAATTCATGTACTGTGCTGTCGTGGAAAGGGAATCTATTGAAACCTGCTGGTTTCCAGTGTTGCTTTGAATTCCTATTTTTATCACTGTAACATTTGGTATTAATGGGGGCCGTTAATGTTCACTGGAACCTTGATTGTCCCTCTGGTCCAGAACCAAGCTGCATTGAAATGACAGCAGCCAGCACTATAGTGTAGAAGGGCACTTCTTGGATTTGATCAACTCCCCTTGGATTGCTTTAATGGGGGCCAAAAGCACTTGAATAGTATTGTATAAGAAGGAACTGCAGAGGACTAAAGATGGAAATTAGCTACTGGCTATAATCTTGCATATTTACATGTAAATGTTTATCAATATGCACTGTCCCTGTTTGAAAATAAAGGAAATACATTTTTTTTTTAAATGCTGGAAAATCAAAGGTAGACAAAAATGCTGGTGAATCTCAACGTGTGAGGCAGCATCTATGGAGCGAAGGAAATAGGCATCCTTTCGGCTCGAGACCCTTCTTCAGTATTGTGATACTTTTTGATGGGACTAGTCTTAATATATTTGAAAATAAATTGGTTTAAAAAGGAGCAACAACAGTATTTACACAGCTACGAAAATGTTATATTATAACTTCGAATTTTGCCTGGATTTTTTTGTTCAGACGAACATGTTTTTGCTTGTGTTTGCAAACTAAACAAAATCTGAAGGATGGTGCGCAATAATATATGGCATGAGTGCCACCTACTGGAATTAGCTACTGTTACAATATGCTTAAAAATAACATCCCAGATAGTAGTCCTCTTTATGGACTTAGCATCTTACACCCTTAGCATTAATTGTGTTTCTTTACTCAGTTTTACCTCTCCCAAGGTGAAGTGTTAATACCATCTTATAATGGTGTGAGAAAGATTCAGATATCAGTGACTTCTACATGATGATGATTTTTAATAAATGAATCACTTTCTGCAGCAGATTTCTAGGCTAGTCGCTTGGAAACAAATCATTACATCACTTAACCAGAGCATAGATATGGTGGACAGTCAACCTTTTCCCCTGGGTGGAAAAGTCTACCACTAGAGGGCATAGTTATCAGGCAAAAGGGGGAATGTTTAATGGATACTAGAGCAAGTGGGACCTGTTGGGTCCCATCACCTCAATGCGCGGTTGCAAGGGAAGGGGTGGCCTGCGGCGTCACACACACAATAACCAACCTCTCACACACACACACACTAACCACCCCCACACACACATGCTAACCACCCCCATTGATATTATATGAATATTATTAATTAATTTCTTTTACCCCATGCCCTGCCCTATCCACTAACGCATAGCCCCCAACTCACAGGCGCGGTTAGAGAGGGACGGGGATAGAGAGAGAGGGACAAAGAGGCACAAAGAGGGACACAGAGGCACAGAGAGGAACGCAGAGGCACAGAGAGGGACACAGAGAGGAACACAAAGAGACACAGAGGCACACAGGGGGACAGAGAGGGACAGAGAGGGACAGAGAGGGACAGAGAGGGACAGAGAGGGACAGAGAGGGACACAGAGCACAGAGAGGTGCACAGGCACAATGAGGGACACAGAGAGGGACACAGAGAGGGACACAGAGAGGGACACAGTGAGGGACACAGGGGCACAGAGAGGGACACAGGGGCACAGAGAGGGACACAGGGGCACAGAGAGGGACACAGGGGCAGAGAGGGACACAGGCACAGAGAGGGACACAGGGGCAGAGAGAGGGACACAGCACAGAGAGGGACACAGGGGCAGAGAGGGACACAGGGGCACAGAGAGGGACACAGGGGCACAGAGAGGGACACAGGCACAGAGAGGGACACAGGGGCAGAGAGGGACACAGGGGCACACAGAGAGGGACACAGGGGCAGAGAGGGACACAGGCACAGAGAGGGACACAGGGGCAGAGAGAGGGACACAGGCACAGAGAGGGACACAGGGGCACAGAGAGGGACACAGAGGCACACAGAGAGGGACACAGAGACAGAGAGAGGGACAGAGGCACAGAGAGAGACAGAGGGACAGAGAGGGACACAGGGGCACAGAGAGGGACACAGAGGGATACAGAGGCACAGAGAGGGACACAGAGCACAGAGAGGGACACAGAGAAGGACACGGAGAGGGACACAGTGAGGGACAAAGTGAGGGGCACAGTGAGGGACACAGGGGCACACAGAGTGACACAGGCACAGAGAGGAACACAGAGAGGGATACAGAGGCACAGCGAGGGTCACAGAGGCAGGGGAGCTTGCTGCCTTTTGGAGCTGGGATTTCTGATTTCTGGTGTCGTGAACGGGCGGCCCTGATGCTGCGAGCGTGCAGACGGTTAAAAGCAGCGGAGGGCCAGCCGATCATGGCTTCCGTGAGGGGAAGCCCACCCACCCGCGTGACAGACGATCGGGCGAGGGAGACAGAGAGGAGGTCGTCCCCCGTGATGGCCAGACATCGCCAGGTGGGATCAGGATCACCAGCGAGGAAAAGGCGCCACGATTCCCCGAGTCCCTGCGATCAACGGAGGAATCGCAGGTCTCCATAGACGGCCTCTCCCAGAGGGAGTAATGACTGCCACCCTCACCCACGCACCAATAACGACTGCTGCCGCCATGTTCTAGAACTTCAAGGAGCCCAGCAGAGGGTGCAGCACGACCTGAGCAGCAGTTTAAAAACACTAAGTGACAAAATTAAAGAAGTAAAAGTTAAGACGCCAAAAAGTGCTGAAGACAGAACAGGGGTGATGTCACTCACAGTGCGAGCAGAGGCAGGCACAGATCCATTGTGACATCATCAGTGAGACCATCTCGAGATTTATTTGATTTGATTTGAGATTTGTGAACATTTTTATAAATAACTCGAGAAATAATGCATGAAATTTTCAGATAAGGCGATCATGGCGCGAAACTCCATCGGAATATGTAAACATTTCACCGTAAGCGCATTGTGTTTTTGAGGAGATGTGAAACACACACAAATAAATACACAGAGTTCCCAGATCAGAGTTTTATAAGTATAGAGATGTGTGGGGCAAGTTTCTTTTTTAACACAGAAAGAAATGGAGCCTGGAATGCATTGGCAGGGGTAGCGAAGGAGGCAGAAACAATAGTGGTGTTTAAGAGGCTTTTAGGTAGACCCATGAAAGTGCAGGGAATGGAGGGATATGAATCATGTACAGGCAGATGGGGTCAGTTTAACTTGGCATAAACATTGTGGACCAAAGAGCCCGCTCCTGTGCTGTGTGTTCTATATTAACCACAAGTGTTCCAGGTCAAGCATCAAACATGGTTCAGGTAAAAGGATTCTTAAGTGTGAATTAGGGCACTGTGGTTTTAATTCCCACTTAGTCAACCAAGCATGGAAACTGAGGTTGGAGCACAAAAGGTGCCCAGCGCAGTCAGCGTTCCTGTGTGGGTTTTTTTTACATAAAATGTTAAACTGAGCACCTAGTATTCTTACAGATGGATGCAAATAATTTAATGGCACCATTTCAGAAAAAGATTTGCCTGCAAAATCTTGGGTGACATTTGTCCATCACGCAACATCACTAATACAGGTCATCAGCTCAATATTGTTGATGGGAGCTGGTTGTTGGCAAATTGGATCCCAAAAGACTATACTTCAAAAGCACTTCTTTAGCTTCATAGCATATTGGATAATTTGAAAGGTATAAAATAAAGCAAGCTGTGCTTCTTACGCGGAGCAAAGTCATGATTTTCAACCTTGATGGTTTCCTACACTACGGACTGTGACTACCAATATTTTAAATAATGAAGAACTCTCAGCAGGTTTGTTGCTACCAGCTACAACTTTAAATAACCCTCTGTTCAAGAATGAATGATTGTGTCCTACTCAGGATTTCAGCATTACTTCCCCGAGTGGTTACTTTGATCTGCAGCTGATATTTATTAAACCGCGCAAAATTGGCCCATCAGGGTTCCGAATTTTTTAATTTATTTAAACAATTCAAGCACGGAAATGGCTCTTCAGTTAACTGAATTGTCTTTAATTAAGTTGTTCTCCAATTTGGGTTAGTGTCTTGGAAATTGTGGGAATATGATTGCAAGTTCCAAAATGCTTGAAGAGTGAATCTCACACAAATGTTAGGTCCTATTTTAATTGATATTTTAGGCAGGGATCCGAGACATCAATTTTTATCCTTATCAATACAAGAGTTAGCATTCCCTTGCATGATAAAGAAGAGTGTGCACCTATCCTCCTTACTGGTGGTTAAACCACCTATTTAACAATGGAAAATGCTGCAGCGCAGTTGCATTTTCATGACCATGTCCTTGTGAATCTCTTGTGTGATACTCTTTGCAGCATTGGTCGTTGAGCATTGATCTCTTTTATTAAAAAAGCATGGAATATAAGAGGGGTTTCATTCCCAGGGAAGTAAATATTTTCCAGTGCAGGCATCCCAGTAGATACTGGATTCAGAATAACAAGATGCAGATTAAAACACAAAGTGCTGGAGGAACTTGGCAGAACCAGTAGATTTTATGGAAGGAAATGAACAGATGACATGTTGGGTCAGGACCCTTCTTCAGATTCTCAACCCGTAACATCATCTGTCAAATTCCCTGCACAGATGCCGCCTGACCTGTAGAGTTATATAGAACAAAGAAAAGTACAGTGCAGCAACAGGCCCTTCGGTCCACAATGACTGTGCTGAACATGAGGTCAAGTTCACTAATCTTACCTGTTTGCTCGTGACCCTGACCCACCATTCCCTGCATATCCACGTGTTTATCTAAAAGCCTCTTAAACGGTTGCATTTCATTTTTGTTTCTTAAAATTCCAGCATCTACAATCTCTTGTGTCTCAGGATGCAAGGTTGAACTATTATCCCTGTATTGGAACAATTTACTTTAGAAACTACCACATGGAAGGACAAGTTTAATATTTCTATCTGCCTCATTCTGCATGTGCAACGCAGCAGTTTCATATATCAAACATCGCATTCTGAACCCTTAAACCTCTGTCCATTAACATTAAAAGACTAAATATCGTGGGCTGGAATGTAAGCTAACTTCACAACATATATAAGCAGCATCCATAGGAAAACGTAAAAGACCCTTTACCCACAAACTGGAATTGATAAAACTCATTTATTTAAGGTTGGACCTTTACATCCAAAGAAAACTTGCATCCCGGCATGCTGGACTCAATTTGAAGAGAGACCCCAGAGGGATAAATCTAATAGCTAAACTGCAACCCCACCCATCTTCCCAATCTACATCTAACAACCTGGAAGAAAGAAGATCATTTGAATGTAGGTTACAAGATCAAAAGTTCACAAGTTATAGTAGAATTAGGCCATTCGGCCCATTGAATCCACTCCGCCATTCAATCATGGCTGATCTCCGCCATCTAATCACATTTTCCTGCCTTCTGCCCATAACCCTTGACACTCGTTCTAATCAAGAGGTCAGAACCAGTCTCTATTCT
The DNA here is from genome assembly GCF_028641065.1 of Leucoraja erinaceus. Lineage (NCBI taxonomy): Eukaryota > Metazoa > Chordata > Chondrichthyes > Rajiformes > Rajidae > Leucoraja > Leucoraja erinaceus. The sequence continues at coordinate 82,298,561 of NC_073377.1, forward strand.
TGTTATGAAGCTTATTTTGTGACTGTTCAATCTAATGCTTGGGGAAAGTGATTATATAAAAAAATAAATGTCTTATTCACAAAAAGCTGAACTAATCCAGTCCAGCTAATTACTGCTCCACCAATCCACTCTAAATCACCAAGAAAGTGATGTCAATTGTCAACAATAGTGCTAGTGTATTAATACAGATTATTCATCAATGATCAACTCACGTATGGCTAGTTTGGATTTCAACAGAACCTCCTCATTCAAGACTATGTCACAGCTGTGGTCCAAACATAGAGTTGGGATCTGAATTCTAGGGATGAGGTAGGAGTGACTGCCCCTGACATCCAGGCAGCATTTGACAGAGTATGGCATCAAGGCACTGTGGTAAAACTGAAGTCAGTGTGCATCAACGGACAAACACTAGGGTGGCACAGTGGTGCAGCTGGTCGAGCTGCAGCCTCACAGCACCAGAGACCAGGGTTAGATCCTGCCCTCAGGTGCTGCCTGTGTGGAGTTTGCATGTTCTCCTTAGGACCCCAGGGGTTTCCGGGTGGTCCGGTTTCCTCCCACATTCCAAAGACGTGCAGTTTGTAGGTTAATTGATCTCTGCAACTTGCCTCGAATACAATGAAGTGGATGTAGAAGTGGGATAACAGAATTAATGTGTGAATGGGTGATCAATGGTCGGCGTAGACTCGGTGGGATGTAGGGTATGTTTCCATGCTTTCTCTCTAAAATGAAAATAAAAATTAATGTTCGGAATCAGATCTTGCCTAGTCAATGGTGAGGTTTGCTGATGATTGTACAATATTCAATTCCATTGCCAACCCCTTAGCAAATAAAGCCCCCATGTTTAGAAGCAGTGAGACATGGACAACATTCAGGCACAGGCTGAAAAGTGGTAAACAAATCACACTACCAAAGGGTCAGGCAAGCAAATGACCCTCTCCGACAGGAGAGAATGTAATCACCTACCTTTGGCATTACCATCATTGATTCTTCAATAATCAATGTCATGGAGGTCAACATTAACCAAACATTCAACAGCACAGGTATATAAAACCTATGGCTATAGGAGTGGGTTAGAGGCCGTGCTTCTTCTCGCCCTGAACAATTTGCACCAGACCTTTCCCTCATCTGCAATGCACAATTAATGATCATGATGGAACAATATCCACTTGCCCGGATGCGTACAGCTATAACTATTTTGAAGAAACTGATTGGCACTGCACACCAAAAGTTTTGCAATGTGCTCTTCCTACAACATGGACTACCCTTTGCCCAGGCCACTCCGACAGCACCTCCTAAAGATATGACTGTTGCCAACAAGAAGGACAAAGGGCATCAGACACATGGGAACACTACTGCCTGCAGCTTTCCCTCCAGGTCTCTCATGTCTTGGAAATATATCACCATTCCTATATTGAAACTGGACCCGAATCCAGGAATCACTACCCAACTCCATCATGAGAGTACTCTCTCAGGTAGACCTGCCGTGATTCATGAAGAAGAAGTGATTACTATTTTCTCAAGACCATTTAAGGATGGGTAATAAATTTGGGCCTAGCCAACGAGACTGAGACACCAGAAACAAATAAGAGCAAAAGGCTCCTATGTCAGGAATGTAAATCTACACCTTATAAGATCAGAAGAATCTACAATCTCTAATCATAATTATCTGACTCAGGAAAAGATTGTTAGAGCTGCCTACTGGCATTTTCAGTCGGATGATAAAAATGAGCAAGGTGCAATTTCCTATTTCTCAGTGTCAAACTTGACTTGGTCAGAAGTAGAAAATTCATCAATTCTAGTTAAAAACTGTCCCATACCTCCCAAACTTAAGGAAAACTACTTAAAGCTAAGCATTTTTTTCTAGTATGACTATGCTTCAGGGCCTTTCTTTCCTAAAATGATTGGATCTCATGGATCTTATGCAGAGAAACATAATGAAAGACTGGGCAGAAAACAAAAGTCCGCAAACCTAAACTGCAGCAGCTATCAATGAACTTGTCCCAACACCAATAACACCACAGCTTATGTGGTGGATCTTAAATAGTAAAACCATGCCAAATAAAAATGGGTGCTAACGACCAAGCACCTTACAGCGAAACAAAACCATTGTGAAAAGTGAAGGTGAAAAGAGGCTTACCTGGTTCAGGCACCACTCATAAGAACTAGAGCATGGACTGGACTTTGAGAATGGCACCAAAACCTAGCGCCGCTTGCTTGGGGGATCAGCAGACTATTTCTGTAGATTTGCTAATCGAGGATGTGCTTGGGTATGGGAATAATGTACTGGACTGTATGTAAGAAAATAATTTCACTGTGCGTTTGCACGTGTGACAATAAAGAGCACCATTGAATCATTGAGGTATTATGGAGTTTATTTTATTTTATCTATCTTATGTGACATGGGTGTCACTGGCAAGACCATTCTTTATGGCCCAATCCTAATTGCCTTTAGAAGGTGGCAGTGAGCCTCCTTCTTGAACCACTGCAGCACTTGTGGTGAAGGCTGTTCCACCACGCCGTTCAGTGGGGTTATCAGGATTTAAATCCATCAACAATGCATGGTGTCAACTTAAAACACCAACATTTCCTTTCCTCGCACAGATTCTGCTCAACCTGCTGAGTTCCTCCACTAGATTGTCTGTTGCTCTGGAAGTAATGAGTGCTTGAGTAAAGGTTCACCAGCAGTTGAGTCAGACAAGGCCAGGTTTGGATGATGTTAAAGTGGTAAAAACAGGAAGACCTGTAGATGGTATGGATAACAGTTTCAACATTCAATTCAGGACCATCCAATGCACCAAGATACCTATAGTTTAACACAAAATGCTGGAATAACTCAACGGATCAAGCAACATCTGTGTAGGGAATGGATAGGCATTTTATCAGGTCAGGACCCGAGTCATCGGTGCTGGCTCTGATTTGTTCTGTACCTTTTCGTACTTCTAGTTTCCCTTTCCCCTGACTATCATTCTGAAGAAGGGTCTCGACCCGAAATGTCACCTATTCTTTTTCTCCAGAGGTGCTGCCTGACCCGCTGAGTTACGTCAGCATTTTGTGCTTATCTTCAGTGTAACCCAGCATCTGCTGTTCCTTCCCACCCATTACAGTTCAGTTTCAGTCATTTACTAGAAAGATGGAATGAATATCTAGTGAAGGGGTTTTTTGAAGATGATCAACGACAGTGATATTGATCTTGCCAATAATTTGGTGTTAGAAATTTCTCCTATCAGATGTTGGGGTAGTGGACAAATGAGCTGTCAGGTTAGAGATACTGGATGAGAAGTAGACGGGAAATAATGATAGATTTCCTTGGGAAGCCGGAAAAAGAAGCAGTTTTTGATGATTCTCTGGAAACAATCAGATAAACATGAATGTGTCTTGGTGAATGGCGGCTCAGAGTGTTAGAGGAAGATTGTGTGTTCAGTTCAGTCCAAGGAAATAAACAGGGCAAAAAGAACAAGAAATAACAGCTTACCTCCATCACAATCATTTAGCATACCATAATCATCAGATTAAATAACTAGGTAATTATTTAGTTTATTACTTAATACGGTATATTGGTACATTTTCTTGGCGTATTATATTTAACAATCTAGTATGCAATATTGTTACTCAACCTATTATTGACTACATAATAAAATGTACTTATTAATTAAAACAACTTGGTTATTAATGTTTTCTTTTCCACAAATTAAATACTGTGATTGGTATATTCTCTTCACACATAATATTTAGTAATCTAGTGTACTGTATTGCTGCTCAAGATATTATAGAGTACATAATAAACTACATTCACTAATTAAAGCTATGGACACATTTTCTTTTCCATGTTAGGGAACAGCAACAGGGACCGTGATTATTTTTTCGTTGCAAATCAATATATTTCATTTTTGGGCTTAATGATATTATCACTCTTGTTGCTGTTGTGTTTAATGTTAAACATTGTGGCTCACCCTGTCACTGCCTTTCCCCAATTCTCACCTGTGGTGTCAGAAGAATGAGTTCTGCAATCAGGGATTGATATTACTATGAGCTATTTTCAAAAGGTCCAGAAATAAAAAAAGCTGACATGTTTCTACTTCCCACTTGCCATCTGTTTGGAGCCCTTATTTAGTAATCCTTCAAAAAACAAGTCCAATCATATTTATTCTAACAACATAAGAACATGGAACCCAGAACATAGAAGGGTACCGCACAGGAACAGATCCTTCAGACCAATGCTGAATACAAAGTCAGGTTATCTGGACATTATCCATATTCCTTCATAACCCAGCATGTCTATGTGCCTAGCTAAAAGCCTTTGAAATATCTCTATCATATCTGCCTCCACCCATCACACCTGGCAACAAATTCCAGGTACTCATCAAGATTTGGCAGTTTAGTATTATGTTCCTCCACAGATCTCTCATATATTCTATCTTTGTTTTCTTCATCAATGCTTTGGTCCTCCTTTGCTGAAATCTGAATTTTTCTGATTCCTCAGACTTACTGCCCTTTTTGGCAACACTATGAACCTTACCCTTTGAGTTAACATCATCTTTTAACTTCTCATAGAGTCATTGACATACAGCATGGAAGCAGGCAACCAAAGTGCACAACACTAGTCCCTTTGCCCACAACCCTCCAAACCTTCATGTCCATTTACCTGTCCAGGAGTTGTTAAATGCCATTATAGAACCTGCCTCTACTACCTCCTGTGAAATTTGTTCCATATACCCACCACCATCTGAGTGAATACGTTTCCCTTAGGTTCCTATTAAAACTTTCCCCTCTCACCTTAAACCCATGTTCTCTGGTTCTAGATTCATGTACAGTACCCTGAGTAAAAGACTCTGTGCATGCACCTTATTTCTTCACCTCATTTTATACACTTGTATAAGATCACCCCATAGTCTCCTACATGGAATACAATTATTGCTTGCCCAATCGTTCCCTGTAGCTCAGTCCCTGAACTTCTTGTAACTCTTCTCTGTACTCTTCCCAGCTTAAGAACACCATTCCTATAGTAGGATGACCAAAAATGTACACAATGCTTTCAATGCAGCCTAACCAATGTTTTGTACAATTGTAACAAATCATCTCATAAGTTCATAATACACAGGAGCAGAATTAGGCTGTTCGGCCCATCGAATCTACTCCATCATTCAATTATAGCTGGGCCCAAAACTTCTCACAATACTGCAAGTACGGTCTGATCAGCGCCTTATAAAGCCCCAACAGGAAATCAAGCAGGAAAGGTCATAGGTTCAGAAGTCATTTTAAATTCTCATCTCAACTTTAAAAATTCAATATCTTAACCGATGAAGGCCAATGTACAAAGAGTCTTCTGTACCACCTTATCTACCTATGACACCACTTTCAGAGAACTATGTACCTATACTCTTAGATCTCTGCTCTAAAAACACTTCCCAGGCCCGATCATTCATTGTGAATGTCCTAGTTTGATTCACAAAACTTTGTAGTCTATCGGCATTAAATTCCATTAGCTGATCCTCAGCCCACTTTCCCAGCTGATCAAAATCTTGTCGTCGTTTTTGACACCACCTTCACTTCACTTAGTCTTATCGGCAAACCTCTCGATATCCATGCCAGAAATGTTTCCAGTTTTATTTCTGCATAGAAGGTATGTATATTACTTATAACCTGTGTGCTAATTATTTCAATGCTGTTTACTGAGATGAGGAACACTTTTTCACCCAGAGAATTGTGAATCTGTGGAATTCTCTGCCACAGAAGGCAGTGGAGGCCAATTCACTGGATGTTTTCAAGATAAATTTAGCTCTTTGGGCTAAGGGAATCATGGGATATGGGGAAAAAAACAGAACGGGGTACTGATTTTGGATGTCATATTGAATGGTGGTACTGGCTCGAAGGGCTGAGTGGCCTACTCCTGCTTCTATTTTCTATATTTCTATGTTTCTGTTGCGTGTTTATTGTCATACCATCTAATGATCTACTAGTCTGTCTCATATGGCAGGATGCTAAGAACCAATTGGTCTTGCATATGTTAGCGTTTTGATTGAAGCTTTCAAATTTGCAAATGCTTATGTAGCAGCTCTGTTAGAGAGTGTGAAAGATCTCTAAATGGATGCAAGTTATTTTATCTTCAAAGTCTCTTCTCAGTAATCCTTCTCCATGCAGACATACAGTAACAATGCGGATTTTAACAATTATTTTTGCATACTTCACATTACATAGTTTAGTGTCTGCTAGTATCTAAGAAATAATTAAAGTTCAGCTTGACCTCTTCCTTAAATATTTGACTTTCAATCTATTATTCACAAACAAACGGGAACAAATATGTCACCAGATTTTGGAAAGATGCGAAAGCATCATTGTGATGTAAAGGGTGACATTAACCTCAATTTCACTGGGACTTTCTCAGTGCAAGCAGTTTAGTTGGGGCAGAATTTGTTGGGTGCATTCAAGATGGTTATTTGAAATAGGATGTGAATAGTCCAACTCGAGGAGGGACCTCACTAGACCAGGTAGACGGGAGTCTAGCTAGTTGACCAATGTTTCAGTGGGAACCATTTTGGAAAAAGTCATCACCACTCTATACACTTTAAGGTAGTTATGAATAAGGATAAGTCTAGACTTTGGGGAAACTAAATTGGGGAAGGCCAAATTACCGCAATATTAGGCAGGAGCCTGATGGAATAAATTGGAAACTGCTGTTATTGGGCAAGTCCACATCTGACCAGTGAAAGTTATTTAAAGACCATCTGATCGGAGGCCAGAACAAACATGTCCCAGTAAGAAAGAGGGACAAAGTTGGCAAGGTAAGGGAACCTTATATGGCTATATGTTATCCATATCCATATCTCTGTAATTATAAAACGCTGAATCTTGGATGTGTGTGTGTGTTTATTTGTTTGTGTATAATCACATCTTCTCAAAAAAACGATGAGCTAATGATAAAATGTTTACATATTCCAATAGAGATTTATCCCGTGGAGTCCGAAATAGAAATCTGAAAATTCATGCATTATTTCTTGAGTTATTAATCAAAATGTTCACAAATCTGAAAAAACGTTGAAAAAAAACGGCTGATGACGTCACAATGGATCTGCGATCTGCCATCTTGAGAGTGCGTGCTGCGTCTTGGATCTGCACACTGCGAGTGACATCCCCCCCACCTACCCCATTATTCAAAAGACACAGCCCTCTCACACCCCCCCCCCCCCCCCCCCCCTCCTCCCTTCCTCCCCTCCCTCCCCTTCCTCCCCCTCCTCCCCCCCCTCCCCCTCCTCCCCTTCCTTCCCCCTCCCCCTCACCCCCCCCCCCTCCTCTTCCTCCCCCCCCCTCCTCCCCCCCTCACCCCCCCCCCTTCCTCCCTCCCCCCCCTCCTCACTCCCCCTCCTCCCCTCTCTCCTCCCCCCCCCCCCCCCCCCACCTCTCCATCCCCCCCACATCTCCCTCCTCCCCTCCATTATTCAAAAGACGCTCGGGGGTTGCTTTCTCTCTGGGATCGCTTTCTCTCGGCACTTTCTCTTGGCTCTTCGGTCGGCTCCACTCACCTCCCACACTGGCCACTCTCTTCCCCCCGGTCTCTCCCCCTCTCCCCCCCCCCCCCCCCCCCCTTCAGCATCTCTCCCCCCGGTATCTCTCCCCCCTGCCCCTCTTCCACCACCCCCCCCGCCTCTCTTCCACCCCCCCTCTACCTCCTCTCCCCTCCCTCCCGCGCCTCTCTCCCCCCTCCTCTCTCTCCCCCCATGCATCTCTCCCCCTCCTCTGTCTACCCCTCCTCCCACTCTCCCCTGGCCTCTCCTCCTCCCCCATTTCTACCCCCCCCTCTCTTCCTCCCTCTCCCCCTCCTCCCCTCCCTTCCCCTCTCTCTCCCACCCCTCGCTCCCCACTCTCTGCCCTTCTCTCTCTCTCCCCCCCTCCTCTTTCTCACCCCTCCGCTCTTTCCCCCCTCCTCTTTCTCCCCACTCCTCTCTCCCCCCCGCCTCTCTCTTATTGATTGAAACTAGACTGGGGGAGAAGCTTAGAACAAGCTATTTACAGTGAGAGGTAGAGAGTGGTCTTGGGGATGATGCCCCGTCTTTTTATTTCTCCTTAAGGGCCTGTCCAATTTGGTGATTTTTTTGGCGACTGCCAGTGTCATATCAGTGTCGCCAAAAGATTTTGAACATTTCAAAATCCAGTGGCGACAAAACAAATGTTGCGACACTTTAAAAACCAGCGCGCTTCATTCATCATCATGCTGCGTCACGCCACAAATTTTTCAGTGACCTGATACGTCAGTCAATGATGCCGGCAGTCGCCAAAAAAATCGGCAAGTGGGACAGGCCCTTTAGTTGCTTATTTGCTCATGACTCGAGGCAGTATTAAAACTTTCAATAAGAGCACTGGTGCAATCTTTGGAGATCTGTGTGACCCCTTTATTCTTTCCTTTGATCTCTTCCGGTGCTACCACTATGTCTGCTGAACTGCATCACTCTCCGACTCATCCTGCTGAGCTCGTGCCCGTAACTTACCTATCGAGGATTTATATGATTCAGACTGGATTATTCAAAACACCAAGCGGAAGCCCAACGACTCTAAAATGGCAGCAAAAGGAAATTCAATCCTAAACTTACTTTGGACTTTTAAACTTTGGACTTTGTCTTTGTAATCCAGATTTTCTAATTTTAGTTCCCCTATTTTCAGGACTGAAGGGAGAAGATATGCAAATCAATTAAGGAGTCATCAAGATCTCATTAACCTGATAATGTCCCTTTGGAATCCCAGCTGCATAAACTATAAATGTATCATCAATAAACTCTGAGCAAATATAAAAATAAATTAACTTTATATCAGAGCTTGTTTCAATAAGAAAAAAAAAGCATTATGGTCTCATCTTGTTTGTTTGTTTGCCGATTTTGTAGGACCTATATTATGCTTTTGAGACTTTATTTTCTACAACGTCAGAACATTTATTCAAATACCATCACCAGAACCTGCAACTTCAATGAGGATGTAAAATGGACCTTCCTTAATGCATCAGGTCCAATTTTATTTTTATTATTGGAGATCATGCCGTTTTGTCTATTTAATTTTTTGGAGTTGGAGCTTGGAGTTATTTTAAATTGTATTATGAATTAATGTTTGCAGTGAATGTGTAAGTTACTTGGTGCACCCAACTTAGCCTTTAAATCCAAAGTGAGTTGTAATCTCAGATGATATATTAATCATGTATTATTTTTCCTAGAGTTTGAGCAATAAACATTTCACTTCTGAATTCATTATGTTGAGATGTGTTGATCTTTTCTTGGCATTTAACCATCGTGAATTAACAAAATACAATCTGAGAAAGGGTAATGTGCTGATGAAATAGAGCTACAAAAATAATTAGTAAAGCTTGTGAAGGGACAATTGATCAGCCTCCCAGTATTGGTCAGATGGACAGAAGTCACTCTGCACCAAAGTGGCATTACACCACAGGTTCAATGCAAATTGGAGGAAGACCACCTCATATTTCACTTGGGCAGCTTACAACCCAGCAGTATGAATATTGATATCTCTCATTTTTCAGTAACACTTGCAATCTCTCTCTCTCCGTCCCTCCCCCACTATTCATCCTATTAGTTTAAATGTTGTCCTGCTTAGTTTATTGTTGGTAACCCCTCAACTATCACTTCTTCCGCAGCCAACAATAGACCATTGTGGGCTCCACCTTTCCTTGATCAACCTTGCTGTCCTTGATTTGTTCTTTTCATACCTTTCATTCTTTTGTTCTTTGTACCTTTTCATACCTCTTAAGAATGGCTTAAGAATGGCCTTGACCCAAAACATCACCTATTCCTTTTCTCCAGATATACTTCCAGACGCACTGAGATACTCCAGCATTTTGTTCTTCACAGGTTCTTCATTTTGTAATGTAATTCAATCAAAGGTCACACCAATTAAATTAATAATCTATCTCAAAATGATATTCTGTACGGTATGATCCACTGCAGAAAAGATAGTTTATGAATTTAATAATACGTTATCACATCTGGTAATTCTTACAGCAAAGGTGTACATATGTGAGAGTTCCAGTTCAACTCAAAGGGTTTTTTATGTTACAGCCTCTCATCCCAGTACCTGTAGAATAATCTACAGCAAAACAATAAAGAATTCAGATCTTGAATGGAAACAATTGCCACCAGTGAGCTACAATAGGTATCCATGGTAGATCAAAACATTAGCGCAGCCTTTTGGCGTGGAGAATGAACTTAGCTCTTCTTGTTACTGAAGGCTGACATGCAAATATGTTGACCTTTATTGAAAGAAAATTTGGGTGTAAGAGCAAAGACCTCACTTCAGTTACTTGGAGCCCCTTACAGACAGCACCTGGTTTATTGTGAACAGATCTGGTTGCCTCCGGAGAATATGATTATTATAGCTGGGACAGAGAATATAAGAACTGGGGGGTATGGCACAGATGCATTGGTTGCAGTACTATCTGTTAGCTGTGGATTAACTAATCTTTTCTATTGAAAAAAGACACAAAGTGGTGGAGTCACTCAATGGGCCAGGTAGCATTTCTGGAAAAAAAGGAATGTGTGGGAAAAGGACTCTCCTCTGTTTTTTTTTAGTGGAAAAGGCTGAGGGGGTCCTGACAGAGGTGTATTCCTGGCATGGCGATTTTACTCTATCAATGAGCCATTGCTCCTTCTGAGATTTACAAGCAGACAACACCCATAGTCAGGATTGAACTGTAAGGCAGCAACTCTACCGCTGCGCCCTGTCTACTTTATCAAGACCTGTCAGGAAATTTTACATTTCAATGAGACCACTTCTTAACGAGTCCTTGAGCCTCATTCTAATAAACTTTCAAGAATACAGTTCCAATTGCCATTGCTCCTTCTGTCATTTGTCTGTATGGAGTTTGTACATTCTCCTTGTGACCCGAGTGGGTTTTCTCCAGGACCTTTGGTTTCCTCCCACACCAAAGACATACAGGTTTGTAGATTAACTGTGTGGTCTTGGTGAGACCACACCTGGAGTATTGCGTACAGTTTTGGTCTCCAAATCTGAGGAAGGACATTATTTCCATAGAGGGAGTGCAGAGACAGTTCACCAGACTGATTCCTGGGATGTCAGGACTGTCTTATGAAGAAAGACTGGATAGACTTGGTTTATACTCCCTAGAATTTAGAAGATTGAGAGGGGATCTTATAGAAACTTACAACATTCTTAAGGGGTTGGACAGGCTAGATGCAGGAAGATTGTTCCCGATGTTAGGGAAGTCCAGGACAAGGGGTCACAGCTTATGGATAAGGGGGAAATCCTTTAAAACCGAGATGAGAAGAACTTTTTTCACGCAGAGAGTGGTGAATCTCTGGAACTATCTGCCACAGAGGGTAGTTGAGGCCGGTTCATTGGCTATATATTAGAGGGAGTTAGATGTGGCCCTTGTGGCTAAGGGGATCAGGGTGGTATGTTGATCATATTGAATGGCGGTGCGCTGTACTCCTGCACCCTAATTTCTATGTTTCTATGTTTCTAACTGGCAAAAAAAATTGTCCCTCATAACGGTGAGCTAAACTAAACAAAAGCATGGTGCTCAGAATAAATGGTATATATATATATAGTAATGATAAAAATAACAATAAATAAAATGACAAGTGCAAAATGCATAATGGAGCAAGATTGTAGTTGAAATATGAGAAGTGTTTAACCTTCCACTTCCTTATAGCCCTGTCCCATGGTACAAGTTCATTCCAAGAGCTCTCCCGAGTTTAAAAAAAATCAAACTCGTATTAAGCACGGAGAATGAACGTAGCCGGTACGTCCCTTAGCTGCTCGTAACGCTAACTGCAGGTACTCGGGAAGACTCGCTAATGGCAGGTAAGCTCGGGAACACTCGTGAAGATTTTTCAACATGTTGAAAAATGTCCACGAGAATCCCGAGTACCGACGAGCGGCCATTACCGTAAATCTCCAAGTTTGAATCAGGGCAAATTCGGGAGAACTCTTGGAATGAACTCATACCGTGGGACAGGGCCATAAAGTCAACAACTAACTCTTACATCTTGCTGACCTTAAGAGCATTGCTGTTAATTGTGTGCAGTTTTAGGGTCTCCAAATTTGAGGAAGGACATTCTTACTATTGAGGGAGTGCAGCGTAGGTTCACAAGGTTAATTCCCGGGAAGGCGGGACTGTCATATGTGGATAGAATGGAGCTGTTGGGCTTATATACTCTGGAATTTAGATGGATGAGAGGGGATCTTATTGAAACATATAAGATTATTTAGGGATTGGACGCGCTAGATGCAGGAAACATGTTCCCGATGTTGGGGGCATCCTCAACCAGGGGCCACAGTTTAAGAATAAGGGGCAGGCCATTTGGAACGGAGATGAGGAAAACCTTTTTCACCAAGAGAGTTGTGAATCCGTGGAATTTGCTGCAGAAGGCAGTGGAGGCTAATTCTCTGGATGCTTTCAAGAGAGGGATAGTGGAGTCAGGGGATATGGTGAGAAGGCTGGAACGGGGTACTGAATGTGGATAATCAGCCATGATCACAGTGAATGGCAGTGCTGGCTCGAAGGGCCAAATGGCCCACTCTTGCACCTATTGTCTATTGTCCTGGCACAAAGTTCTTGACCTCTTCACTTAATTTCATACTTGTTATTGATCCGGTCAACAACATAGGTATCATTGTACAATGATCCCAACTGACTGAAAGGAAGAAATATCAATTAAATATTACTGCAAATTGATCTGCAGTAAGAGTATAAACATGGCCATTAACCTCAGAGAATTTGCAGATTGGAGAAAATGATTTCCCGAATGGCATTCATAGATTATTATTGCAGTCTGCTTTTAATCAGATTCAGATCTCAGCCCCAAAAAACTAATTTGAAACTCTTCAGTTTTTTTAATTAGTACAACACTGAACTCTGCCATACATACCCCAAACCACGTTTTTTTCCTTGTTAACTAATTTAGCACATTAAGGAATCAATAGGCTACAAACCATCACACATGCAGCATTGCAAACACATTTAAATCTGCCACTAATTAAGTACAATACCACAAAATGTGGCAAATAAACAAACACTTCTATCTAACTCATTATCAGCTATTTCCACATTGCTCTCACTCTTGTAATTGGGTAGCTATTAATTAGCATCAACCTTAGTCAGAAAATAGCCCAAAAGAAATCACACATTACTTGCAAACAATTTATTCTCTTGATCTTGAAACTCATTGAAAAAATACCAAATGCAAATATTTCAGAAGAATTGATTTGCTTCAAATCTGAGTTTGATTTGAAACAACCATCTTATTTACGTGTATTATTAGCTATTTCACATTGAACCTCTATCCCCACTAACCTTCATCCAATTCTCATGATAGCTGAATCCCGCCTCCAGCAACCAACCAAAATAACAGCAGATCATTGGCACTATTATCACCCCCTTTTCATTCCAACCAGCTACTTCTATCAAAATGTGACTACTCAGTAGGAAAGAAAATATCACTATAAAACACAGCAAGCACTTCTGAAAATGTTGCAATATAACTTACAATGTATTACTTTGCAAATACTAAAATCATGCCTCGTCAGAGGTCTGTTGGAGATTGCAATTTCCTTTTTCCAGCACATTTCTCCTCTCTTTTCTCAGTGTTACCCAGCTGTGTTAAACCTAGTGTTGAATCACTGTGTTAATCACATTGGAGGAGACCTGAAAGAAGCATATAAAATGATGAGAGACACAGACAAGGTAGAGTGTCAAAACCTTGTTCCCAGAGTGAATATAGAACATTGATAGAACACTACAACACAGGAACAGGCCCTTCGGCGCATAATGTTTGTGCAGAACATGATGCCCAGCTAAGCTGATCTCATCTGTAGTGCATGTTGGCACAAACAATGTCGGAAAGAAGGGGATGAATATTCTGAAGCGTGACTTTAGAGAGCTCAGAAAAGTGCTGAAAAGCAGGACCTCCAGGGTTATTATCTCCGGTTTGCTTCCAGTTCCTCGTGCTGGCAAGAGCAGGAACAGGGAGATACAGGACCTGAATGTGTGGCTGAGGAACTGGTGCAGGGGGCAAGGGTTTAGATTCTTAGACCACTGGGATCTGTTTTGATGTAAGGGGGAACTGTACAAAAGGGACGGATTGCACCTTAACAGGTGGGGAACCGGAATTATGGTAGGCAGGTTTGCCACTGCGACACGGGTGGTTTAAAACGAAATAAGGGGGGGGGGGTTGGTAGATATAACATTGTAGGGATTACCGAGAAGCGGCTGCAGGAGGATCGGATCTGGGAAGTTAATATTCAGGGTAATAGAGGACAGGCAGGTGGGCAGAGGAGGAGGGGTAGCTCTTCTGGTGAGCAATGGAATTCAGTCCCTTGTGAGGGAAGACAAAGGGACTGACGAGGTAGAGTCACTGTGGATTCAGTTGTGGAATTGGAAAGGCAAGAAGACACTAATTGGTGTTATCTACAGACCACAGTATAGTAGCCAGGTGAAATTTTAAGTACAGAATCTTTATGTCCCTGTTCGGTTGAAAGGAAAGAGAAATAATTGGAAAGAGGTTTGGAAAAAGAGAGAGATCTACAATAATTATAGGCAGCATGGAGTAAATCAGGTGCTTGAGGAGTATAAAGAATGTAAAAAGAATTTTAAGAAATAAATTAGAAAAGCTAAAAGAAGATATGAGGTTGCTTTGGCAAGTAAGGTGAAAGTAAATCCAAAGGGTTTCTACAGCTATATTAATAGCAAAAGGATAACGAGGGACACAATTGGTCCATTAGAGAGTCAGAGTGGACAGCTATCTGCAGCCAAAAGAGATGGGGGAGAAATTGAACAATTTCTTTTCTTCGGTATTCACCAAGGAGAAGGATATTGAATTATGTGAGGTAAGGGAAACAAGTAGAGTAGCTATGGAAATTATGAGGATCAAAGAAGAGGAAGTACTGACTAATCTTCTTGAATTTTTTGAAGAGATTACTAGGGAAATTGATGTGGGTAAAGCGGTGGATGTTGTCTATATGGACTTCAGTAAGGCCTTTGACAAGGTTCCACATGGAAGATTGGTTAAGAAGGTTCAATTGTTGGGTATTAATAGTGGAGTAGCAAGATGGATTCAACAGTGGCTGAATGGGAGATACCAGAGAGTAATGATGGATGGTTGTTTGTCAGGTTGGAGGCCGGTGACTTGTG
Organism: Leucoraja erinaceus; assembly: GCF_028641065.1. Taxonomy (NCBI): domain Eukaryota; kingdom Metazoa; phylum Chordata; class Chondrichthyes; order Rajiformes; family Rajidae; genus Leucoraja; species Leucoraja erinaceus. The sequence goes on from NC_073377.1 coordinate 82,313,706, forward strand.
GGGTGCCTGAGGGATCTGTGTTGGGTCCACTGTTGTTTGTCATATACATCAATGATCTAGATGATGGTGTGGTAAATTGGATTAGTAAGTATGCAGATGATACTAAGATAAGTAGTGTTGTGGATAGTGAAGTAGATTTTCAAAGTCTACAGAGAGATTTAGGCCGTTTGGAAGAGTGGGCTGAAAGATGGCAGATGGATTTTAATGCTGATAAGTGTGAGGTGCTACATCTTGGCAGGACAAATCAAAATAGGATGTACATGGTAAATGGTAGCAAATTAAGGAATGCAGTTGAACAGAGAGATTTAGGAATAACTGTGCATAGTTCCCTGAAGGTGGAATCTCATGTAGATAGGGTGTTAAATATTTTTTTGGTGTGCTGGCCTTTATAAATCAGAGCATTGAGTATAGAAGTTGGGATGTAATGTTAAAATTGTACAAGGCATTGGTGAGGCCAATTCTGGAATATGGTGTACAATTTTGGTCGCCAAATTATAGAAAATGTCAACAAAATAGAGAGAGTACAGAGGAGATTTACTAGAATGTTGCCTGAGTTTCAGCACCTAAGTTAAAGAGAAAGGTTGAACAAGTTAGGTCTTTATTATTTGGAGCGCAGAAGGTTAAGGGGGGACTTGATAGAGGTTTTTAAAATGATGAGAGGGATAGACAGAGTTGACGTGGAAAAGCTTTTCCCACTGAGAGTAGGGAAGGTTCAAACAAGAGGACATGACTTGAGAATTAAGGGACAAAAGTTTAGGGGTAACATGAGGGGGAACTTCTTTACTCAGAGAGTGGTAGCTGTATGGAATGAGCTTCCAGTGAAAGTGGTGGAGGCAGGTTCGATTTTATCATTTAAAAATAAATTGGATAGGTATAAGGGCGGGAAAGGAATGGAGGGTTATGGTCTGAGTGCAGGTAGATGGGACTAGGTGAGAGTAAGTGTACGGCACGGACTAGAAGGGCCGAGATGGCCTGTTTCCATGCTGTAATTGTTATATAGTTATATGGTTATATGGTTAATCCTTTCATCCAGTACATATGGTTATAAGTACTGGAGGACAGAGGTTCCAAGGGGGTAGAGGAACTGAAAGAAATTGTCATTAGGCGAGAAATAGTATTGGGTAGGCTAATGGGACTGAGGATGATAAATCCCCTGGGCCTGATGGACTGCATCCCAGGGTCCTCAGGGAGGTGGCTCTAGAAATAGTGGACGCATTGGTGATCATTTTCCAATGTTCAATAGATTCAGGATCAGTTCCTGTGGATTGGAGGATAGCTAATGTTATCCCACTTTTCAAGAAAGGGGCGAGAGGGAAAACGGAAAATTACAGACCAGTTAGCCTGACTTCGGTAGTGGGAAAGATGCTGGTCAATTATTAGGGAGGTAATAATGGGGCATTTGGATAGCAGTAAAAGGATTAGTCCAAGTCAGCATGGATTTATGAAAGGAAAATTATGCTTGACTAATCTTCTGGAATTTTTTGCGGATGTGACAAGTAAAATGGATAAAGGGGAGCCAGTTGATGTAGTGTATCTAGACTTTCAGAAAGCCTTTGATAAAGTCCTGCAGGAGGCTGGTGACTAAAATTGGAGCACATGATATTGGGGGTAGGGTGTTGACATGGATAGAAAATTGGTTGCCAGACAGGAAGCAAAGAGTAGGAGCGAAAGGGTCCTTTTCAGAATGGCAGGCAGTGGCGAGTGGAGTGCCTGCCGCAAGGCTCGGTGTTGGGGCCACAGCTGTTTACCATATATATTAATGATTTAGAAGAGGGAATTAGGAGCAACACTAGCAAGTTTGCAGATGACACAAAGCTGGGTAGCAGTGTGAACTGTGAGAGGATGTTAAGAGGTTGCAGGGTGACCTGGACAAGTTTAGTGAGTGGGCAGATGCGTGGCAGATGCAATATAATATAGATAAATGTGAGGTTATCCACTTTGGTGGCAAAAACAAGGGGGCAGATTATTATCACAATGGGGTTGGGTTAGGTAAGGGGGAGGTACAGAGAGACCTGGGTGTCCTTCTCTGAAAGTTGGCGTGCAGGTACAGCAGGCTGTGAAGAAAGCTAATGGAATGTTGGCCTTCATAACAAGAGGATTTCAGTATAGGAGTAGAGAGGTTGTTCTGCAGTTGTATAGGGCTCTGGTAACACCACATCTGGAGTATTGCGTACAGTTTTGGTCGCCTAATTTGAGGAAGGACATCCTTGTGATTGAGGCAATGCAGCGTAAGTTCACAAGATTGATCCCTGGGATGGCGGGACTGTCATATGAAGAAATATTGAAAAGACTAGGCTGGTATTCACTGGAGTTTAGAAGGATGAAGGGGATCTTATAGAAACATAGTAAATTATAAAAGGACTGGACAAGTTAGATGCAGGAAAAATGTTCCTAATGTTGGGCGAGTCCAGAACCAGGGGCCACAGTCTTAGAATAAAGGGGAGGTAATTTAAGACTGAGGTGAGAAAAAAAAAATACACCCAGAATTTGTGGAACTTATGGAATTTGAATTTGTGGAATTCCCTGCCACAGAGGGCAGTGGAGGCCGAATCACTGAATGGATTTAAGAGAGAGTTACATAGAGCTCTTGGGGCTAATGGAATCAAGGGATATGGAGAGAAGGCAGGCACGGGTTATTGCCTCTTAAATGCTACTATCGTTTCTGCCCCATGGCAGTGCACAGCAGGTGCCCACTGCTCTATGCGTATAAAACTTGCCCCGCACATCTCCATTAAACATTCCCCCTCTCACGTAATAGCTATGCCCTCTGATGTTGGACATTTCCACCCTGGGAAAAAGGTTCCAGAGAAACCAATCCAAGTCTATCCAACCACTCCCTGTAGTGGAAGCCTTCTAATCTAGACAGCATTCTGGTAAACCTCCTCTGCACTCCAAAGCCTCTTCGCCCTTCCTGCAATGGGACAACCAGAACTATGCAACATACTCCAAATACAGCCTAACCAAAGTCATATACTGCTGCATCATAACTTCCTGACTCTTAAATGTTAAGGACTAGAAGCTTAGCTTTAAGGTGAGAGGAGCAAAATTTAAAGGAGACTAGACCAAGTGCAGACCCGTTGGGGTGATCCTCCCCCCAATGGTGTGATCCCCAACCCAATATTCCTCCATGCACCCGTCTCCTCCAACGGAACTGAAGTCGTTCCCAAATGTAAGATTCCAGCACTCCCCTGCCTCCGTCAGCAGTGGATTAAAAAAAAATTCCAATTGCACCTGCCCTGCCTGCTGCAGCAGTGAAACGTTCAGAGTGTTCCTGTCTTGCAACTTTGTTTTGAAGTGTGTTGGAAGCTGATAGGAAGGAGCAGCCCGTCAACGAATCAAAAGGCAGGAAGGCAGCCGGATGGACGGACGTCAGGCGGCAGCCACAGACTTTAATAATAGATAGATAGATGTGCGGGACAAGCCCTGAACACAGGAATGAGCTGCCAGAGATGGTGGTGGAGCCAGACATGATAGTGGTATTTAAGAGGCTTTTGCATAGACACCAGGATATGGAGGGATATGGTTGTCATGCAGGCAGGAGAAATTAGTTTAATGTGGCATCATGTATGCAATGGACATTGTGGGCCGTACGACCTGATCCTGTATTGTACTGTTCCTTGTATGTTTTGCGTATCCAGCCGCAGACACTTATGTGTTTTTCAAGGAACAAGGTGCAAATGAAATCTCATAACATAATTACGCTCACAGCATTTGCCAGTTTCATGGTTTGTCCCTCACAGTTATTCTTCCTGCTGATTCTGGTCAGAAAAATGAAAATCCTGATTTGCTGTGAACCACCACAAATCCCTTGATGCGAAATGAACTTCTTTTCAGTGACAGAGAGTTGTATTCTTCTGCTGTGGTGATGGAGCTGTAGAGTCAAGGGTTAGTTAAAGATAAAACTGACTGAAAATGCAATCACATAGTTATAAAAAAAAGTACTCACTGTCTGGAGAGCTTGGTGAACTTGTTCCCTGATTTACAGCTTCCTACACTCGAGGTACATCTCCCTGGCTTCGGCTGAACTTGCTGATCTAAACAATTTTGCAAACTGGATATTGTAAAATGGAATAGCTTCATTAAGAAATATGGCAAAGCTTCTGATCATTCCTGCTTTAGTTTAGTTTAGTTCAGAGATACAGCGCGGAAACAGGCCCTTCGGCCCACCATGTCCGCGCTGACCAGCGATCCCCGCACACTGACACTATCCGACTCACACTACGGACAAACTACAATTTTACCGAAGCCAATTAGCCTACAAACCTGTACATCTTTGTAGTGTGGGAGGAAACGGGAGCTCCTGGGGAAAACCCACGCAGGTCACGGGGAGAACGGACAAATTCCATACAGACAAGAGTGAAGTCAAGATTGAACCCGGGTCTCTGGCACTGTGAGGCAGTAACTCTATCGCTGCACCACCATGCCACAGTAAACTTTATGTGTGAGATGGTGGTGAATGAGCACAGGACTGGTTTGGATACATGCTGGTAAAACTCTTCAAATGCTCAAGGTGAAAGACATACCAATGTATATGCAGCCTTGTATATCACAGCAAGGTGACATGAGAAAGAAGAGGGGAAATGTGCTGAAAAAAGGAGTTACTAATATGTATGTGTAATAAATATTTAATATTAAGTCCTAGTATTTCCTTTGTTGGGAAGATTTTAGAGTCCATTATTAGGATGAGGTTTCTGAGTACTGATGAGTACATGATAAAATAGGCCAAAGCCAGCAAGGTTTTGTGAAGGGGAGATCCTGCCTGACTAATCTGTGGAATTCTTTGAGGAAGTAAATGACAGGATAGACAAATGCGAGTCTGTGCACTGTATGTTGTATACTTGGATTTTTAGAAGGCCTTTGATAAGGGGATGCACGTGAGTCTGCGAAACAAGATGAGAGCCCACGGTATTAGAGGGAAGATACTAGCATGGGTAACAAGTTAGCTGGGTGGCAGAAGGCGAAGTGAGAATATAGGGGGCTTTTTCTGGTTGGCTACCAGTGACAAAGCAGTGTTCCACAGGGGGGCAGTGTTGGGTCCACTGCTTTTCATGTTGTATATTAACGATTTGGATGATGGAATGGATGGCTTTGTGGCCGTTTGCAGATGCTATGGCGATAGATGGAGGGGCAGGTAGTGTAGAGGAAGCAGAGAGTCTGCAGGTTGGGAGAGTGGGCAAATAAGTGGCAGATGGAATATAGCATAGAAAAATGTGCTGACATGCACATTGGTAGTAGAAATAAAAGCATAGACCATTTTCTTAATAGGGAGAGGATACACAAATCAGAGGTGCAAATGGATTAGGGAGTGCTGGTGCAGGATTCACAAATGTTTAATTTGCAAGTTGTATTGGTAGTAAGGAAGGCAAATGCAATGTTAACATCCATTTCAAAAGTACAAGAATATAGAAGCAGGAATGTAATACTGAGGCTTTATAAGGCACTGGTCACACCACATATCTTTGCCCTCATGAATTATACTTGCTCACTGTACTTTTAGGTTTAAGTCCCTTCAAGCTCTTGTTTATCCCTGAACTGACAACTGCCCTCCAACCCTTCCCCAACTGAAATCTCCATTCCTTCATCATTGGCCGTTTCTGTTCTCCCTCGCACCTCATGCAGTGTTATTTAATGAAAAGCAGAGATGACAAACTGTTCTGTAATTGCAGAACTATTATACCATGTTGACTGTTATTTTGATGCCAATGCAGGTGTAGATCTAAGTTTCCTCTGCCTGACATGTGTAGACTGATAATGGTATGAAAGCGATGCAAAGTCATAAGCTATTTGTTTACACCATAGCTTCAAACAGCACTGCAATTTGGACCACTCCTCCACATTGCAGGGAGCATCTGGATTAAAGACTGTGGGAATTAGTTTCATCTGATAGAAGAAATATCTCATAACCTTACTTTTAAATGACTCGCCCCTTATTTTGTAATTTCCTTCCCTTGTTTATGACTCTCCCACCAGTGAAAACTTTCGATATCTACCATCATGGGATCCAAGGAGAGATAGCTGAATGGATAGCAAATTGGAAGGAAGCAGTGGGTGATGGTGGAAGGTTGCTTCTTGGACTGGAGGCCTGTGACTAGTGGTGTGCCTCAGGGTTCGGAGTTGGGCCCGTTACTGTTTGTCATCTACATCAATGATTTGGATGAGAACATGCAGGGCAAGATTAGCAAGTTTGCTGATGATACAAAAGTTAGTAGTTTCGCAGATAGTGAAGATGAGTGTGAAATATTGCAGCACGATCTGGATCAATTGGCCAGGTGGACTGAGGAATAGTTGATGAAATTCATTGCAGATAAGCGTGAGGTGTAGCATTTTGGGATGTTGAACAAGGGCAGGACCAACACAGTAAGTGCTAGGCCTCTGGGTAGTGTTGTAGAGCATAGGGATCTAGGAGTACAGGTGCATGGTTCCTTGAAGGTCGAGTTGCAGGTAGATAAGGTGGTCAAAAAGACTTTTGGCACTTTGGCCTTCATCAGTCAGAGTATTGAGTACAGAGGTTGGGAGGTCATGTTGCAGTTGTATAAGATGTTGGTGAGACTGCATTTAGAATATTGTGTTCAGTTCTGGGCACCAAGTTATAGGAAAGCTATTGTCAAGCTTGAAAGGGTTCAGAAAAGATTCCAAGGATTGAAGGTTGTGAGCTATCTGGAGAGGTTGAGTAGGCTGGGTCTCTATTCCATGGAGCGCATGAGGATGAGGGGAGATCTTATAGAGGTATACAAAATCATGAGAGGAATAGATCGGGTAGATGCACAGTCTTTTGCCTAGAGTAGGAGAATCGAGGACCAGAGGACACAGGTTCAAGGTGAAGGGGAAAAGATTTAGTAGAAATCCGAGGGGTAACTTTTTCACACAAAGGGTGGTGGGTGTATGGAACAAGTTGCCAGAAGAGGTAGTTGAGGCTGGGACTATCCCATAATTTAAGAAACAGTTAGACAGGTAACATAGAAACATAGAAACATAGAAAATAGGTGCAAAAGTAGGCCATTCGGTCCTTCGAGCCTGCACCGCCATTCAATATGATCATGGCTGATCATCCAACTCAGTATCCTGTACCTGCCTTCTCTCCATACCCCATCAGGTACATGGATAGGACAGGTTTGGAGGGATATGGACCAAGCGCAGGCAAGTGGGACATTGTTGGCTGGTGTGGGCGAGTTGGGCCAAAAAGCCTGTTCCAAAACTGTATCACTATGACTTTATGACTCTATCTCAAATCCCCTGATGATTTTAAAGTTATTCTTCTAAACTCTAAGGAATACAGACACAAACTCTCCGAGCCTTTTTTGGTTGGAAACCCTCTCAACACAGGGATTCTGCTGGTGAATCAGCTTTGGTCTGCCTCCAATCATACGATATCCTTTTCTTGAGGAAAGGAGAGATTATTTGGGGCGTGAATTGAAAGTTAGGATTCAGCTAATGCTGAGCATTTTAATATTGTAAAAGTGAAGGATGTAGTAATGAAAATGCTGATCTCTTCATCCAAACCTAAGCATTCTAGGCCTGACCTTATCCATCCAGAAATGAACAGACCCTTCCACCATTGTAATAGATTGCCAAACTCCAACTCTTTTAGCAACAGTGATACACCGACGAAAACACAATTTCAAACCATCTCAGCTATAAAACCAGACTGCAGTTGAAACAACGGTGACGGAAGCCTATGGAAATTGTCACAATGTAACACGACAATTTCTAAGACCATTGAAATGGGAAGTCCTGTCATCATCTGCTTAGCTACGAAGTATGCTGGACTGCATATATTACTGTTGAAGAGTGTGGAAACTGACATATTGGTGGAACAGTGTGACAGCAGAAAGATCTTTATATTAACAGATGGCTGGCAGGCCATTATAAGATTCGAGTTCAGTCAAAAGATTTATTCGATGTATTCTTTCCCCTGAATAAACAATGACCCTGTGCACTCTCCTCAGCTATTTCTGAGCTGATATAGCTTGGGAATTTTAACCTTTAATTTCTATTTGCCAGTAGAGTTTTTTCAAAATGTGTTCTTTGGTTATCTGCTCCCATTTTCTCCTCCCATGTTTCAACCTCCCAAATAGAAAGATGTAGCTTCACAAACATAGGCATCAGCATGGCCGCCTCTAGGTAATCCAACACCTGGGGGGTATGTAAAACTCTCCCTATTGCCCAGATGATATGAACTTAGAAAACTGACAAAACATAGTGAATATTCAGCAGGTCAGGCAGCACCCATGGAGAGAGAAACTCCAGCTACTGGAGACACAACAAACCACAGATGCTGGAATCTTCAGAGCTGGAGAAACTCAGCAGGTCAAGAGTCAAGAGCATTTTATTGTCATACTAGACCAAGGGGGACCCGTTGGGTCCCGTCCTCTCAATGCGCGGTTGCGGGGGAGGGGGGGGAGGGCCTTCGGCGTCACACACACACACACACACACACACACACACAGTCAGAGGATAGAGTGCGGCGATTGGAGGAGGGAGATGTGGCATGGACCTGCGCCTCATCCGCAGCCAGGATCGATCCCGGCCGGGTCTCCGGCGCTGTCCCGGGTCCCCTCACGGGTGGCCAGACAGGTCGGCCGTCAGACGCGAGCTGTGCCCCCAGGCCCACAGCCAGCACAGAGAAACAGCGCTAAACCCAGCTCAACTCTGCCTGTCCCGCCAGGTTAACCTGCCTGGGCTTGCGGGAAATATGGCCAGCATGGAGAAGCAGCGCTGGTGGCCCGTCAGTCCAGGCAGGGCTGTAGTTAACCAGGTGAGACAGGCAGTTGAGCTGCGCGCTTTGAACCTCCGCCTCGCGCATGCCTGTGTTAGTGTGCGCATGCGCACGGGGCCGCCAAAAAATTGTGTCCCCCGTCCCTCCATGTTTTGATAGCGAGTTCCGTTGTTGATCAGAATCATTACCAACAGTGTAATATTATTGCGTTAATTGTATTGCATTGCATTCAGCATTCAGTACAATCATCCCTCAGCACTTGGTAAGCAAATTGTGTTGATTTGGCCTCAGCACCCCCTTGTGTAACTGGCTACTGGACTTCCTCACTGACAGACCCCAGTCAGGGCGGGTTGGAAACAACACCTCCAACATCTCTCTGAGCACCGGTTCCCCTCAGGGTTGCGTCCTGAGTCCACTGCTGTTCCCCTGATGACCCACGACTCTTGTGCCAGGTTTAGTACAAACCACATCATGAAGTACGCAGATGACACAACAGTGGTGGGCCTTATCCGGGACAACAATGAACTGGGAGGAGGTGAAACAACTGGTGGACTGGTGCAACACGAACAATCTGATCCTGAATGTTGACAAAACAAAGGAGGTCATCGTTGACTTCAGGAGAAACCGGCACAGTCACACACCACTACACATTAATGACATCGATGTGGAGTTGGTCAGTAGCACTAAGTTCCTGGTGGTGCAGATCACAAACAGTCTGACCTGGTCACAAAACATCACATCACTAGTTAAGAGTGGGCAGCAGCGTTTGCACGTTCTGCGCCAGATGAGAGCTCACCTCCCCCATCCCGTCCTCACCACTTTCTACAGGGGAACCATGGAGAGCATTTTGACCAGCTGCATCTCTGTCTGGTTTGGGGACTGCAAAGCCTCCGACTGGAAGTCCGTGCAGAGAGTGGTGAGGATGGCTCAAAAAATCATCGGGACTTCTCTTCCTTCAATCCAGGACATTGCGTGCAAACGTTGCTTGTCCAAGGCCAACAGCATTATAAAAGACCCCACACATCTCCATCATGGATTGTGCACTCTGCTGCCCTCGGGCAAAAGGTATCGCAGTATAAGGAGCAGAACGGCCAGGTTTTGCAACAGCTTCTTCCCCGGAGCCATCAGACTCTTGAATTCCATATAATGTGCCACCACTATTATCTATTTTATCTTTTTATCTATTTTATCCTTTTGTTATGTTATGTTGCATGGTGAGCCAGATGCAACAAAATTTCGTCCAGACTTGCATTTGTTGGTGTCTTTTTTAATGACAATAAAGTATTTATTTGATCGATTGATTGATTGATTGATTGATTGATTGATTGATTGATTGATTGATTGATTGATTGATTGATTGAGTAATATTATGGGAGCAGAGGTTGTGATCAGAACTTGTTAAATGCATTAATCAATCCAAAGGTTGCAAGGTGTTGTTAGTAAAAGGCAAGGTTTTTCCTCCTTGAGGTTTCATTGACCTTCACTCAACCATTGTTCGAAGCAGAAGATATGAGAGGGGAGTGAGGCAAATCATTCCATACAAATGTCAGCAAAACACATAATATTTCCGGTCATGGTAATTAGTGCAGAATTCACTATTACTGTGCACACAATCATGAGAGGAATAGATCAGATAGATGCACAGAATCTCTTGCCCAGAGTACAGGAATCGAGAACCAGAGGACATAGGTTTAAGGAGAAAGGGGAAAGATTTAATGGGAACATGAGGGGTAACTTTTTCACACAAAATGTGATGAGTATATGGAATGAGCTGTCAGAGGAGGATTTTTAAGGCATGTACTATAGCAATGTTTAGGAAACATTTAGACAGGTACATGGATAGACAGGTTTATAAGGATATGAGCCAAATGCAGGCAGGTGGGACTAGTGTAGATATGAAATGTTGATTGGGGTGGGCAAGTTGGGCAGAAGGGCTTGTTTTCCATGCTCTAAGACTCCATGTCTATGACTAATTATGATTTTGGATTATTCTCTCAGCCTTTTAGTGATAATTTATTGCAGCCAAATTATTATGTTTCCAAATTTATGGTAGTGACTACACTTCAAATGCAGTTAATTGTCTGCAGAACTCTTGGGAATGGCCTTAAATTGTGAAGGGTATATTATAATGAGGCAAATCTTTCTGAGGAGAACCTGATTACTGTACCCTTCTGGAATCACAGTGCTGATGACAGTTTCAAAGATCAATGAGAAAGTGAACAGTTTATAAAAACCATCTGGGGAGAGCAAATTAACTCAATTGGTATGAAGAACTTCTGCTAAAGTGAATCAGAAAGTATCCATGCTCATGAGGAAAAGCACAACCAGACACCTTCAAACTAACAGTCTTTAGACCTTGGGCTTTAGATTTTAGAGATACAGCTCGGAAACAGACCCTTTGGCCACCTAGTCTGCGCTGACCAGCCATCACCCCATACGCTAGCACTATACTACACACACTAGGGACAATTTTTACCGAAGCTAATTAACCTGTAAACCTGCACATCTTTGGAGTGTGGGTGGAAACCGGAGCACCCAGAGAAAATCCATGCAGTCACAGGAAGAACGTACAAACTCCATACAGGCAACAGCCTTAGGCAGGATTGAACCCGGGTCTCTGGCCCTGTAAGGCAGCGACTCTATCTTTGCGCTACTGTGCCACCCTATTACCAAAGTCACAGAAAACAAATCAAAGTTGAATTCAGAAAACAAATCTCAAAGTTGAATTCAGAAGAAATTTATTTATCCAAAGAATGGTGAGAGTTTGTGACTGGTTGCCGTGGGGAATGGTTCGTAACAATTAGTGTAGATAGGTTAAAGTGAAAGCTGGATAAACATGAACAAGATGAGAATAAAGAGATATCTTGATGGATTTAGATGACAAAACACAGGAGGAGGCTTCAGCAAGGCATCAATGTCAGTAGGAACTGGTTGGGTCTTGTGGGCTGTTTCGGTGTCATTTATCCTCAATAATCCTCGTCAATTATTTTAATTAGATTAAAAATGACAAGATATCAGAAGTAGTCAAATGGTGAAAATTTAGCAACAACATGAAAAATGTGTCATTTTCTCATTTCAACATGTAAATTGTGGTCAGATTGATTTTTTTATTGCTTAATTGTCTAAAATGGACCGTGTGAATTTTCATTCCTTGTGTTAGATGCAGATGGCATCAGCTTTGATTAAAACAAGTTTATTCCTAATTGAGATTAATATATCATTCAATGGACAGATAGAGAATTAATTAAGGATGGATAGAGAATTAATTAAACCCAGTCCTGATTTATAAAAGACATCATGTCTGACAAATTTAATAAATTCCTTTGAGAAAATAACAGAATGGATTGAGGAAGAAATGAAATAAGTTTCTACTGAATAGTTTTTTTTTTAAAGGATTTGATAAGTGTGACTGAGGTGACTTGTTGGTAAACTAAAATCACATGGCTCAAAACGTTGAGGGAATGTGGCTTCATGGAGGACAACAGAGAATTGAGGTCCACGATGTTTCTTGGGCTAAAGTGTTGGAAATAGTCAGAGTTCCCCAGAGTTGGTATTCTGATCACCGCTTTTCTCAAACTACACAAGCAATCTGGATATGCTCTTGAAAAGCACATTATTAACATTTTCTGCTGATAGATAAAAAGATTGCAAAGTGGAAATTTAGAACATAAAATATAGCAAGGGAACAGGCTGTTCAGCCAATGGTGTCTGTGCAGAACACGATGCCAACTTAAAATAATCTCTTCTGCCTGCAAATGATCTACATCACTCCATTCCCTGTATAACCATGTGCCGGTGGATAGTGAATTGAATAAATATTGTAAGAAGAACATGTGTCAAGTTATATTGCATTATAATTGTTTGTTTATTGAGTATCAAAGGTTCAAAGGTTCTTTATTAGTCACATACACCTAGGTGTAGTGAAATGTTTGTTGCCAATGCAGCACATAAAAAAAGAATACAGACATAACAGTAATAAAGAGATTTAAACATAAAAAACATCCCCCCACAATGGTTCCCATTATGAGGGAAGGCACAATGTCCAGTCCCCATCCCCATGTCCACACATAGTCGGGCCTCCGCAGTCGCCTTTACGGAGGCCCATGTTCCAGGCCGTTCTCGCTGGATGATGGTGCTCCGGCGTCGGGAGAATCCTCACAGCGGCTTGGGAAATCTGGAACAGCCGCTTCCTTACCGGAAACCGCGGCTTCCGAAGCCAACAGGCCGCGCTGAATGGAGCTCCAACACTGGCGAAATCTGTGAGAGATCCCAGGCTCCCGATGTAAAGTTCTGCGCCGCCGCCCGCGGCTGGCCGCTCCACAGTCCCACAGCTCCGCGATGTTTCATCGGTGGACTCAGCTCACCGTAGTTCCAGCGGAAGTCTCACTGGACTAGAGCTCCAGAAACAAAACACTTTAACTCACTAAAAATAAAAACAAGAGGTGAAAAAACGGACAGCTGCAGGCTGGGCAGCCATACCCATACAGGACGGCGCCTCCTGTATGTGTGTATGTGTATATATACACATTGAACTTCTTTTTTTCAATGTGTATATATACAATGTTTACATATTCTGTTGTGTCGCAGCAAGTAAGAATTTCATTGTTCTATCTGGGACACATGAAAATAAAATACTCTTGACTCTTGCCTTCTTGAAGATGTAGATAAAGGATGAAGAAATAAACGAGATTGCTGGTTTGGAGGCTTGTTTGGCCTTCTTCTAGTGTTTTGTGATTCCAAGATTCAGCTTTGGTCTCACTGCAATAAGACTTCAGGAGTAGAATTCAAACACACACATGTTGGGACATTGCATGATCACTGTGTGAGACAGAAGAGAATCAGGGTACCTTTGTTTAACAAAAAACACATCACCAATAAAATGATGTCATTAATCCAATCATATCCTACCTGTCATTTCCTTATGGACCAATAAGGGCTGGCCCCAGCAGGAAAAGCTTTGGAATCACTGAGCTGAATTAATTTGAAAATGTAACCCTAAGCCACATAGAGTTACAGACCAATCCTAACAATGTTAACCCAGCTCTCCATTACCATTAGCCACAGCAACCCATGTAAGTTAATAGCCCTGATAATGTTATCAGCACTTACTGTGATATTCATGATTCAATTGATATGCATGGACTTTTCAAAAAGTATTAATTTTACTCTACTTCCTTGGATAACTATGTATATGATTAGTGAAATTGATTTAAGAAACCTTTAATTTTGAAGTGGTTTTGCATAGATACCACATCCATATTCTTATTATAATAAGGATATTGGGGTTCATTCCTTAAAATGCGAATGGCTACTAGTGGAAAAGCTGAAGATGCATCCACCATATCGTTTGTTAAATATACTTCATTAATCAGCTTGAAAAAACCAATGTAATTTTTCATTTGTAAATCCCACTCATTAGTTGTTAAGCAGAAGTTTTGTTATGTTATCTGTCTAACAATTGAAGAAGCAGCATGCATGCAGCCACTAATGAGGTATTTCTGATGCTCAGCTCCAAATTTAAACAGTTTGACGAATATTACAAGACTATTTGTTTCTAAATCCTGCATATCATTTATTTCATTCTGCACCTCAGCTGATTGCACAGAAATACATGAAAAGGGTTCAGTTTCAAGGATTCATTCTCAAAGAACAGAACAATATTCATCATTTTTGATTTTCAATAATAACCTTTAATGATTACAGTAGCCTGCACATGAATGTCATTCTATATATTTGTTATTAATATTTGTTGTTTACACCAAGGACACGATAAAGACACATTTTGTGGTCTCGTATATTAAAATTATCATAAATTATATATAAAAATTAAAAACAATCTGTATGTATAGAATAGCTTTAATGTTAGAAAAACAATTCCCAATTTCCTTTATAAATAGGGATTTGTACAATTGGCACACTAAGGTAAAATATAAGGATTGTGAGAACCTTTTGTATTGAGAAGGTTTTTATAGAAGCTGTGGCATTTAGATGTTGAAATGCAAATTATCTGACCAGAGAAGGGGAAGCCTCACATTTTTTTTATTTTCACCGTCATGCGATAGGGAAATATATACAGTATTGGGGGGAATGGAAAGTTCTGGAGAAATGAAGTTTTGATTACATTAGAGAGATGCAGAGGAGACCCATGAAGGGACATAAAGATGAAGCAATGATTACACTTGTGGCATTGGGTGTAGAAAACCACAATATGTGAGGAAAGACAGCCTGAGAGATAAATAAATGTTATTCATTTCAGTTCCACTGACTCCACAGATTGCATCCACGTTGTCAGTACAGTGAACGTTCCTTACTTGAGCAATGTATTCCACCTTTTACTTCACTTTACTTTAGAGATACAGTGTGGAAAGTGGCCCTTTGGCCGACCGAGTCCGCGCCAACCCCATCGATCACTATCCTACACACTAGTGACAATTTACAATTTACAGAAGCCAATTAACCTACAAACCTGCATGTCGTTGGAGTGTGGGAGGAAGCCGGAGCACACGGGGATAAACCCACATGGTCACAGGGATAGCGTACAAACTCCATGCAGTCAGGATTGAACCCAGGTCTCTGGCGCTGTAAGGCAGCCACTCTACTGCTGCGCCGCTGTGCTCCCTTCTCTCAGCAAATTGGGTTTTAACAATCAATACATTAAACAACATTAACAGACTGAATTATTTGTATAGTTTATAAAAACATGCGTGGTACAGATCATGTAAATAGCCACATTCCAGGGTCGGGAAGTTTAAAACTGGAGGGTGTGGGTTTAGGGTGAGAAGGGATTAATTTCAAAACTGTCTGAGTCATAGAGGCATGGAGTCATACAGCGTGGAAATAGGCCCTTTGGCCCGACGACCACACCAATCAACTTGTCCCATCTACACCAGTTCCCCCTGTCTCTGTTTGACCCATATCCCTCTAAACCTGTCCTACCCAAGTACCTGTCTAAATATCTCTTAAACATTGCGATAGCACCTTCTTTACACAGAGGGCAGTTGGTATATGGAACGAACTGCCAGGAAAGTAGTTGAGGCAGGTACTATAACAATGGTAAGAAGATATTTGGATAGATACATGGATAGGAAAGCATATGGGTCTACCTCAGGCAAATGGGACGAGCTTGGCTTCTTGGTTGCCATGGACGATATGGGCAATAGGGCGTGTTTCCGTCCTGATTTACTCTATGACTCCATGACCAGGTAGCAGCTGGCATATTTATATCACAGGAAACTGTGGATAACAAGGTGTCAGACTGATGTGTACACTAAATGTGACCATGGATCAAGACAGACAGAGCAGCGGCAGGTCTGCAGCTGAGAGCCCAGTTCATTCCAGACTCTCCTCAGCCATGCGGTGATGCTGCATCTCGCAGGCCGTTGATAGGGAGGGAGTTGCTGAGCGGCAGCGGCTGCACTGGTCCAATGAAGCTGTAGGAATCTGCTTCGAGGGGCTGTTGTCACATTGTACTGAGATCATTGATAGAGTGGACATCTCATACACGGCCATATCCTTCAATCAATAGAGTTCCCACATGCCTTTAAAACCACAGCCAACATATCTGCCGACTTAAACAAGCCGAAAGATGGTTTGCCCTTAATTTTGCAAGACAACATTAATCCACATCAAAGTGTTGGTTCAACAGTGGTGGTTATAGTGGGGATGCTGATGAAAGCTGGTCATTTATGGGGGAACTCCTCTCACCCACACTATCCTCGCACATCTCTAACCTCTCCCCCCCCACCCCCCTCCTTTTCAGTCAGTCATCTCCATATAGCCTCATTGCCTAATGGCCACACTTAGTAAGATTTATTGATGAATAAACAGAGAAAGTCAGCTAAGAGCATCGCGCTAGTGGAGTTTATGACCTGAACAACCTACTTCTGAACCCAGACAAACGGCACAAGCTGGGGGCAGCAGAAGGAGGAAGAGCAAGTAATTTGCATTCTTCCAGCTGTGGGGTCATTGGAATCTGATAACATGTGATGTTGAAACATTTCCTTTGTATCGAAAGGATGCTTCACTTCCCCACATTGCCTAATCTTGGCAGCTGGGTGGAAACTGACTTCCAAGTAGCGTGAGGATGACTGTGAATACATGCTGTGTGGTGCCTCAATGAAGGACTGTCGAGGGTGCGATAAGATTATAAGTGATAGTAGCAGAATTAGGCCATTCGGTCCATCAAGTCTACTCCGCCAGTCAATCATGGCTGATCTATCTCTCCCTCCTAACCCCATTCTCCTGCCTTCTCCCCATAACCCCTGACATCCGTGCTAATCAAGAATCTATCTATCTGCCTAAAAAATAGCTATTAATTTGGTCTTCACAACCTTCTGTGGCAAAGATTTCACAGATTCGTTCAAGGTTTCAAGAATTAAAAGTCAGTTTATTGTCACATGTACCAATTAAGGTAGAGTTAAATTCGAATCACCATCCTCTGACTAAAGAAATTCCTCCTCATCTCCTTCCCAAAGGAACATCCTTTAATTCTGAGGCTATGACCTTTAGTCCTTGACTTTCCCACTAGTGGAAACATCCTATCCACATCCACATCCAAGTCTTTCACTATTCTGCATGTTTCAATTAGGTCCCAGTGCTGTCAAACGCTCATCGTAAGGTGTGATCGGTTGGTGGAATGTAGTGCAAAGTACAGAACATCACAGGCATTCTGAAGGGCCTGGCAGAGGCAGCTTATGTCTTTAGTATGTTACTGCTGGGCAAGTCAAGAGAATCAAGAGTGTTTTATTGTCATAGGTCCTGAAACAGAACAATTAAATTCTTACTTGCAGCAGCACGACAGACATGTAAACAAAGTACTCTGAAAAACCTATAATAAACAACAAGAAAAAAAGTTCAGTATATATATATATATAAACAGACAAATAAATAGACAACAGTGCAAAAATAATGTCCCAAGTCTATATAGTTCGAAGCCTATTTGGAGGCCCCCAATCCGAAATGCCATCTATCCATGTTCCTCAGAGATGCTGCCTACTTAAGGATGGTATAGAGCAGCAGGAGCGGTATCTGCTGCTGGAAGAGTGGGCAATGATCTTCGTGCTGTGCTGCCCCGATTACAAACCAGCACTGCATGAAGTACCAGCTTTGTTTACAATGATTAGAAGGTGGCAGCTGCTAATGGAGAATGTGCAGACCAGCATGGGGGCGCTCAGCAACACTTCACCCCCTGCAGCAGTTGGCATGTCTAGTTGAAGCTCGTGGAGACAAGGAAATGAGGGGAGAAAAAGCTCATTTATGCCTTCAGGATGTTCTAAAATGATTCACAGTGATGAATTACATTTGAGCTGCGGCAGACAAGAAATAGCTGCGCAGCAAGTTTCCACAGACAGATAGATAAATGGGCATCTAATCTGCTTTTGTGATATCAGTTTAAGGATGATTTCGTTTTAGATTTTAGTTTTTTAGTTTTAGAGATACAGTACGGAAGCAGGCCCTTCGGCCCACCAAGTCCGTGCCGACCAGCGATCCCTACGCATTAACACTACCCTCCACACACTAGGGACAATTTACAATTATACCAAGCCAATTGACCTATAAACCTGGACGTCTTTGGAATGTGGGACAAAACCGGGAATCCCGGAGAAAACCCACACAGGTCACGGGGAGAATGTATAAACTCCATAGAGTCAGGATCGAGCCCGGGTCCCTGGTGCTGCAAGGCAGCAACTCTACCGCTGTGCCACCATGCTCATGAAATTGAGAGTATTTCTGAACATACTGTTAAGATGGGTTTCCATGTTTGGTCTGAATAATCTCCTCATAATATAGCAGTGAGTCAGTATGATGATGCACTTTATATTCTCCTATATTCTACTCGGAGAGAAATTATTAAAGTAAATTTAAATTCTCATATTGTAGATGTTGGGATACGAACTCTGATTCTCTGGATTATCTGTTCAAACATTTGGATTCACAGTCCACAAACATAAATGTTGAGGCGCTGCAAAAAATCGCTTTTCAACTCATGGATAGTGAGAAGCTCCTGGCCGTTGGAAAGATGGAGCCAAAAAGTTGAAGGGATAAAACTTCTTTTGACCCTATGTAGCAGTCTTCCTCTGGGAGCCGATCCCTGCACTTCGGGATATCCAAGAGAGGTGCCCGAGCCCTCAGTAGCCCTTTGACTACCAGTGTCCCCACACAACATCATCACCTTGATCAGTAAGAGGGTCAAAGGCTATGAGGAGAAGGCAGGAGAATGGGATTGAGAGGGAGAGATAGGTCAGCTATGATTGAATGGTGGAGTAGACTCAATGGGCCGAATGGCTTAATTCTGCTCCTATGTTTATGAACTTAAGAACATATGAACTTTTCCCCCCTCCCCCTGGCCCTTTTCCTTCTGAAAAAATTGTCAGGGTGATCAGGGCCATCATAACATATGATGAGCATTTGACGGCACTGGGCCTGTACAGGGGGGACCTCATTGAAACGTCCAGAATAGTAAAAGGCTTTGATAGAGTGGATGTGGAGAGGATGTTTCCACTAGTGCATACCCCTGGAGTATGGGGTACAATTTTGGTCGCCAAATTATAGGAAGGATGTCAACAAAATAGAGAGAGTACAGAGGAGATTTACGAGAATGTTGCCTGGGTTTCAACAACTAAGTTACAGAGATAGGTTGAATAAGTTAGGTCTTTATTCTCTGGAGCGCAGAAGGTTAAGGGGGGACCTGATAGAGGTCTTTAAAATGATGAGAGGGATAGACAGAGTTGATGTGGACAAGCTTTTCCCTTTGAGAATAGGGAAGATTCAAACAAGAGGACATGACTTCAGAATTAAGGGACAGAAGTTTAGGGGTAATATGAGGGGGAACCTCTTTACTCAGAGAGTGGTGGCGGTGTGGAATGAGCTCCCAGTGGAAGTGGTGGAGGCAGGTTCATTGGTATAATTTAAAAATAAATTGGATAGGCATATGGATGAGAAGGGAATGGAGGGTTATGGTACGAGTGCAGGCAGGTGGGACTAAGGGGAAAAAATTTGTTCGGCATGGACTTGTAGGGCCGAGATGGCCTGTTTCCGTGCTGTAATTGTTATATGGTTATATGGTTATAGTGGGACAGTCGAGGACTAGAGATTATAGCCTCAGAATTAAAGAGTGCTCTTTTAGGAAGGAGATTAGGAGGAATTTCTTTAATCAGAGGGTGGTGAATCTGTGGAATTATTTGCCTTAAAAGGCTGTGGAGGCTATGTCACTGGATATATTTATGGCAGACATAGATAGATTCTTGATTAGTACAGATGACAGAGATTATGGGGAGAAGGCAGGAGAATGAGGTTAGGAGGGAGGGATAGATCAGCCATGATTGAGTATACTTGATGGGCTAACAGTCTAATTCTGCTTCCATCACTTATGATTAAACAATGCTGAACAACTTTGACAACCTGCAGGGGCACAGGGGACATTAATTTTAAAAGAAGAGCCGCTAGTCAAGAAAAGTTGGAGAAAAATCGATTTAAAATTATATATTTTGAAAAGCAAGTTGCACTCCTCACACTAAGAATTGATTAAAAGCATTGACAGTGACATTAATTAAAACATCATTGCTCATCTTTTCTCCAGGTACTGATGTCTCTCACTCCTTTTAGTTTTATTTTACTTTAGAGATCCAGCATGATAGCGGGCCCTTCGGCCCATGGGTCCGCGTCGACCTGTGATCACCCTTACACAAATTCTATTCTACTCACTAGGAACAATTTACAGAAGCCAATTAACCTACAAACCTGTACATCTTATGAATGTGGGAGGAAACAAGAGTCATAGTGTCAAAGACTCTTAGACTGATACAGTGTGGAAACAAGCCCTTCGGCCCAACTTACCCATACCGGCCATCATGTCCCAGCTACACTAGTCCCACCTGCACGCATTTGGTCCATTTCCCTCCAAACCTGTCGTATCTATGTACCTGCCTAACTACTTCTTAAAGGTTGGGATAGTCCCAGCCTCAACTACCTCCTTTGGCAGCTCGTTCCATACACCCACCACCTTTTGAGTGAAAAAGTTACCCCTCAGATTCCTATTAAATCTTTTCCCCTTCACCTTAAACCAATGTCCTCACGTCCTTGATAAACCTACTCTGGGCAAGAGACTCTGTGCATCTACCCAATCTATTCCTCTCATGATTTTATACACCTCTACAAGATCACCTCTCATCCTCCTGTGCTCCAGGGAATAGGTCCCAGCCTTCTCAACCTTTCCCTATAGCTCAGACTCTCTAGTCCTGGCAACCTCCTCGTAAATCTTCTCTGAACCCTTTCAAGCTTGACAACATCTTTCCTATAACATGGTGCCCAGAACTGAACACAATACTTTAAATGCGGTCTCATCAACATTTTATACAACTGCAACATGACCTCCCGTACTCAATACTCTGATGCAGGCCAATGTACCAAAAGCCTTTTTGACCACCTTATCCACCTGTGACTCGACCTTCAAGGAACCATGCGCCTGCCCTCCTAGATCCATGCGTCTGCCCTCCTGCTCTACAACACTCCCCAGAGCCCTTCCATTCACTGTGAAGGTCCTGCCCATGTTTGACTTCCCAAAATGCAACACCTCACGTTTCTCTGTATAAAATTTCATCAACCATTCCTCAGCCCATCTGGCCAATCGATCAAGATCCTGCTACAATTTTTAACAACCATCATCATTATCTGCAAAACCAGCCACTTTTGTATCATCAGCAAACTTGCTAATCTTGCCATGTATGTTCTCATCCACATCAGTGATATAGATAACAAACAGTAATGGGCCCAGCACCGGACCCTGAAGCACACCACTAGTCACAGGCCTCTAGTAGGAGAAACAACCTTCCACCATCACCCTCTGCTTCCTTCCATGAAACCAATTTTCTGTCCCTTTCTCTGAGCACTCAGAGAAAACCCATGTGGTCACAGGGAGAACGCACAAACTCAGCACAGTGGTGCAGTTGTTGAGTTGATGCCTTACAGCGCCAGAGACCCTGGTTCGATCCTGACTATGGGTGTTGTCTGTACGGAGTTTGTATGTTCTCTCCATGACCGCGTGGGTTTTCACTGGGTGATCCGGTTTCCTCCCACACTCCAAAGACGTAGAGGTTTGTCGGTTGAATGGCTTCAGTAAAGATTGTATATTATCCCTAGTGTGTAGGATAGTGTTTGTGTATGGGGATCACTGGTCGGCGTGGACTTAGTGGGCTGAAGGGCCTATTTCCGCACTGTATCTCTAAACTAAACTAAACTCCTTACAGACGGCACCTGAGGTCAGGATTAAACCCAGGTCTTTGGCACTGTAAAGCAACTATAAGGCAACATACTGTGCCACCGTGGCACCTTTGTAGGTCACCTGCCATGCTAGCACACAGGCTCAACAGACAGATTGCCCAGCTTGGGAGCTGGGAGGAGACCTGTGGGAATTTACCCCACGCCCCCTCCCCACCTTCCTCCCCCCACCGTGATGGATCCTGAGGAGACGGCTGGGGTAGCCATACGTTGGATGGGTTTAGAGTTTAGAGATGCTACATGGAAACAGGCCATTCGGCCCACCGAGTCAACGTACCTATACCCACTAGTTCTAAGTTATCTCACTTTCCCATCCACGTACTACACACCAAGGGCAACTTATAGAGGCCAATTAACATACAAACCCACTCGTCTTTGGGTTGTGGAAGGAAACTGGAGCACCCGCAAACCCATGTGCTCACAGGGAGAAAGTCTGACTTCACACAGACAGCAACTGAGATCAGCATTGAACCTGGAGCTGTGGGACCACAGCTCTACCAGCTGCACCACTGTACCATCCAGTGCCATGTGTGGAAGGCGCCACCATATTTCAGGCTTATTCCTGGAGACCAGGGCTTCTGTTGTGAAAGCCGGCTAATTTCTGGCTTTTGTGTTCTGAGATTTGTGTTCTGTCTCAATTCTAAAAATTCAGCTCCTGAAGATATTGAGTCATGAAGTCTAACAGTGTGGAAACAGGTCCTTTGGCCCAACTTGCCCACATGTCCCAACTACATGTCAACATGTCCCATCTACACTAGGCCCACCTACCTGCATTTGGCCCATATCTCTGTCCTATCCATGGACCTGTCTAAATGTTTCTTAAATGTCATAATAGTACTTGTCTCAACTATCTTCTCCGGCAGCTCGTTCCATAAACCCACCACGTTTTGCGTGAAAAAGTTACCTCTCAGGTTCCTATAAATCTTTCCCCCCTCACCTTAAACCTATGTCCTCTGGTTCTAGATTCCCCTACACTAGGGGAGAGGGAGTAGATGGCTTTGCATATAAAGGCAATGGGCCTGTTTAGGTCAATGAACCAACACCCAGTGTAATGGAAATGGCCAATACTTGCTGCGGAGTTGTCTGTCCCAGCTGCCCAGCACAATGTTCATTCATGGTTCTCATGCTCTCTGCCAACAGCCCTAGGCTGCCCCCTGCTGATGCCACTTGTGTCTCAGTATTTATGGCCTCAACACAAAATTAGTTTAGATGGTATCAAAATCTGTCTTTTCACCAAAGAAAATGTTATCATTGCTTCACAGATTATTTCTTATGGGAGCTTGAAAAGAGGTGCCCTGTCAGTATCTAGGAATCACAGATATGAAGGAAAGGTCAACATTTTTAATTTATATATGCAAATATTCCTTTGAATGTCAAAAAATCGTTTGGATTCTTGACGACTGAGTGTTCACATTATATTTACTAATTAAAGTTAATTTCACTAATCTCGTAGCTTTACTTCAGGAGCCACGGAATTTCACTTCAGCTGTAAAATCTCCCTTGTAACACAGGCACATATCCACAGCTGAAGGGAATGGAGAGAAGGAATGGGTGATGTTTCGGGTTGACCCGAAATGTCACCCATTCCTGCTCACCAGGGATGCTGCCTGTCCCGCTGAGTTACTCCACCTTTTTGTGTCTATCTTCAATTTAAACCAGCACCTGCAGTTCCTTCCCATACATAAAAGCTTTTGTTCCTTTTTGCGCAAGAGCACACTTCCAGATACTATCTGACCAATTTGTATGAGCATCAATCACTGGCAAGGCTTGCAAACAGAAGATGGAGGCCAGTGTAATGGCACCAAACGTGGTGAATAAATAGTTGCTTTATTCAGACATAATAGGTTTGAAATACATACATGTTTGGCGCTCTAACATATTGTCATTACTGCTGCAGCTGAGCGAGGGTTGTCTCGAGCTCAGCTACCTGCCGAGAGGTGTGAGGAGACCATTGCAAAAGCCGCCGGATGAATGAGACACAGCTCGCATCTCATTGACCAGCAGGGGACTGTGTCCTGAGAAAACGGTTGGGAGACGTTGGCAACAATGCAAACCAAAGAGATAAGAATAAACTAATTGCTAAACCTGGCGAGGTCATTACAGTGTAAAAAAGTGAAAAGAAAGATAACAAACTACAGGGAGCAAGCAAGTGCAAAGTAGTAGGAAAGTTAAATTGCAAATTATCCAATGTCAATGGTGCACGATGGCTCAGGAATCCAATGTCCAATGAGAAGCTGTGCTGGAAAACTGGAGGTTGCAGTGGCACCATCCGACCTGACATGGCGCTGTTGCTGGCGGTCAGGCTACAGAGACACCATCCGACCTGAGGTGGCACTGTTGACGGCGGTCGGGCTGCAGAGACAGCATCCGGCCGGAAGGTGGCAATATGTTGACCACAGTCAGAGCAGGTCGAGCGTTGCATCCGGCCAGTGGTAGTGCAATCAGTGCAGCGGCCATGTGGTAGTAAGCTGCAGAGCCCATTTTGGAGGCCGGCTGAGGCAGCCTTTAAAGGCAACCAACCGAGGCAATTCCCAAATGCGTGCAGGGCAGCCGGCATCGACGGGCCTCGCCCCAACGCTGCAGGTAGGGACTCCACCCACCGTCGCCGGTGTCGTCGGAGCCAAGCTGCGCTGCCGCGCCCTCGGCAGAGACTGGAAGCTGCCGGGAAATCCATCGCGGAACCACCGACACATGACCAGCCGAGGCTCCACTCCGTTGCTGGGCCCTGGGGATCTTCGGGGTCCATGCCGGTGTGGTCATCTTCGGGCAGCCGCTCCAGGTAGACCCACTCTATCGGGAGACTTGGCCTTGAGCAGCGGCCAGCGGGGTAATGGGCTGGTCCACTCTCTCCCTGCTCCTGGGGCCGGCGGACGTGTGGCGGTGATGCTGGGGGCGGGGAGCTGCTAAACCCGCAGCTCCTGCAGCAGCTGATGGGGGAGCGGCGGCTGGTGGGAGAAGAACGGCAGCCGCGGTCTCTCAGCTCCGGTGGGTAGCAGCTGGTGGGGGAGCGGCGTCAGCAGCAGCCTCTCAGCCCTGGTGGTCGGCTCCGGGCGGGTCATGTGGGAGAGATTGGCGGGCGTCAAACAAGGCCCAGACAGCGCCCATTGACCCGGGCAGCCTGCGGCATACCTTACGGTAGGGCCGGGTTGGCGGCAGTGTTGTTGAGTAGGGCTGGGCTGTCGGCGGCAGACATCAGGTCTCCCGAGGCTGCGTGTGTCGGGAGAAATCCAAAATCCCAATTTGGATCATCGCGGGTCACCAATGTAGTGGCACCAAACATGGTGAATAACCATTTGCTTTATTCAGACATAATAGGTTCAAAATACATACACATTTGGTTCTCTAACATATTGTCATTACTGCTGCAGCTGAGCGAGGGTGTTGTCTCGAGCTCAGCTACCTGGAGATTCTGATGATCTCCAGGTGAGATCTGCTTGTGTAGCAGGGCACTCCCCTTAATTAGCCCATGACATCACATGCGGCCCTCGTAACCACTGATGAGGGTTTGACTATATGTGGTCTGACCATCAACTGACGCCACACCAGCTCCAAAGGACACAACACTTGCTGGATGGCCTGACATCAGTACAAGCATTCATCCTTTTTTTTAACAATGTTGCATTGTATCTCCTTTGATCTCTCCCCATCCTCTCTCAATACTTTCCTGACAATCTCCTTAGAAACTCTTCCCTCACTTCCACCATCTCCTTTGCCTCCAAACCATGAACATTTGACTTCACTCTCCATCTTCCCACTTCCCAGATTCTCCTTTAATCTACCCACTCCCAATCTGAAGCGCAACATACCACTTTCAATAACCTCCACACACCTCGATGCAAAGTGACCATTGTTCAATATCTTATTTCCAATGCTTAGCCAATACTCCTCTCCCATGGATAATCTTTGCATTAAAACTTAATCTTGAGTGCTCAGCTGGTCTATTATTCCACAAGAGGTAATGGAGATGAAACCAATCCTCTTCACAGGAACATCCTTTGATGTCCTGTATCCAGCAGTGATCAAAACAGAATCCTTTACGGGCACTATTCCTAACTTAACACTGGAGTGCTAAATTGTGTAGTTCCTCTTCTACGTCTTGGGCAATCGACAGGTGCAGGGCCTATTGTCCCACATGAAAGCGAATGGTATGTTAACATTCATAGCAACAGGATTTGAGTGGTTATTTATTTATATATTTATGGTATTATTTATTTCGAACAGTATAAGAGCAGGGAGGTTCTACTGCAGTTTACAGGGTCTTGGTGAGACCACACCTGGAGTATTGCGTACGGTTTTGGTCTCCTAATCTGAGGAAATACATTCTTGCCATAGAGGGAGTACAGAGAAGGTTCACCAGACAGATTCCTGGGATGGCAGGACTTTCATATGAAGAAAGACTGGATAGACTCGACTTGTACTCGCTAGAATTTAGAAGATTGAGGGGGGATCTTATAGAAACGTACAAAATTCTTAAGGGATTGGACAGGCTAGATGCAGAAAGATTGTTCCCGATGTTGGGGAAGTCCAGAACAAGGGGTCACAGTTTAAGGATAAGGGGGAGGTCTATTAGGACCGAGATGAGAAAAACATTTTTCACACAGATAGTGGTGAATCTGTGGAATTCTCTGCCACAGAGGTAGTTGAGGCCAGTTCATTGGCTATATTTAAGAGGGAGTTAGATGTGGCCCTTGTGGCTAAAGGGATCAGGGGATATGGAGAGAAGGCAGGTACAGGATACTGAGTTGGATGATCAGCCATGATCATATTGAATGGCGGTGCAGGCTCGAAGGGCCGAATGGCCTACTCCTGCACCTAATTTCTATGTTTCTATGTTTCTACTAGACTAATTGGGACCCGTTGGGTCCCAGCATCACACAGGAGGGCTGGTCATCCAACGCAATATTCCACCTCTCCACCAATTCTAATATTGGTGGCCATTTGGGGGGAGGGGTGGGGGAGGCTTCCTGGAGCGCTAGTATGGGTGTTGTGGGCTGAAGGGACTGGTTTCCAGAGGGCTAGTATGTAAATTGTGCTCCAAATGGATTCTTGGGCTGGCGTCTCAGTCAATCAAGCCTGTTGTGCTGGCAACTCACTCACTCACAGTGGTGGGCTGGCAGTCGACTCATGGCTAATCCTTGAAATTCTATTTCAAGCAGGGTATAACGCCACCAAATTCAAGTGCAGTTTCTTACCACTTCTAGCAGGTGCAAGGCCACCAAATTCAAGTGCCGTTTCATACCATTTGAAGTAGGGTGCAAAGCCACTAAAGACAGCGAGTCACGACCTCTCCCTCCTCCATCTTGCCGAGACTGAGCCACACCCACATTTCCAGGTTTTATAACCCCTCCCCCCCGCCGGAAAAGGTGTGGCTTTCATGGAGTGATTGACAGGAGAGAGATTCTCAACATTTATTTAAAAACTAATAACACCTTTATTTTTCATTGATGGGAAGAATTCTCTGCATCTGCTCAGCGGAGGGGGACTGAGTAAGATGGCCAAAAATCACAGCCGTAAGTGGTAGCGTTTTATCTAAAATCAATATACAGTACAAACAGGAAGTAAGTGCATTTACAGTAGTGCCTTTTAACTTCAAGCCAAAGCACCCAAGCCGCCATTTGCAGTAAGTAGTGGCTTTCAACTTCATGCCACCATTTGCAGTAAGTGGTGCCTTTCAACTTCAAGCCAATGCACGCAAGCCACCATTTGCAGTAAATAGTGCCTTTCAACTTCAAGCCATTGCATCCAAGCCACCATTTGCAGTAAGTAGTGGCTTTCAACTTCAAACCACACCCAAGCCACCATTAGCAGTAAGAGGTGCCTTTCAACTTCAAGTCAAAGCAACCAAGCCACCATTAGCAGTAAATAGTGCCTTTCAACTTCAAGCCACACCAAAGCCATCATTTGCAGTGAGTAGTGTCTTTCAACTTCAAGCCACACCCAAGCCATACCCAAGACATAATTTGTAGTAAGTGGTGCCTTTCAACTTCAAAGCCAAATCTCCCGCGCCACCATTTGCAGTAAGTAGTGCCTTTCAACTTCATGCCACCATTTGCAGTAAGTGGTTTCTTTCAACTTCAAGCCACACCCAAGCCATCATTTGCAGTAAGTAGTGCCTTTCAACTTCAAAGCTCGCAAGCCACCATTTGCAGTAAATGGTGTCTTTCAACTTCAAGCCACACCCAAGCCACCATTTGCAGTAAGTAGTGCCTTTCAACTTCAAACCAATAGAGCATTTTTTTGCAAGCTTTAGAACCAATAGACAATTTTTTGCAAGCTTTAGAACCAATAGACATATTTTTGCAAGCTTTAGAACCAATAGACATTTTTTGCAAGCTTTAGAACCAATAGACATTTTTTTTGCAAGCTTTAGCAAGCTTTAGAACCAATAGACATTTTTTTGCAAGCTTTAGAACCAATAGACACACTTTTTGCAAGCTTTAGAACCAATAGACACATTTTTGCAAGCTTTAGAACCAATAGACACATTTTTTTGCAAGCTTTAGAACCAATAGAGATTGTTTTTTTAGCAAGCTTTAGAACCAATAGACATTTTTTTGCAAGCGCTTTAGAACCAATAGACATTTTTTTGCAAGCTTTAGAACCAATAGACATTTTTTGCAAGCTTTAGAACCAATAGACACATTTTTTTGCAAGCTTTAGAACCAATAGACACATTTTTGCAAGCTTTAGAACCAATAGACATTTTTTTTGCAAGCTTTAGAACCAATAGACATTTTTTTGCAAGCTTTAGAACCAATAGACTTTTTTGCAAGCTTTAGAACCAATAGACACTTTTTGCAAGCTTTAGAACCAATAGACATTTTTTGCAAGCTTTAGAACCAATAGACACATTTTTTGCAAGCTTTAGAACCAATAGACATTTTTTGCAAGCTTTAGAACCAATAGACACTTTTTTGCAAGCTTTAGAACCAAGAGACATTTTTTGCAAGCTTTAGAACCAATAGACACACTTTTTTGCAAGCTTTAGAACCAATAGACATTTTTTTGCAAGCTTTAGAACAATAGACATTTTTTGCAAGCTTTAGAACCAATAGAGACATTTTTTTGCAAGCTTTAGAACCAATAGATTTTTTTTGCAAGCTTTAGAACCAATAGAGACATTTTTTGCAAGCTTTAGAACCAATAGACACATTTTTTGCAAG
Organism: Leucoraja erinaceus; assembly: GCF_028641065.1. Classification (NCBI taxonomy): domain Eukaryota; kingdom Metazoa; phylum Chordata; class Chondrichthyes; order Rajiformes; family Rajidae; genus Leucoraja; species Leucoraja erinaceus. The sequence goes on from NC_073377.1 coordinate 82,342,860, forward strand.
CTTTAGAACCAATAGACATTTTTTTTTGCAAGCTTTAGAACCAATAGACATTTTTTTTGCAAGCTTTAGAACCAATAGAGACACTTTTTTGCAAGCTTTAGAACCAATAGACATTTTTTTGCAAGCTTTAGAACCAATAGACATTTTTTGCAAGCTTTAGAACCAATAGACATTTTTTTGCAAGCTTTAGAACCAATAGACAATTTAGAACCAATAGACATTTTTTGCAAGCTTTAGAACCAATAGACATTTTTTTTTGCAAGCTTTAGAACCAATAGACATTTTTTGCAAGCTTTAGAACCAATAGACATTTTTTGCAAGCTTTAGAACCAATAGACATTTTTTTGCAAGCTTTAGAACCAATAGACACATTTTTTGCAAGCTTTAGAACCAATAGACATTTTTTTGCAAGCTTTAGAACCAATAGACACACTTTTTGCAAGCTTTAGAACCAATAGACACATTTTTTGCAAGCTTTAGAACCAATAGAGACATTTTTTGCAAGCTTTAGAACCAATAGACATTTTTTTGCAAGCTTTAGAACCAATAATAGACATTTTTTGCAAGCTTTAGAACCAATAGACACATTTTTTGCAAGCTTTAGAACCAATAGACACATTTTTTTTGCAAGCTTTAGAACCAATAGACATTTTTTTGCAAGCTTTAGAACCAATAGAGACACTTTTTGCAAGCTTTAGAACCAATAGACATTTTTTTGCAAGCTTTAGAACCAATAGACATTTTTTTGCAAGCTTTAGAACCAATAGACACATTTTTTTGCAAGCTTTAGAACCAATAGACACATTTTTTGCAAGCTTTAGAACCAATAGAGACATTTTTGCAAGCTTTAGAACCAATAGACACTTTTTTGCAAGCTTTAGAACCAATAGACATTTTTTGCAAGCTTTAGAACCAATAGACATTTTTTTTTTTTGCAAGCTTTAGAACCAATAGACACATTTTGCAAGCTTTAGAACCAATAGACACTTTTTTGCAAGCTTTAGAACCAATAGACATTTTTTGCAAGCTTTAGAACCAATAGACATTTTTTTGCAAGCTTTAGAACCAATAGACATTTTTTGCAAGCTTTAGAACCAATAGACATTTTTTTTGCAAGCTTTAGAACCAATAGACACATTTTTTTGCAAGCTTTAGAACCAATAGACATTTTTTTGCAAGCTTTAGAACCAATAGACATTTTTTTTGCAAGCTTTAGAACCAATAGACACATTTTGCAAGCTTTAGAACCAATAGACATTTTTTGCAAGCTTTAGAACCAATAGAGACATTTTTTGCAAGCTTTAGAACCAATAGAGACATTTTTTGCAAGCTTTAGAACCAATAGACATTTTTTGCAAGCTTTAGAACCAATAGACATTTTTTTTGCAAGCTTTAGAACCAATAGACATTTTTTGCAAGCTTTAGAACCAATAGACATTTTTTTTTGCAAGCTTTAGAACCAATAGACACATTTTTTGCAAGCTTTAGAACCAATAGAGACATTTTTTGCAAGCTTTAGAACCAATAGACATTTTTTTGAAAGCTTTAGAACCAGAGAGAATGTGGAATTTTGTAAAAACATTAATATCTCTGTCATTTTTAATCGACGGGAAAAGTCCTCGGCACACATGCGGCGGAGGGGGGCTCTGAGCAAGGTGGCCAAAAATGACAGCCATAGGTGGCGGCGTTCTCTCGGAAATCGCAGCACAGATGGCCAAAACCGGTCAAGAACGGACTTTTAGTAATATAGAAACATAGAAACCATAGAGAAATTAGGTGCAGGAGTAGGCCATTCGGCCCTTCGAGCCTGCCCCGCCATTCAATATGATCATGGCTGATCATCCAACTCAGTATCCCGTACCTGCCTTCTCTCCATCCCCCCTGATCCCCTTAGCCACAAGGGCCACATCTAACTCCCTTTAAATATAGCCAATGAACTGGCCTCAACTACCCTCTGTGGCAGAGAGTTCCAGAGATTCACCACTCTCTGTGTGAAAAAAGTTCTCCTCATCTCGGTTCTAAAGGATTTCCCCCTTATCCTTAAGCTGTGACCCCTTGTCCTGGACTTCCCCAACATCGGGAACAATCTTCCTGCATCTAGCCTGTCCAACCCCTTAAGAATTTTGTAAGTTTCTATAAGATCCCCTCTCAATCTCCTAAATTCTAGAGAGTATAAACCAAGTCTATCCATCTTTCTTCATAAGACAGTCCTGACATCCCAGGAATCAGTCTGGTGAACCTTCTCTGCACTCCCTCTATGGCAATAATGTCCCTCCTCAGATTTGGAGACCAAAACTGCACGCAATACTCCAGGTGTGGTCTCACCAAGACCCTGTACAACTGCAGTAGAACCTCCCTGCTCCTATACTCAAATCCTCTTGCTATGAAAGCCAACATACCATTTGCTTTCTTTACTGCCTGCTGCACCTGCATGCCTACCTTCAATGACTGGTGTACCATGACACCCAGGTCTCGCTGTATCTCCCCCTTTCCCAATCGGCCACCATTTAGATAATAATCTGCTTTCCCGTTTTTGCCACCAAAATGGATAACCTCACATTTATCCACATTATACTGCATCTGCCAAACATTTGCCCACTCACCCAGCCTATCCAAGTCACCTTGCAATCTCCTAGCATCCTCCTCACACCTAACACTGCCCCCCAGCTTAGTGTCATCCGCAAACTTGGAGATATTGCCTTCAATTCCCTCATCCAGATCATTAATATATATTGTAAATAGCTGGGGTCCCAGTACTGAGCCTTGCGGTACCCCACTAGTCACTGCCTGCCATTGTGAAAAGGACCCGTTTACTCCTACTCTTTGCTTCCTGTTTGCCAGCCAGTTCTCTATCCACATTAATACTGAACCCCCAATGCCATGTGCTTTAAGTTTGTATACTAATCTCTTATGTGTGACCTTGTCGAAAGCCTTCTGGAAGTCCAGATACACCACATCCACTGGTTCTCCCCTATCCACGCTACTAGTTACATCCTCGAAAAATTCTATAAGATTCGTCAGACATGATTTACCTTTCGTAAATCCATGCTGACTTTGTCCAATGATTTCACCACTTTCCAAATGTGCTGCTATCCCATCTTTAATAACTGACTCTAGCAGTTTCCCCACTACTGACGGGAATATAGATGTGTTTGCATCACAATTGAAAGGGCAAACATCAAGGGAGCTAGAGATGAAGCAATTCAATTCTTTCTCACTTATACTTCAATTTATGCACAAAAAATCTCCTGTAAATTAGCCTAAATTTTCCAACAATTAATTATTGAATGCAGTGGGAGTATTGAGGGAATGCAGCATAGCTTGACCAGGTTAATTCCTGGGATGGCGGGACTGACATAAGATGAAAGAATGGGTCGACTGGGCTTGTCCTTCTTAGAAGGATGAGAGGATATCTTAAAGAAACATATAACATTCTTAGAGGATTGGACAGGGTAGATGCAGGAGCTTTTTTCCCGATGTTGGGGGAGTCCAGAATTAGGGGTTTAAGAATAAGGGGTAGGCCATTTAAGACTGAGATGAAGAAAAACATTTTCACCCAGAGAGTGGTGAGGCTGTGGAATTATCTCCCACAGAAGGTAGTGGAGGCCAATTCATTGGATGTTTTCAAGAGATAGTTAGATTTAGCTCTTAGGGCAAACGGAATCAAGGGATATGGGGAAAAAGGTTAAAACAGGGTATTGATTTTGGATGATCAGCCATGATCATATTGAATGGCGCTGTTAGCTCGAAGGGCCGAATGGCCTATTCCTGCACCTATTTTCTATGTTTCTATGTTTCTATGAATTTGAAAGCATTGCATCAACATTATTTCAGCAATATTTCAGAAAAGAATGATGAATAGTTTAGTTTAGTTTTGTGTTGTTTTGTTAGTTTAGTTTAGAGATACAGCATGGAAACAGGTCCTTCGGCCCATTGAGCCCCTGCCGACCATCAACTAACGATTCATGCTTGTTCTATATTACTTCATTTTCTCATCCACCTTACAGACTAGGGGCAATTTTACAGAGGCCAATTAACCTACAAACCCGCATATCTATGGGATGTGGCAGGAAACAAAAGCACCGGAGGACACACAGGGAGAACTTGCAAATTTAAGGAACTGGTTGTCGAAAAAACTACTCTTGAACGCTAATGGGAACAGATGAAACAGGGCCGTAAAATGCAGTCAGAAGCAAAATAAGAAGATAAACAAGTCTTGAGCGTCTTAAAAAGGTTTGTGTCATTTGGAGTATTTCAAAATATGGTTTGTGCACCAGAATAGACGCATGACTGCTGAAGACAAATACAAAGTATACCAGAGACACAAGGATTGCAGATGGTGGAAACCAAAGATTATAGAGGAGCAAGATAGACCACTCCTCGAAAAACGCGTAGTATCATGTGTGTGATCGTCGACGCCATTTTTTGAGGCATTTTATTGGGCTTCCCCCACACTGTCATGACGTCCTTATCTAAATTTCATCTCACTGCTCTACTATCAATTGTTCTAATCATAAATCTAAACGACCCGACCTGTCATTCTTTAGGTTCCCCAATAAAAAAGAAAGGTGAGAAAATATTTTTATTATTTTCAGTCGATATTCTGTCGTGAAAATGTTATTTTCTGTTCTCCCATCAACGGCCATTGGGAAACTGCGTTTGTCGGTACATTAGAAAATTATTAGACTTATTTTTAATAGATCTTTACTTACCATAATAATAAAGACAATTTTAACACTTCTGTACGTTTTTGGTTTTGATCTTGTAAGGGATTGGTCTCCACAATATGGCCCGCGGACACATCAGGTCCAGTGACCAGGAGATTTTTCGAGTTCCGATTCAAGTCCGAGAATGGGCGGCTGTTACCCATGATATCCCTCGAATTGTCAAGACATCACAAGCATTCAATGTAACAAATAAAAAACAAACAAAAAAAAGACATCACAAGCAAAGATCACAAGCCCGCCGTGAAGAAGGGTGCAATCAAATATTATACAACACTGCTCTATCATCTTTGGGTGCAATGGTGGGCCAGGGGGTTCGGTGGCGGCGGCCGCAATCAAAGATACTAGAGGAACTCTGCTCTATAATCTTTGGTCGGAATGGGACGGCTGCGCGTTATAATGTGATATCGTTCCATTCTCCCTGTCCCCTTCTCCCTGTCCCCCTCCTCCCTCTCCCCTTCTCCCTCTCCCCCCTTTTCCCCTTCTCCCTCTCCCCCCTTCTCCCTCTCCCCCCTTTTCCCCTTCTCCCCTCCCCTCCCCCCCTCTCCCTGTCCCCCTTCTCCCTGTCCCCCCTTCTCCCTCCCCCCTTCTCCCTCTCCCCCCCTTTCCCCTTCTCCCTCCCCCTTCTCCCACTCCCCTTCTCCCCCTCCCCCCTTCTCCCCCTCTCCCCTTCTCCCTCTCCCCCCCTTCTCCCTCTCTTCTCACGATCTCTCTCTCCCCTCCTCTCGATCTCGCGCTCCCCTCTCTTCTCTCGATCTCTCTCTCTCTCTCTCTCTCTCTCTCTCTCCCCCTCTCTTCTCTCGATCTCCCTCCCTTCCCTCTCTCCCTCCCTTCCATCTCTCCCTCCCTTACCTCTTCGTGAGAGTTGGCAGCTCTGCTATGCCTTGGGTCCAAAAGAGGATAGAAAGAAAATACTTAATGGTCTTTGTAAGAAGATTTTAATAAGCTCTTCTACATTTAAGGTAAATTGACATATTAGAGGCAAAAAGCATCTTCAATATACAGGTCTCTCCACACAACTGAAAACAATTGCATTTAAGTGATATATCATCCATTGTTCAGGCATGTAGCATTAGGTTACAATAAACTTCCTACATATTCCAGTGATGCATCTCATACAAATGGGAGGCTTAAATGCATTGTAAAATCATAAATCCATGTTGACTTGGACTAATCCTTTTACTGCTATCCAAATGCCCCATTATTACATCTTTAATAATTGACTCCAGCATCTTTAGCAAAGAGTAGGAGTAAACGGGTCCTTTTCACAATGGCAGGCAGTGACCAGTGGGGTACCGCAAGGCTCAGTGCTGGGACCCCAGCTATTTACAATATATATTAATGATCTGGATGAGGGAATTGAAGGCAATATCTCCAAGTTTGCGGATGACACTAAGCTGGGGGGCAGTGTTATCTGTGAGGAGGATGCTAGGAGACTGCAAGGTGACATGGATAGGCTGGGTGAGTGGGCAAATGTTTGGCAGATGCAGTATAATGTGGATAAATGTGAGGTTATCCATTTTGGTGGCAAAACGGGAAAGCAGACTATTATCTAAATGGTGGCCGATTGGGTAAGGGGGAGATGCAGCGAGACCTAGGTGTCATGGTACACCAGTCATTGAAGGTAGGGATGCAGGTGCAGCAGGCAGTAAAGAAAGCGAATGGTATGTTAGCTTTCATTGCAAAAGGATTTGAGTATAGGAGCAGGGAGGTTCTACTGCAGTTGTACAGGGTCTTGGTGGGACCACACCTGGAGTATTGTGTACAGTTTTGGTCTCCAAATCTGAGGAAGGACATTATTGCCATAGAGGGAGTGCAGAGACGGTTCACCAGACTGATTCGTGGGATGTCAGGACTGTCTTATGAAGAAAGACTGGATAGACGTGGTTTATACTCTCTAGAATTTAGGAGATTGAGATGGGATCTTATAGAAACTTACAAAATTCTTAAGGGGTTGGACAGGCTAGATGCAGGAAGATTGCTCCCGATGTTGGGGAAGTCCAGGACAAGGGGTCACAGCTTAAGAATAAGGGGGAAATCCTTTAAAACCGAGATGAGAAGAACTTTTTTCACATAGAGAGTGGTGAATCTCTGGAACTCTCTGCCACAGAGGGTAGTTGAGGCCAGTTCATTGGCTATATTTAAGAGGGAGTTAGATGCGGCCCTTGTGGCTAAGGGGATCAGGGGGTATGGAGGGAAGGCAGGTACGGGATACTGAGTTGGATGATCAGCCATGATCATATTGAATGGCGGTGCAGGCTCGAAGGGCCGAATGGCCTACTCCTGCCCCTAATTTCTATGTTTCTATGTTTCTATGTTTCACACCACCAAAGTCAGGCTAACTGGTCTGTAATTCCCCGTTTTCTCTCTCGCTCCTTTCTTGAAAAGTGGGATAGCATTAGCTATCCTCCAATCCACAGGAACTGATCGTAAATCTATTGATCGTTGGAAAATGATCATATGTATAAATATATATGTATGTGTATATATGCATGTATGTGTATATATGCATGTATATGTATATGTGTGTATATATGTATGTATATATATGTTTATATGTGTGTATGTATGCATATAAATGTATCCATATGTATGCGTGTGCATATGTATGTGTATACGTATGTGCATATGTATGTGTATACGTATGTATGTGTGTGTATATATATGTATGTGTGTATATATATGTGTGTATATATGTGTATATAAATATATATATATGCATATATATATTATTACTATATAATTATATATATAATTGCCTTTATGGTTTATGTATATCATCTTACAAGACAAATAAATTAATAGTGATTATTTAAATCAAAGTTGCTTCTGATCCATGAGAATAAACTTAATTATCTCTAACTTGCCTCTCACACACAGACACACATTCATATAAATATATAAAATATGTATACGTTAAATTTAATTTTGTGCAGTGTGTGTTAAAGCAATACAAGGGAAACTGCACAATACAATGCAAGGGAAACTACGCAAAGGAGGGGGCTGTTCCCGCTACAAGATACTCGAGGATCTTTGCTTTGGATCAAAGATTATAGCGGAGCTCTATAATCTTTGCTTTGGATCACAGCGGGTGGCATACCGGAAGTCGCGTGTCGCATTAAAAAATGGCGGCCGTGACGTTCCGTCACGTACTACACGTCAGTCCATTGGATTTCGGAGGAGTGGTCTATCTTGCTCCTCTAGAATCTTTGGTGGAAACTGCAGCAAAAAATAAACTACTGGAAGAAGTTAAACACTGAAATCTTGAGGGTCTGAAGAAGGTTCCTGATCTGAAACATCATCTGTCCATTCCCTCCATAGATGCTGTCTGGCACCGCTGTGTTTTAATAACGAATAGACAATACACAATAGGTGCAGGAGTAGGCTATTCGGCCTTTTTGAGCCAGCACCGCCATTCAATGTGATCATGGCTGATCATTCCCAATCAGTATCCCGTTCCTGCCTTCTCCCCATGTTTCTTCAACTGCTTTTTTTGTTTTGCTGGAAGGGCTCAGCAGGTCAAGCAGCTCCTGTGGAGGCAAAAGGATTGCCAACACTTTGCCTCGAGATCCTGCATCAGGATTGAAAGCAAAAAGTGCCCGTACTATACCAGGGTGAATGTAATCAGAGAAGGAGGAAATCCATAAAATATGCTTAGATAGTAAATGAGCATAAAATAGTAAGTATACTGAAATAATTATTTCTGACAAGTATTCATTAAAGAGATAAGAGTTATGTTCGCTATTATTCAAGTAGAATTAGTGAACATCAGACAGACAGAAATGCTTCAAAACAATAAATTCACAAGGATGAATAGTATTCATCACTTTAAAAAAAAAAAGACACAAGGGAAGAGGTTTATGAGGAACTGGTAGTCATTGTTAAGGGGGCAATAAGTAGCTGAGAGATCCTGGCATTTTACAAATATACAAAAGTAGCGCTATCTTAAAAAAATAAGGCAACAAAGCAGATCCAGGCAACACAAAAGCATCACACAAATAAAATAATGCAATTGGTTGTAGACATAAAATGCTGGAGTAACTCAGTGGGTCAGGCAGCATCTCTGGAGAGAATGAGTGGCTGATGTTTCGGGTCGAGGCCCTTCTTCAGACTGGTCATTTGTAACTGGTTGTCAGGTATAAACTTAATGGCACTGACCTACAAAACAAGCAGCAAGCTGAGGTCAGAAATGGAGCTCATTGTATGACTAACCTATGATTATTGAGACATGCCATTCCAAAAGGCAGCAATAAAGGTTTTTTTTAAATTATTCTTTCAAGGGATGCAGGTTTTGAAAACTCAGCAAGCAGTTAATTGCTGATCACTGGTTGCACTTGAGAAGGTGGTGGCGAGCTGCCTTCTTGACCTGCTGCAGTTCTTGAGGTGTAGGTATACTCACAATGCCTTTGGGGGAGGGGGTTGGGTTCCAGGATTTTGCCCCAAAGATGATGCATGATCGGAGATGTATGTCCAAGTTCAGACAGTGTGTGGTTTGGATGACAACATCCAGATGGTGTTTTTTCCACACTTTTGCTGCCCTAGCCCTTCTAACTGGTGGAGGACACATGTTTGAAAGGTTCTGCTAAGGGAATCTGCGGGAGTCGTTGTAGTGCATCCTATAGATGGTGCATACAGCTGCCTCTGTGTGTCAGTGGTGGGGTGTGAATGGGCGTGGATGAGGTGCTTATCAAGCGGATGGGTATGTTGTGTATGACGTTGAGCCTCTTGACTATTTTTGAAGCTGCACTGAACGAGGCAAGTGGAGAAATATCCACCACACTCCTACTCTCAGCCTCGTGCACAGCGCAAATAATTTGGGGAGTAAGAAAGTGAGTAATTCTCTCCAGAATATGATGCACATAATTTTTGAAAAGTGCACAGAAAACTGCAACTTAAGCAGAAGTGCAAGTCTTCAAATCAATAAGGTTGCAGTGGTTAGTAATGGATTGATTTTAGCCCGAGGAGAAATGAGCAAACCAGAGCTTCCTGGTGGAACACACACTCGGATATCATTTTGAAGTTGTGCAAAGAGCAAATTGGACAATAACAAATGATTGCCACATACAGTATATTCATCACTTGAGATTTTTATTTATATTTAAGACCATGTATAGAAATGATGCCTGTTTGCTATCACTCATTCACAATTAATACTTAAGGATTAAGAGTTTATTGCAAGATTTGCAGGTCATATTCCTCTTTCATTTCATCATTTATCTTCCAAGTAAATGCTTACATCAAACTATGAACAGTACTAAAATCTTAGGGAAGCGTTCAGGAAGTATAAAATGATTCCGAAAATTTGGGCTAGAATTTCCAGTGAGTTTTCCATCAACGAGAAAGGTACTTGAATAATATGTATGTGCATTGTGCCTGAGCAATGCCGAGTACCAGCACTGAACACTGATATAATTCAATTATTCTTTTCCTCTTATTTTAATATGCAGTCTCACAACCTAATAAAAATACGAGCCTATTATTGTCTAGGGATGTTAAAAACATTTTCATGATTTCCACATTTATGCTTCTATTCCCTCTATACTTGCCTCCTGGCTGGCATCCTCTGTTTAATTAATCGCGCAGATGAGGTGATGATCCAAGACTCGGCTGCCCACGTGCTAATTTACACTAAACTCAGATTGTTCATCAATCCTCCTTCACTGACCAACATGGACTTCCAGTTAAACAATGTTTCAGTTTGAAAATGTCTATCCCGACTCTCAGATCTATCCACGATCTCAAGTTTATATATCTCCACAACATTCCCCGGCCCTGGAAGATTCGGCTCCATTCTAGCTTATTGACTATGTCTGAATTTAAACCATCTTTGGTACCCATGCCTTCAATACCAAAGCAGTAAACTCTGGAATTCCCTTCCGAAGTTACACCCTCTCCTCAACAAAGCTAGACACAAAGTGCTGGAGTAACTCAGCAGATCAGGCAGGCATGCACACTCACACACATGCACGTACACACGCGCAAACATACACGAGCGGGTACACACACATGCACACACACATACACATACACATGCATGTACACATGTGCAAACATACAGAAGTGGGTACACACACACACACGCATGCACGTACATACGTGCAAACATACACGAGCGGGGACACACACACGCACACACACACACACATACACACACACACACATGCACGTATACACATGCAAACATACAGGAGCGGGTACACATACACGCACACTCACACACATGCACGTACACACGTGCAAACATACAGGAGTGGGTACACGCACACACACACATATGCACACACATACGCACACACACATGCGCGCACACACACGCACACACGCACGCAAGCACACATATGCACACACACACACACACCACACACACACATATAAACAAACATATATACACAGACACACACAAAGCACACACACAACTTCCTTGACACACACACACACATGGTACACACAGGGACACTGGTAGAGCAACAAATCCACTGAAGTTTTTCTCCCCTCAAGTTGAAGGACACCATACACAAGCAGTGCATGAATCAGTAACTTCTGACTTGACTTTGCAAGGTACTCTGGTCTTTCTATCCTTGCAAGAGAGTTGATGCTTCAGCACAGTGCATCAGCTTCATGCCTTGTTTTTACTACAGAACCAGACACCCACTGTGTGACAACCAGTTCTGGACATCATCAGGCACAAAGAGCAGCTTCCTCACACAGTACCTGCAGATCTGTGCCACTGGTGAGGTGGCTTTGACTGCAGCAGGGCGCTCTGTCCCAATCTCACCTGTAACTCCATCTATAGCATGGCAGAACTTGGCCACTGACACTTCCCCGCTGAAGCCCTGTTCCTTCTCCACAGATGCTGCAGTGTATTTCCATATTACCTGTCCTAAATACAGATTTACGGCATCTGCAATTTTTGATTCTTGTTCATATTATGGATTAGACTGAGTGTAGTTAGCAGATCTGACATTGTGCAAAAGATTGGCTTTAAATAATTTCCATTCTCATGACCCTTGCAAGACAATGGTCCTCACAATATCAGTCTATTCATTGCCTAGTTTGTCTCTGATGATGTCAGCTCAATAATGAAACTGGAGATGGTGCAAATTCACTGGAAAATGGTTCTGGTTCTGGTTCTAGGTGATTATTACTCATAAGTGGTTATCTCGTGCAGGTCGGAGTGAGTAGAGTAGTGATTACATTTTGAAGTGGGACTTTTTGACCAAGTTGAGGAGATCTAGTTGCTCAATCCCCTTTTTAAATGACTTAACATCAGGAGCAGCACGTGTGTTGGGTGGTAACATATTCCATTCCCTTGTCGTCCTTGGGTAAAGGGAATATTGGCAGCAAAGTTTATTTAAATTTACGAGTTAATGATGTAGGGACCGATGTTTTGTCTTGTTTCATGGCAGTTGGTGCTCTGGGATTATGGAAGGTTTGATGCCGTGATTTTGTGAATCTCCTTGTAAATTGCAATAAGTCTTAGCTGGTAAGAGGAAGGACACGCTAGTTACGCATTCTAACACAAAGAAAGAGTCAATTGTAATTTTCTTTCCATCAGTAGAGAGGCATCATATTATCTGAAGAATATTTATATACTTAACCATGAAAAATATGTAGAAGCTAGCGACAAGTATTCGTTATTACAGCCTCAAATCCACTGGTTCCTGACATTTATGGATTAGTTATGGATCAAGAGTAGGTAGTTTAGTTTAGTTTAGTTTAGTTTAGTTTAGTTTAGTTTAAAGGTGCAGTGCAAAAACAGACCCTTGGGCCCACCGAGTCCATGCCCGCCAGCGATCCTCGCACATTAACGCTATCCTACACGTACTAGGGACAATTTACAATTTTACCAAGCCAATTAGCCTACAAACCTGTACATATTTGGGTGCAAAAGCTCGGTACCAATTGGGGTAGGGGTAGGAGGGGGGCGGGTGTGGACACCCCCCTCCCATTGGTACTGAGCTTTTGCATTTTTCAGCTTGAAATTGTGCAATCTGGTGCATACTGTAGCAAGTCTTTTAACACACATGAATGCAATATTTATGCTTTAAATTGGATTAGCTATGAATATGGTTAGGCTAAATTACATTCCTAATTACATTTCACAGTAGAGCCAGGCTCTAATCAACCAGTGTAGCACATGAATGATCTTAGTGTATTCATGTATGGAAATCAGATTATAATCAAGCACTTGGCCCATGTTGACCAACCTGGGTCTCACTGCACACCTGGTACTATTCCTGACCCTGACTCCAATTGCATACCTTCTCCCATTCCTGACCCTGAATCCAGCCTTACACCTGGCCCCCTATTCTACCCCGATCACAGCTGCTTACCTGGTTAGGTTCCCAGTGCTGAACACTCCCATTGTCCCAGCTTTGACTGCACACCAAGTACTATTCCAGAATTTGACTCTAGATGCACACTTGGCCTTGCTCCTATCCGCTCTGCACTGACAATATATCTGGCCCTCACATAAAGCCCCATATCTGACCCCCTGGACTTAACCTATTATGTTCAAGTCCACAGGTGCTTATATAATGTGGTAATCTTTTATGGGGCATTTCACGGACCAAAAGTTGCATAACAAAATTTGCTACATCCATTGGCTTCCTTGTTATCTAACATGCTAGTTACTTTGTCAAAGAAGTCACCAATTGGTTGAACACAATATCTCATCCATAAAATTGTACTCACTCAGCTGTATGTATTCTGTTACCATTTCCTTCGTTTTCCTAACAAATTGTCCTGAAGTCATTTTCACCCCCAATATTTTCAGTATTTTGCTGTCTTCCTCTCAGCTGCGACTTTTCCGAAATGCAAAGTTCACTAATTATGTATTTAAGCCATAATATTCTATTTAATGTGATCTTGAGAGTACATAATATTTTCTGTCATATTCATAACACAACAATGATAAAAAAAGATCTTCGTTTTGATTGCACCCACATGCATACATTATTATATTACAGTTAATATGTACTGAGGGCAATTTTTTGTTCCAATGCTCCCCATTCCCAATTACTTTTACATTGAAGTGATTGAAATCCAAGTGAAGTTTAAATGGCATCAGAAAAATAAAACATCCAGAATGGATGATCTTCATTCATTGGAGTCAGTATCAGCACAAATACTATATTAAACTTTGAATCTTCAGATGTCCTGGTTCAAGCTAAAACTAAAGACAAATAATAACCTCCTCAGCCATTCCCCTGCAAGTATCTCTATCACTCCTTTAAAATATGCCCCTTCTTTGAACAAGCTCTTAAACATCGCATCTGAATCAGTTTCCATCTGATTACATTCCTTGAGGATGTTCATCTACGTGTTCAATTAATAAAACAACGAGATTGGGGACATTTTTATTCAACCTGTCAAAGGAATTTGGGGAGTTGAGGGGTTGAGAAATAGTCAGTGAGGTAAACAAGCATAATAGTTGAGTGGCAAATGACAATAGTGCCACCTTCCCAATATTTAACTGAAGGAAATAATGGGTTATCGGGGCAGAATATTGTAACAGACAGCCTGACACACACCTTGCATGTCATTTTAATATTACACTTATCCCATCCCCCTGGATATTCCGGATTAATAAATTAAGGTTTTGTCAACTGATTACAAATCAGGCTAATTACAAATCAATAACATTAGCCAACTCCGAAACACAAAGCGCTGAGCGTTGGGGATCCAGACATCATGGACAACTGGCCTCAGATCGCCGCTCACAACTAGCAGCGCTCTCCATCTGAACCAGGGGCCGTGGAGTGTTTTTGAAAGTGGCGGGGCTGACTGATCACTGGACTTCGGGGTACCTGTCGAGAGTGTGGAGTGACTGAGTCGGGGAACTTTTTGAAATTTGATGTATTAAAATCATGTTTTGGAGCATTGTAGAAGTATGATTTCAGTGGGGGGTTTTTGAAGTATTTTTAAGAGGTAACTTTTTAAGGGGTAACTTTTTCCACACAAAGGGTGGTGGGTGTATGGAACAAGCTGCCAGAGGAGGTAGTTGAGGCAGGGACTATCCCAAAATTTAAGAAACAGTTAGACTGATACATGGATAGGACAGGTTTGGAGGGATATGGACCAAAAGTAGGTGGTGTAGCTGGGACATGTTGGTGGGTGTGGGCAAGTTTTCCCACGCACTGTATCACTCTATGACTACATTATACCTCCACCATACATGAATGCTTAAAAATCAAGTGGTTGAGTTTTATTGCCAGAAACTCAAGCAGAGAAACATAGAAAGTAGGTGCAGGAATAGGCCATTCAGCCCTTCGAGCCAGTACTGCCATTCAATATGATCATGGCTGTTCATCTAAAATCAGTATCTCTTTCCTGTTTTCCAAAGAATTGGCCTGCACTGCCTTCTGTGTCAGAGAATTCCACAGATTCACAACTCTCTGGCTGAAGAACGTTTGTCCTCGTCTCAGTCCTCGTCTCAGTCCTACCCCTTATCCTTAAACTGTGTGACCCCTGGTTCTGAACTCTCCCGACATCAGGAACATTTTTCCTGCAGTTACAGTAAATGAAAATCTAGCAGGCAAGCAGGATGCTTTCTCCAACCACCACCATTTGAAGACCACTATCTTCCACTACTTCTACCCAGTGCTTGGTACCTACTTCCAGCAGCCACTGGTTGTCCTCCAGGATGCACCGAGCCGCAGTCTGGTCCATGCCGGTCACCAGCGCGACTTCGGCACAGAGACTCTCACGGCAGCGACGCAACGCTTCTGACGCCTCCGACGGCCCAGGACTCTTGCACTGAGGCTGCTCCATGGCCGGAGCTGCAGCGAGCGACTCGCCAGCCCGGCAAACATTCGCCAGCCTGGCTCTGCGTCCACATCTGTCCCCACCACTCCATCCCTCCCTCCGCCCTGGCTCTCCATCACCCGCAGCCCATGCAGTTGATATTAGTTTTGAAATTCTCATTGATCACAGAATTTCTCATGACAGAGTGTGAGAAATTCTGTGATCAGCGTGAGAGCGTGAGAATTGGGCAAAATGCGTGACTCTCACACTCAATGCATGAGAGTTGGCAGCTCTGCAAACCTTCCAGCCCTGGTAACATCTTCATAAATATATTTTGCACCATTCCAGTGTAATGACAATGTTTTTTGTAACCGTCACATGACATCCCAATTCTGGTAATCAATATACTGACCAATGAAAGCCAGCATGCCAAAAGACTTCCTCGTCACCTTGTATCGCCATTTTCATGGAACTGTATACTTGTATTCCTTAGCCCATAGAGGCAATTGATCAAAATCCCATTGAGATCAAATCGTACTAAGATACTTACTGAGTTCATAGCTAACACTATCACGTGTGGTCCAAAGAGTGACATACAATGTGTACCTCAGATTAGAGGAATAAATCGGGTAAGCACAGAATCTCTTGCCCAGAGTGGGGGGAAATCGAGGACCAGGTTCAAAGTGAAGGGGAAACAATTTATTAGGAATCTGAGGGGTAACGTTTTCCCACAAAGGGTGGTGGGTGCATGGAACAAGCTGCCAGAGGAGGTGGTCAAGGCTGGGACACTGTAGAAACAGTTAGACAGGTACATTGATAGGACAAGTTTGCAGGGATATAGACCAAACACAGGCAGGTGGGACGAGTGTAGCTGGGACATGTTTGCCGTTGTGGGCAAGTTGGGCCGAAGGGCCTGTTTCCACTCTATGACTATGAAAACAAATGTTCCAACCAAATATGAAGCACTAAATGCCACCGTGTGGCACACATGGAACACTAAATGCCAACTTTCAACTTGTTACCAATGGAATTTTCCCTCTCTCTGCACACACAAACAGCTTGGAAAGTCAAGCCAGTACTAACAGTGGGTAGATACTGATTGAAGGATTAACCTGAACAGATAAACAAAAATAGTTGGAGAAATAGACCAGAAAAGCTACTTTTATTCATCAGATTGAATTTGATGAAAACCAGCAGACACGGTTTACATCTTGTAAGTTATATGTGCTTGTATAAAAATAAATAGTTCCAAGGTTGGCATAGAAATCGTCCAGTCAAAAAATATTTGTGCTATGGTCTATCAATTGAACAGATGGTTTAATATACTTTCTGCACCATTCGCAAGGAGTGAATCTTAAGCCTTGTGGTTCATAGCTGGTGCCAAGAGGATCTCACTTCTGCCTGGTCTGAAATTGAAAATGAAAGATAATTAAAGTGATAGTTGGAACAATGAAAATGATAATCTTTGTTGTTGTATAGCAGCATAAAAATAGCCCAGCTGTTCACACTAACAGAAACCAAGGAGTTTAGAAGAGGAAGCTGGTTGTCACAGGAACTTTTATAACCTTGCCTTCATCCGATGGCAATGCCTGAAATCAACCTTCTGTTCTACTTTCAAAGATGCTTCCCCACTTTACTGAGACTGCAGCAGAAATCAACCATAGAAGAAAATCAAAGATAACTAATGGTGTCCACATGATCACTGTGTCAGATTTCCCTATTTGACTTTCTCTTCAAATGACATGCTGTGCTGTGAATTGTTCACAGCTATTTCACTGTAAACCTTCTTCAGGCAGTGTCACTTTCTTTTTAATTTAGGAGATGCCTTTGGAGAGACTGGTCAATAAACACACAAAAAGATTTCTAGAAAGAAATATAGCATCTGGTTTAGCAGCAGAATTCAGCTTGCTGCAAATTGCTGTGGAGAAAATAAAAATCAATTTTGCAGGAATCTGAAGTGTCTATTTAATTTGTAAAGATGAAAGAAATAGTACCGGTTTGGGGATTTGAAGTTAACATAAGGTCATAGGGTCATAAGGAATAGGAGTAGAATTAGGCCATATGGCCCATCACGTCTACTCAGCCATTCAATCATGGCTGATCTATCTCTCTCTCCTAACCCAATCTCCCCAATCCAGCCTTCTCCCCAATAACCTCTGACACCTGTACTAATCAAGAATCTATCCATCTCTGCCTTAAAAATATCCTCTGACTTGGCCTCCACAACCTTCTGTGACAATGAATTCCACAGATTCACCACCCTCTGACTAAAGACTAACATCACTTAATTTAGAACATAAACTGAAATATAAAAGTTTTTCTGCTTTATTAGGAAAGCTGGATAGATTTTATTTAATGTATTTTATTAGTCATCTAACAAAAAGGTGACATGAGTGGATTTATTTGAGCAATTTTATGCAAGGTGGTTATTTTTGACCAGTCATAGCATAAAGTCGACCAGTACAACATGTCTTATTATTGAGCCTTCAACACCCTTCAAGGAACTAATGGGGCACTTAACTGATATAACTGGGGGAACCTTTGCCAATTCCGCTGTTAAGTGTGCTTTACATTTCTGTAACAAACAATCATAGCCTGGGCTTCAGTAATCTGAAAACTATTGGTAAAATAGCAGAGAACGACAGAAAAGGCTGGAGTAACTCAGCCGGTCTGGCAGCATCCCTGGAGAATATGGACAGGTGATGTTTCGGATCGGGTCCTTTTTTTAAAAGGAGGACGCATGTAAAAAAGCAATAAAGCAAATTTAAATATATTTATATTTTGCCAGTCTATTACAAGTACAAGCATAGCCATTTTTAAATTATCTTTCATTGTGTTTCATTCCAACTATCACTTTAATTATCTTTCATTGTGTTTCAGACCAGGCAGAAGTTAGATCCTCTTGGCACCAGCTATGAACCACAAGGATTAAGATTCAACTCCTTGCGAATGGTGCAGTAAGTATATTAAACCATCTGTTCAATTGATAGGCCATAGCACAAATATTTTTTGACTGTATGATTTCTATGCCAACCTAGGGACTATTTATTTTTATACAAGTACACATAACTCACAAGATGTAAACCTTGTCTGTTGGTTCTCATCAAACTCAGTCTGTTAAATAAAAGTAGCTTTTCTTGTCCATTTCTCCATCTATTTTTGTTTATCTGCTCTGCACTCGTGCTATAGTTGGCTGATTGATCCTTTAATCAGCATCTTCCTGGTCCATTAATGGCTCCAGACATTTTAAAAAGCACAGACTCGATCTTCAATGATCAGATCTTTTATTTTTAGGCTGCTCTGACAAACAGCTAAATGAGCACCAGGCTTCACTTCAATCAGGCTCTCGTACACATCAAGGCTTTAGGCCTGTATTGTGATGTTTGCCCTGACTCCAGGTTGAAGGAAGCTGGAATTTCCCCAATCTGCTGTGCCCATTTTTAGCTGCCTTTTCTTCCTGTAGATCAAGTAGTTTTGTTTAGTTTAGTTTAGAAACACAATGTGGAAATATGCCCTTCAGACAACAAGCGATCCCCGCAGATCAGCACTATGCTACACACTAGGGACAATTTACAATCTTTACCAAATCCAATCAATCTACAAACTTGAACATCTTTGAAGTGTGGGAGAAAACCAGGGCATCCGGGGAAAACCCACATGTTCATGGGGAAAACGTACAAACTCCGTACAGACTGCACCTGTAGTCAGGAGTGAACCCGAGTCTCTGGAGCTGTAAGGCAGCAGCTCTACCGCTGGGCCGCCGTGCCGCCCAGTACAATACAGTTCTGAGTTAGTTCAGCCCTGCTGTAGGTGCTGCCATTCAGGTGGCGTTCCTCATCTGCCAATTCAGTGAGGCATTGCACTGCGCTATTCAAATAGAGCCTGGCGCATCCCCCGCTGTCCTGCTAAGTTCCTCCAGCAGCCCTCCTTCATGGCTTAACAACCCAGCACCTGCAATCTTGTGTGCCTTCATATCATGCAGCTTTATAATATCCTGATCACAGCATTATTTGGCCCAGTGCAGCACAATCTATTCCCCACCTCCCTGAGATCCATACAATCAGAATGCAGAATTATTCAGTGGTTAATTTAATCTTTATAACAATAACCAGCCTATTCATACAACAGTGCACAAAGCAATAAAGGTTTTGCAAAGAAATAAATCAAGTTTCATCTTTTTTTTAAATGAA
The DNA here is from genome assembly GCF_028641065.1 of Leucoraja erinaceus. Classification (NCBI taxonomy): domain Eukaryota; kingdom Metazoa; phylum Chordata; class Chondrichthyes; order Rajiformes; family Rajidae; genus Leucoraja; species Leucoraja erinaceus. The sequence goes on from NC_073377.1 coordinate 82,362,520, forward strand.
CCTTCGCCCGGGTTTGGAATTATACTTTGCTGAGTGCTTCAGATCTAAGGATAGGATTTAAATAGGATTTAAGGATCATGATTACAACTGCATATATTTCAAGTGCTGACTACAACTACTGCGGAGGGAGTGTGTAGGAAGGAACTGCAGATGCTAGTTTAAACCAAAGATAGACACAAAATTGTGGAGTACCTCAGCGGGACAGGCAGCATCTCTGGAGAGAAGGAATGGGTGACTTTTCGGGTCTGGACCATTCTTCAGTCTGATGATCAAGTTACTGGTGGCTGGACAAGAGTTTGACAAGATTGGCCGACACTACAACCTGCCCCCCTTTACTACCACTCTCCTCCGCCTGGCAGAACTAAACCCCACCCTCAACAAGTTCTCTTTTGAGTCCTCCCACTTTCTTCAAGTTAAAGGTGTAGTCATGGGCACTCACATGGGGCCCAACTAAGCCTGCCTTTTTGATGGTTACATTGATCGAACTGTCTTTATTTCAGATGTACTGTGGCACTATCCCCCAACCCTTTCTCTGCTTACTATATTGGGGCTGCCTCCTGCACCCCAGAAGTCATTCATTTCACCAACTTTACCACTAACTTCCCTTCGGCCTTCAAATTCACCTGGACTATCTCTGACACCTCTCACCCCTTTCTCAATCTTTGTCTCCATCACAAGGGATTGATGTCTACTATAAACTCTCTGAATCTCACAGTTATCTGGACCACACCTTCTCCCATCCTGCCTCTTGCAAAGACACCATCCCCTACTCTCAGTTTCTCCATCTCCATTGTACCTGCTCCCAAGATGATGTTTTCCATTCTAGGACATCCGAGATGTCCTCTTCCTTTAGGAAATGTGGTTTCTCTCCGTTGTCGTAGATGGATCCCTCACGCGTGTCACCTCTGTGTATTGCAGTTGCCTTCCCCTCCCCCAGACGGAACTAAGATAGAGTTACCCAGGTCCTCAACTTTCAACCTTTCGATCAGCTTCTGCATCCAATACATCATCCTCTGACATTTCTGCCACCTCCACATCACCAGTCACATCCACTTCCCTCTGCTATCTGCAGAGCCTGCTATCTGCAGGGTCTGCTCCATCGACAACTACTTGGTTAACTCATCTCTTCTCAGCCAAATCATCTCCTCCCCAGCTTGCAACCCACAGGAGATGTAATACCTGTCCCTCCAGCTCCTCCCTGGCCTGCATCAACGGACCTCAGCAGCCTCCATGTGTGACAGAAGTTCACATGCACATCTGTTAACATCATCTAGTGATTCGGTGCTCCAGATGTGGTGAGTTTAAGGGTAGTTGAGGCACCATTTCACAGAACACTTCCGCTCAGTCCACCAAGGCGTGCTGGATCTCCCATTTGCTAACCATTTTAACTCCCCTCCCAATCCCATATGGAGCTTTCTGTCCAATGCCTCCACCATGGTAGAGTGAGACCACATGCAAACTGGAGGAACAGCACCTCACCTCGGGTAGCTTACAACCAAATGGTATGAACATTGAATTCTCCAATTATCTAAGTAAAAGCCATTCCCCTTTTTTTAATCCCCTTCTCTTCCCTGTGCCCCATCTGATTGCACACCCATTTCTCCTGCAATCCTGCTCCCCCCCCCCTCCCCCCTCCTTTACCCTTCTGTCAGCTTCCACCCATATCACTTCCTCTGGCCTCACATTTCATGCCTCTAACCTCTTTATCACACACCATTTTGAGCTGTTCATCTCTGGCCTTTGTCCAACCATCTACCAATCTAACCCCCTCACCTACATCCACCTATCAATTGCTTGGCTTTGTCCAGCCCCACCTCTCCTCCAGCTTTCTTCCACGACAGTAAATCTGAAGAAGGGCCCCAACCTAATACACCACCTATGCCTGTTGTCTAGAGATGCTGCCTGAGCCACTGAGTTACTGTAGCATTTTGTGCGTTTTTTCTGTGGCATCAGCAGTTCCTTGTGACAACAATCTCAATCTCAAATCCCTTCTCAGACTAAATCGGTCAAGACATCAACAATCTGGTGATGTAAGTCAACTGGTAACTGATCAGCTCGCCCCTTACTGAGTCCAGTGCCTTCATAGCTGAGTCTGCGCTTTCAAGGCCAAATTCTGTTGGCCATTATCAGCAGTTCTTTATTCTCCATTAATTTACATGAACCGCTAATATTTGTGCTACCCCTCCCTCTTCAGCCACAGCTTGAAAACTCTGCTTGTCCGGTGCAAACTTAATGATTCAGCTTCAAGCATGTTATCTTGTGCCAACATCACATTTATCACAGTACAAGTACAATCCACATGACTTCCTGAATACAATCAACTGTGTTATTCTCTGGAGAACACGGATAGTTTAGAGATACAGTACGGAAACAGGCCCTTTGGCCCAACGAATGTGCGCCAACCAGCAATCCCCTTACACTGGCACTAACCAACACAATAGGGGCAATTTATAATTTTTATTGAAGCCAATTAATCTACAAACCTGTACTTCTTTGGAATGTGGGAGGAAACCAGAGCACCAGGAGAAAATCGACGAGGTCACGGGGAGAACGCACAAACTCCATTCAAACAGCATCTGCAGTCAGGATCAAACTGTAAGGCAACATCTCTACCGCTGTGCCACCGCGCCACCTTGATTGGTGACATTTTGGGTCGGAGCCCTTCTTCAGATTGAACTAATAGACTCACCTGCCTGATTCTTAGTCTAAAGAAGGGTCACGACCCAAAACATAACCTATCCATGTTCTCCAGAGATGCTGCCTGACCAGTTGAGTTACTCCGGCACTTTGTGTAATTTTTTGTAAACCAGCATCTGCAGTTCTATGTTTCTATAACTTTGTTATCCCTCGTCCCCCAGCTGTTGATTGTGCCGCCATTAAGTCTTCAGGCTACAGATATTGTGTTGTGTGGTCCACGAGTTGCCCCAGTGGTGCAGTTGTTCTTTCCGTTGCCTCACAGCTGCAGAGGCCTGGGTTTGACACTGACCTTCGGGGGGGAATGTTGGAATTTGCATGATGCTCCGGTTCCCCTCCCACCTCCTCCTCCGCATCCCAAAGATGTGCCAGGTTAATCGGCAGCTGCATGTTACCTCTCGGGATGTGTAAGTGATACCAAATCAAAGGGGCGGGAGTGATGGAGATTTTGGAGAGGATAAAGTAGCCGGGCTACAGGGAGGTCATGGCTTTCCCTCGAGGTCAAGGATGATGGTCTATGTTCTTATGGACTCTCAGGTGGCTTATGAGTCCAATCCTGGCTTTGAAAGATCTTCGGCATTCAGGACAGGTAATTCCAGATGGCAGATCGGGCTTTGGTTGTTGCTGCCTCTCTTTCCATTTTCTTCTCTATTCTTCTAATTCTGCGCATTTCTTGGCTTCGAAGTTCACTGTCACCTTCTTGGTTCGCCAGTTTCCTGTTCGTGGCATTGGTTTCCCAATTGTCTATGTCAATTTCACATTTCTTCTTGCTGGCGTCTTTGAATCTCTTCTTTTGTCCGCCTCTTTTACGTTTGCCTTCTTTAAGCTGGGAATAGAAGGTTTGCTTTGGTAGACGCTTGTCTTCCATCTGAACAACATGACCGGCCCATCTTAGTTGGTTCTTGATGACGAAGACTTCGATGCTAGATGTTTTCACTTCATTCAGCACGCTGACGTTGTTTCTTCTATCTTCCCAGCTGATATTTAAGCTGCTTCATTGATGGAACTTTTCAAGTGTTTTCAGATGGCATCAGTATGTTGTCCAGGTTTCTAATACATACAGGAGCGTTGGAATCACCACTGCTTTGTACTCTAACATTTTAGTGTCTGTTCGGATGTCACGATTTTGAACGACTCTCGTTCGAACCTACAGGGAGGTAGGAAGAGTGGAAATAGACCTGATGGGATTGTTCTGCTGGGAGCCAGCAGGGACCCAGTGGGCTGAATAGCCTTCTACTGTATTATAATAGGTTTGGCTTAACCTAGTCTTTTACCATTAAGGAGATGTAATTTTGTTTGATATTTGACGACTCTCACAACAAGATCTATTCATGGGAAATGTTTTAACTCCAGCAGCATTTCAAAGGCCAGCAGACTGGGTTTCACTCCAGCAATGATCCAAGCGGCACTTCCTCAGGCTTCCGGGGATGAATCCAGTCCTGTGGATCTAAAACCCCTGGAAACAGCCAAACCACACAGGTTCAAAGAACAAAACTGGTCTTCCAGCATATCCTTCAGCTCACAGCCTGCTTTGCAAGCACATTGGATGTCCTTGATTCCTTAAGGAATACCGGGATATGAAACTAGAGCAGTCACTCTACAAAATGTGTGAAATTGCAATTACGATGCTGCTGACCCCTTTAATGTTGCATTAGTAAATGCATTATTGCTGCAGGATTGGCAGACCAATGGCGCTGCAGGTAGTGCCGTTACCTCAGCCCAGGAACACGGGTTCAATTCCAACCTCTGGTGCTGCCTTCGTGGAGTTTGCTCATTTCCACTGTGACCCCATAGGTCTTCTTCCCCAGCTGCTCCAGTTTCCTCCCACATCCCAAACAAGGACCGGTTGTTAAGTGAATTAGCTACTGTAAAGTACCCCAAGTGTAGATGGGCGCTGAGTGAGATGAGAGGAGTGCTAAGGGGTATGAGTGAGGGAATAATATACAGGAACATAAATGAGGCAATGAGATGAATTGGGTTGCTTTGCGAGTTGGCTAGGATTCTCTGGGCCAAATGGCCTTTCACTATGTTGCAAGAAAATATGAAAATAACATGAAAATCCACATCTCGAAGATGTTCTGTATGTGTATTTTCCCACACCCCCCCCCCCCCCCCCCCCCCCTCCCCCCCTCCCCCCACAGGAATAGATGGAGAGGAGGGCAGTGGGGGAGGTGAGGAGGGGTAGTGGGGGAGGTGAGGAGTGGGGGAGAGAGGGATAGGAGGGGGGTAGGGAGGGAATAGGAATTATTGAGGGAAGGAGGGAGTGAATGGGGAGGGTAAGCAAGAGAGGGAGTGAGAGGTGAGGGAGGGATTGGGGAAGGGAGGAGGAGAGGGGAAAGAAGAGGGAGGGTGAAGAGGAGGGGAAGAGAGTGCTAGGAATGAGGGGAAATGAGCTGCGCCTGTGCAGTTGGGGGCTATGGGTGAGTGGTGGAATATTGTGTTGGGGGACCAAGCCTCCTGTGTGGCAGTCTAGTATTTTATAATATGGCTTACCATTGCTTAATATGAAGATATCATGACCCTTCCAGTCTATAGCAAAGGCACAATCACACTGTTGTCCTACTTACATTCACTCCCAACCAGTTAAAGAAAAGATTAGTATTCAATTCATAAATAGTATCCAGTGAAGTGTCCTCTGTTAGACCCTGTGCATTGATAGGCTTAGCTTGTCAGGTCTGCTGAGAGAAAGTCAAATGTTGGCATGGTGGAGGTCACAGCTATATTGGGTGTCCTATTGAGACATCTCACACATGAGGGAGCGAGAAATCAGGGAAACTCATGATAAAGAATGATGTTAGTAGATTATTACTGGAAAACACCTTCAATTGAACTGCAGCCGTTTTATCTTTCCAGCAAACATGCGCCGTCTACTTACCGAACACTGTTTATGTTAAACTCTATCATGTATTGTGCTCTTTTTACTTGTATGGCCGTTTGGTAACTCAAATATCATTGTACCTTAAATGGTGCATGCGACAATAAATGTGAACTTGAACTTGAACTTGAACTCACTGATCGAGCAGATTAAATCACCATGCGTGTACTCAGGTTTAGTCTTCACCACGAAGAGACGGGTGGCTGTGGAGGAGATTGATTCTGCATCCTTCAGTAAGCTTCTTTGAAAGTCCTGTGCATCGTTGCTCTAAACTATTTCTACATGAAATTAGAGGACATTATTAGACCCACAAGAACGTTTATCCTGTGGCCCACAGGAGATGTACATCTGTGCCAAAGCATAGAATTTGAGAACATAATGAGAAAGGAAGAGGTGAATGCTGAGCAGAAAGACAAAGCACTGATTTCCACACATAAACTAGGTGGGGAGGAGAAATAGAGGAGATCAGGGAAAAGCAGCATCTCTGGAAAGACTGAGGAAGGGTCTCGACCAGAAACGTCACCCATTCCTTCTCTCCAGAGATGCTGCCTGTTCCGCTGAGTTACTCCAGCTTTTTGTGTCTACCTTCGATTTAAACCAGCATCTGCAGTTCCTTCGTACACCTAGATGATGGAGAAGGTTGTTCTTTTCATATTTAGTGGTGTGCAGCAAAAATATTGCTGTAGACCTCAGTTGGGTAATGATAAATGGCTTGAGTGTGGCTGCAGTAGTTAGTATGCCGAGTGACACAACCCCTCGGGTTATTACATTCCCTCAAACATATATCATTGATTACAATATAGAAAAGCAAATAGATTCAATTGAAATAAGTGTATGCTGTAATACATTTTTTTAAACATATATTTTATTGTGTGCTTTGTTCTCGATGGGGTTTGATAGTCCTACAGATTGAACCACTTTCTGGCCAGCGGCAGGGTGCTGTTAAGCATTCAACTGTTGTATGTGTGTGCCTGCAGGCAGCGAAGGATTTATATCAAAGCAAAGCTGCAGCCTTAACGTTGCTGAAGTAAATACAGCTCTTCAGGTTTGATCAAGAATCTTCAAACAATTCATTATGTGCTAGGTGGGGGAGAGAGAAATGTTTGGTGGGGGGAGAGAGGCCAAATGAACAGTAAATCTGAAATAGCAAAATAAAACAGAAACTGCTGGAAAAGCAGCAGCTCCTAGTTTAGAGATACAGCGTGGAAATGGGTCCTTCAGCACACGGGGTGCGGGGCGACCAGTGATCCCTGTACCCCAGCACCATCCTACACACCCCAGGGACATCCATACCAAGCCAATGAAGCTACAAACTGAAGAAGGGTTTCGGCCCGAAACGTTGCCTATTTCCTTCGCTCCATAGATGCTGCTGCACCCACTGAGTTTCTCCAGCTTTTTTGTGTACCTACAAACCTGTACGTCTTTGGAGAGTGGGACAAAACCGGGATCCCAGAGAAAACTCACGCAGGTCACGGGATGAACGTACATACTCTGCACAGACAGCACTCTTAGTCAGGATCAAACCCGGGTCTCTGGCGCTGTAAGGTAGCAACCGCTGCGCCACTGTGCCTTTGTGAATTGGCGATATCCCAAACCGCCTCTTTACTTTTCCTGTCAGGTGACATGCCAGGTTTACACTTTTTGAATTGTGCATTTATTTTGCTTGTGCAGTTTTAGTTTTGTTTGATGTGCATGAGGAATCCTGTGACTGCACCATGTGATCCTTCAGTGCCTCAAGATACAATACTCAACCATCCCTCAATTCAAGAATTAACGGAGGTGCAAAGAAAATCACGTGGCTCTAATTTCAATGCACGGTTATTTTTGGAGAACCTTGTACAGAAATAGTTTCAAGATTTAGTTCAGGTTGAAATTGTTGCAGTATCAAAACTGCCCTGCTTTATACAGGTGAATATTTGCAAAAAATATTATCATCTGGACCCTGTGAGACTTTTGCCCTTTTTTGGAATAAACTTCAGAGGCTTCTATAAATCAAATTGATTTAATTATGTCTTACACGATCCTTTGGGAAGGAGAAACAAATATGTAGGAATTGTGCCAGCAAGCATCTCGCTGGTGTTTCGCAGATGCATACTCACCAGCTGGAACAGTTCATCTGAACAGCTACGATACAAATGCTGCACCCTCGACAGCTGCTTTGTATTTATCAGCCGAAGTTGAGATAAAGATGTCTCTGCACATGCTCTCAAATGTGGTACAATAGTTGTGAGAAATGGTCTGAGGTTAGGAATGGGTGAAGACTCCTGTCTCTTTGGAATCTGTTTCACCATTTCAGCAAATATCTTGTGGGATTTTCTTCTTGGTCTTCCCACTTACCTCACACTCCTCAGTATCCATAAAATGACCAACCGCTGTCTTTTGCCTCTGTCTGAGCACTATTCCGTATGGCATAAAATTCTGAAGTTTCATAACTTTTTCAGTTCCAAAATCTCTCCTCATCTCTGTTCCTATGAACCAGCTCCTCATTCTGAAACGTTGGTACTTCAGTTTAGTTTAGAGATACAGCATGGAAACAGGCCCATCACCCACCAAGTCAACACCGACCAACAATAGTTCTATCCTGCACACTAGGAACAATTAAACTACAAGTCACCACATCTTTGGAATGTGGGAGAAAACCAAAGCACCAGGAGAAATCCCATGCGGTC